>NC_138658.1:56136028-56736028 GCF_964273445.1 Streptopelia decaocto | reverse complement strand
TGATATGCTGCATATGCCAGTTCCAGGGAATTTTTAAGATCAAAGTTAAAAACTAATAGTATTAATGGAAGGCTGTGTTAATGAAAATGCTTGGTGGAATGGAAAGGGTGGACAATGGATGACAGAATGACATTTGAATATTACAAGTAAAACACAAAACCTTCTCTTGAGAGTGTAAAGAATGATAACTAAGTCTTCTGTCATCAATGCCGTAGATTACCAATTGCTTCAGTTGCGTCAAAGATATAATGCAGGTTTTATTGAAACACAAGTGCATTAAAACTGAGAGAAGTGCAATACTAAATGATGTCCAGACTCAGAATATATAGGCTAGGTAGAAAATGGTCTGATAAACAGTGGTATGATACTCACCTAGCAGATCAAGATGAGTCAAAAAGACTCCACGTTACTGTGATATGCAAGAGGTCTGAGCTGTAATGATTCATGTGAGTGCTTCTTAAAAGGAAGAGGAAATGAAACTGGTTTTTGTGCAATAAAAGCAACAAAACGTGCAGAACTTCAACCAGTCCTTTGTAGCTGATGCTGTAGTGGTAACAACAGATTGAGCTCAGATATTCAGGTGAAAGTGACAATCAAACAACACGGCAAGGACAGCTCAAGGAGGGGTAATGCATTCAAATCCCTGGCTGTTTAACCTGGCATTAACGCATGTCTAGATGGCTCTCTAGTATACCATAGTCACAATATAGATTTGGGTAGTATCTTGCTTTGAAGAATTGCATAAAAATAACCTTAAACAGCCTAAAGTAGAGGTTGGTAAATCAACTCAACTCATCACATTTATATTTTGATTCTACTTCTCCATGTAGTAGGATGTGCCATTATGGGCCATTTTGTCCTCTCACATTTACTTTCTTCAAGAAATGTTAGTTTGTGTATAGCAGTTATGATGAATGGGCACATTTTAGAAAGAAAATATTAAAATCAAAGATTAATAATGATTGAACATTTTTATGTTTAATTATTTAAGTAATATGGAGAGATGCGAACTAGTACTTTGTTATGAGACTGTATACAGCAGTTACTGCTTTGTATAATCTGTAAGTATCTGTTTAAAAATGCTTCTAAAAATGCTTATGTAATGTATACACGTTTTTCTTGCACGTTTCAACAGAATACAAAATTGCATAACACAAATATTGAACAGAATTTCCTTTAATAAGATTTTATTTAATATTACACACACACACAAAAAAAATAAATAGGTAGCTTGTTTCCATATATTCTTAGACCCTGTTTCTACAAGGCTAATAATACAGGTCATAGAAGACCTTCAGATTAAATGGATCAGCAGTCACTCGCCAGTTTTTGCACCACATAAGACCATTATTAACACACATACTTGTGTGCATCTCCTTAGATCTAAAATGGGTGTGAAATAATTTTTTTAAAAATTCTACCTACTGTAAGTATTCACAGTAATTTTAGTGGAACTAGCCACTACTAATATGCTGATTACTCTTCTGACCTGGCATGACACACAAATATATTTTGTGTTTGTATTTTTCTTCTTTATTTGAAATAGGTTAAATCTGGTGCCACTCCATAAACAGAGTGCTTTTGTACAAAAATAAACAAATAAGACTATAAAAATAATTAGGGTGAATGCAAAATATGCAACTGTGCCTTTTATACCTATTAGTATGATAAAGTCGTAGTTGGGTTTGGACACTGAGGGATAAGGGGCTATTCCCAACTTTTTTGAACCTGTATATTTACCCGTGTTTATTTTCTGAGAAATTATAAATAATATATTTAAAAACAAGCCTTTTGCCAAGCTCAGTTAATGGACCAGTCTTAAGCGTTATTAACACAAGGCTGCAGTTTAAGTAAGTCTTGAAGATTTTTTTAATCACTATTTGTGTGGGGTTTGAGGTTGTTTTCATTTGTTTTTAATTCTGCTGCCTGGAAAACCACAATCACTCTATATTATAGTCATTTAGCAATGTATCATCTGTTCATGTTGCCAGGAATATTGACAATTGGTTTTTTTTAATTGCTTTTAGCCATCATCACATTTCAGTTGTACAGTATAGACACCATCCTTTTATTTCCTTTCATGAGAAACTCAAATGAGCTTTGCATGTATTTTACATTAGGGCACCTTTATAGATTGATGCATTAATATATAACTTTATATGTATTAGAAAATTCAATAGCTTTGGTCTAAAATCTAATGCTCTTTCTGGATCTCAGATCCACTATGTTTATACAATACAGTTTCTGACTGGCCTGCTGCCTGAGTTTCAGGAAAAAAAAAAAAAAACAAAAAAAGTTAAAAAAGTTAAATATTATTTTTATGTGGAGGATGAACTTGAATGGGATTGAAATGGTTGGCTGAAACACTACCCTAGGAAGTTGTCAAGCAGGAAAACAAAGAATATGGATGAAGACCTTGCCATAAATCCAGCCATCACCAAACATTTGTAAGCAACTTGAACAGTGAAATATTCTTCCTTCTGTTTCATTGATGATAAATATACAGTGTTTCCTTAAGGAAATAAGCAGATGAAAGAGCAATAGAAATTAAAGTCCATGAGCTAAGTTGTATTACTAGCTGAAGAGCATAAACACAAGGAAGGAGACAATATTCACCAGTTACCTGGGGTATGCTTTCAGACAAGTTTTTCCTAAATTTTAAAGCACTTGCATTCAGTGTGGTACGATCTGTTTGTAATATTAAACATTGACTATTGTTCTGCAACTTGGATGTTGATAGTGAAGCAGAGAACAATTTATCATTGTTTATTATGAGTCACTATGCACGCAACTATGCTAAACATGGCAAAATGTATTAAATGCTAGTCCACCTCTATTTATGAAATATTTACATAATTTAATTTGCTTTTGTACAGTTTTATGTAAATAAATTGCTTGTCATTTTTGTCTCTGCAAATTAAAATATAACATGTTCAACTGTTTGCCCATTTGGCAGTGTACTTTCTCTGACAGGCTATTCCACTTTTACTGGATTAAATCATGTGCTAGTTTGCATATTTAACCTATATTTTGCATGGCAAAGATGAAACTGCCTTTTTAACTTGCCACTTCTTCAGCTGCTAATGTAGCTGAGGTTTTACCTGTCTACAGAGTGTAATTTGGTAGGGTTGTCACTGAGGGCACCATATAGCTCTTTTTTTCAGTAGAAATAAAGTACCTGTAATGATAGCATTTGTTTCTGATTGCTGTTCAAAAAAGCTTATTTTTAAGGTGTGTTTAAAACTTTCATATTAAGGGGAACAACAAGTCTTAAGTAAAAGCTCAGGTATTTACATTAGAGAATAACAATTTTGTAATTATCAGCAAGGTTGTTATTTTTTCCAAGAACTTTAGAAATATTAACAAATTCTAAAATGTCAGTGAAGCATCTATGATGAAAAGAACAACACAATTAATGCAGCATTTCAGAGAAAAATGTGAAAGAAAACCCTCCAGTTCTTTCTAGCAGTGAATCAAATTATCCATTTCAGGATAACTACAGATTGAGAACAAGCACTCCTCAAGAAGGAACATCTAAGAAGCAGAAAGAGTTTATTCCTTAGCTGTCTGGATCACATACTGCACTCTCCAAAAAAAAAAAGCAGGCTCCAAAACAGCTATTAAGTTGAGATTGTGAAAATTATATTCATGGGGAGAGGGATCAAAGGTTAAAACTCACCCCGCTTCCCTGTTTTCTACAAAATAAAGTATTGCTACAGAGACCTTGCAAATCATTGTATACAATTTCCCACTGAACACCACAGAAAGTGTGGTTTCTATCTTTTTACTTTAGTTACAGTGTAGACTTTGATTTTTGTGAATACAGGCTGGCCAGAATTTTTTTTTTAAATAAACATTACATTGCAAATTTCTTTCTCTGACTGTGCTTTCAGTTAACATTGCCTGGACTCCTTTAATGTCAAGGAAGATTCTTCCTTCCATAAGCAGAGGTCTAAATCCACATGCCTATGGAGAGAATTCAATCCACCACCTGACCCCAGATTTCCCACATCATGCTCAAATGAGATACCTCTCAACCTCTTTCAGCAGTAGCAGTATTTTAATGAGTATCTTCAACCGAGCTTTCATTTTTATTTTATACTAGGCGTAGTATGCAAGGCATGACCTTATGTTTGTTTATTTTGTCTTTTATCTGCATTCTTCTTGTTTACCAACTACATCCAGGAAGGTGATTACAGGAAGATAAAATAGATTTCCAGAACAAGAGAGTGGTATGAGAAGATAATATAAATTGACAAAAGCTAACAATTTATGCTCCCCTTTAACCCTGGCTTCATCTCTCCCTCCTGCACTGCAGTAAAATATAAATCTTATGCAGAGACTGAAATTAACAAATGTGACCTAGGCAGAAATAGTTTCATGTCTTTAGAGCCTACTGAGCGGAGTGTATAGAAGATGCTTAATAGTTCATAAATGTGCAAATCATCTAGCCTATGCAAAAGAAGAAAGCAACAGAGTTAGACAAGAGTATTTAGTATATTGCTTAGAAAAATGACAGGATTTCAGTCAGTTCATGCTGCTATTTATTCTAAAGCAAGTAGGGCTTGTTTGAAGACTTAGATACACTTACCAAGAAACCAGGGAAGAAATGTAAAATACCTATTCTGTAGTGGCATGGAATAGCCTCTGGGAGAAGAGGAAACAAAGAACAGCAAATAAGTACAAGGTAATTGGCACAAAAGTGTTAGAAATAAATCCCTTAAGGACTTTCAAACTGATTTCAGGATCCTGAAATAGGGAGATATTAATGTATAATTTGTAGCTATCTACAGTATGGTAACGTAATTTCTAAGAAAGTATTCTTGCTAATTATAAGGCATGTGGTTCTATTTAAGGTGGTGTTTTTAAGGATTTAATTAATGGTTAAAAATATTTATATCTTAGTATTCCTTCTCTGTGAAATTACTAAAGCAAAATTCAGCAGCTTCTACAGCATTCACTGTAGGAGAAGGCAGGTTTAGAAAGACCAAGAAGGCCAAGGTACAGATTTCATATCTCTATTCTATTTTCAGGAATGCAACCAACTTGATGTTTACACTACAATAATGAACCAAAAAAAAAAAAAAATCTAAACATTTCAACTATCACTGCTTTGCAGAATATTGCAATGGAAACAAAGTAGCATAAAAGCAGATTTAGTATACCACATAAACTTCCACTTTGGTAAATTTTAGTCAGAAAACACAGTGTCATGGAGAAAGAAGCTTAAATAAGAATGAGTCACTAAGTTTTCCCCAATTCTGTGGGCAACTAGGAAAGGAAGAAAAGACTAAAGCAAGAGGAAAAAATTATTGTCTCTTTTTATTACCTTCCTCTCATGCAGAAAATCCCATGGATGGAATTTCTAATACTGGAGTATATATTTTCCCTACACAAGTGTACACCCCAACTTGTTCCATAAGAACTTGTAGGTTTTATAACTTGTACTAAGACTAGCTGGGTAAACTATCCTCTTGACATGGTTTCTTCTTATATAGTAACAATTACATGATTCCCAAAAATGAAGCTAATTCTAACTGAGATAAGATTATGGTGGTAGTAGTCTGCTCTGAGTTAGTTGAATATATATTTGATAAGACAAGTATAATTCAAAAAATCTGAATAAGATGAAAAGGATCCCGTTAGTCTGAAAAGACCCACAAACTGCTGCACATACTGTAATTATTTATTATTTAGGTCTGATTAAAACAGAGGAGGCTGTACATTTCAGAAGAATAAAAAAAGAAAGAATGATTGGAAAAAAAAATATATATATATCAATCACAGATGAAGGCCTAACACCAGTAAGTGCATGTGTGTGTGTGTGTGTGTGTGTGTGTGTATACACACAGAGCTTTCACCTCTGGCTTTTGAAGCAGATTTTAAGATACTCTTCAAGATTCCAGAAAATTGTCTACTTCTGTCATTAGTCAATGTCAGAGAGACAGAATGCTGAACAATGGGGACCTTCAGCTGGAGATCCTACCTCTGTTTGAAGGTTTAGTAAGACAGAACAAAATACATAAATGAGTGAATAACACTTAATGTGGCAGGGTATGGTGATCACAGAGTTAGAAAACAGGGTAAGCATTTTTTAATCTTTGTTCATCTCCTTTTGTTGATAATTCCTGCAATCAGCTCAGCACCTACTTAGCTTTTGCCCACCTTGTTCTGAATTAGAAAAGAGCCATGGAACAACAGGTGATTTCATATTACTTTTCTGTCTGACGTCTGAGCATCTAGCAGGCATTGTGTTGCCACCCTTGTCTTTAGAAGCATGAGATCATGGTACACTCCCTCACACATAACTCTAAAAATGAGTTTGAATTTTGAAAGGTTCCTTATAGGCAGTAGAATAAGAAGTATACTTTGAATTTAGAATAATCTGGTGTTATGTTGATTAAATAAAGAAATAAATCCTGAATTCCAGAGAGGATCGAAAAGCTGCTGTGTGTGATAAAGAACAAACCACATGCTGGGTTACAGCCCTATAATAACAATCAGTATATTTCTTCTTGCTCTACTCAGTGCCTTATGTAGAGATGAAAGGAAAATGTACAAATGCCCCAGGTCTCTCTAAAGTACAGTTAACAGTGTTTCATATATACAAGAAAGAAGGAATCATCTTTTGCCCAGCTGTTGGTTAGTTATGCTTGTTTCCAGTCAGTTTGGATGCATTCACTGTTGAATATTTTGATTGTGTTTCTGCGTCAACAGTACAATGATAATGGCTAATTAATGATACAGATAGTGTGATGTGCTCATTTAGGAGGACATAGAATTGATTGAGGGAAAAGATGTAAAAGTGTCACATGGAGAACAAGGCATTCAAATGGTAACTCCCATGAGGTGCTATGTGTCAGCTAGATACATTATTACACATTAATATAAAAGTTAAATACATTTTTTTCAGTTCCAAAGAAAACTTAGCTAGTCAAAATAAACATTCAAAAAGAAATAAAGAAAGGTGGGAGTTTGGTTAGTCATGGACTGAGATGGTCATGTCTGAGAGTTACAGAATAATTTTTCTGTATTGAATGACTGCAGATGAAATAAATTTAGTAACACTCAGAAATAATACATCTTTTCTTACACAGTGTGGGATCTGAAGCTTCCATAAGTTTACTGTTCAGTAGCACTCAGAACAAAAACAGGATGAAGGCTTAGAATTAAGGAAGGATTTTCAAACAGAAAAGATTTTGCTGTTTAAATTAATATGTAGGGGCATCATTAATATTTTGCACAGCTCTGACCTCCACCCCGCTATATTAAAAAGGACAGAAATACTAGAAGAGTTGCATAGTAGGGTGATAAAAACTACAGAATGATAGGACTCTTCAGCCTAGAGAAGAGAACTGAGAGGTTTCACAGTCATCCATATAAAGTCATGAATAGCATGAAGAGAAGTAGGGAAAACTCTCAGTTTCACTTAATAAATGGGCTATGAAGTTTCATATGAAATCATCAAACAATAGGTTTAAGATATATGGAAGATGATGTGTTTTCTCACAGTACATGAAACTGATCAACTTCTGCTCAGAGGAAACTGATGCTTGGGATGCATCCCATGAATCTCACTCACATAAGGAATGAAATAAAATAAAATAAAATAAAATAAAATAAAATAAAATAAAATAAAATAAAATAAAATAAAATAAAATAAAATAAAATAAAATAAATATAACAGAAGCTTTCTAGATTGATACTTTTTATAAATTATGTAAGTTAAAAATAACATTACTAAAAGACATATCTTTTCATTTGTCCTGCTCTCTTACCTAAACAGACACACTGACAACTGCTAGAAGAATACAGAGTCTCTCTGTTTCTCTATAAAAACCCAAACCAAATACACATGCACACACAAACAAACAGAAAAACCCACAAAAAAAACCAACCCTCAACACCACAATTAGTTAACCAACCCAGTAAAAGCTTTACTTCAGGCAATTCTTATTGACACTCCATGCTTTTGATACAGTTTCCCCAAGAGAGTGATGAAAAATTGTCTATGCGTAACAATTGCTCCTTAGAAATCTTCAGCTGTAAGTCTTCTGCCAAGAAAACTTTCAGTTGGAAAACAAAATAAAACACCAAACAAACATAAGAATTATATTTTCTTTTCTCCAAATGACAACAAACTTTCCAATTAAACTCCGAGACACTGTGCTTCAAGAAACACATAGCTGGACTCAGAGAACTGTGTTGTTTATAAGCACTAGAATGTACTGTTATTGTTTTATTCAGACCTGTGAACAGCCCATTACACGTTTTTTAAAGATAGTCCTGTATTTAGCCCCTGTTGAAATCAGTGACAGGTATTTATCTTGGTGTACACTCCTGATTGCGAAGATGCATACAGGCAAAAGTATGTGACAAAGCAAACCAAAAGCATTTGCAGACATGTTTCCAAGGGTTTGTGTTGTTTCAAACTTTAAATCTCTTGAACACATGTGCTAAATATAAGTGATATAATCAGAATTTCTGCTATATCCTCTGATAACAAGAACAAGACAATTTTTTTTTCAAAATAAATTTTAAAAGTGTTTTTTCTTCACCTTCACATTCCATTGGGGAAAGGAATTGTGTCTTAACAGGACTTCATTTTGGAGTCATTAGAATAATTGTAACTTAATCTGCAATATGATAATAATTTCCTTTCATACTATTTCTCTTTAAAATTAAATTTAAAAACTAGATTGATGCTCATGAAGATACTATGCAGAACTGAAATATCTCACTGAATACAAGAATTATTTTAAAGAACCTAAGAGTCATGCAGCAGTTTCTAAAAATCATTCAGTAACGTAACGGGAAAAACACAGGACTAAAATATGAAGACACATCAGTTTCTTTCACACTAGTATTCTTTTATGGATTATCCAGAATACTAGAGGAGTTCCTTATTTATGTAAAAATAATCCTTTGGCAGCAATGGTACTCTGCTACCTCTTCAAACTCCAGGTGTGGTTTACAAAACAAACAACTGTTTCTTACACCTCATGCAGCAGCACAAGATCTGGGAAGTACATTCTGTTTAACCTTAAAAAAAAAAAAAAAAAAAAGCTAGTATTTACATAAACTCACATAAACCTTCCACACAAAGAGCATTCTAGAAAAAGTTGGGAAACTAGATAACTTGATTAGGCTTAAGTGACTACATAACTGAAATATTATAAAGAAAGAAATGCAGTTATTTAAGTGACCAAAGTGAATTAATACTTAGCTCTCAAAAGTATAGAAATGTGACTGTGTTCTTTACTATTTTTCCAAAACATAGTTGCCACCAGTGCTACACAGAAACTACTACTGAAGTTTACCTTAAGGACAAAAAGAAAGTGCTTCTCCCACCCCACCCCACCCCTGCCAGCTCTCTGAGTGTTTGAAGTTTCTTGTACTATCCTCACTAATGTTGTTAAGTGCCAAATCTGCAATATCTCTTGAGAGACAAGTTCTGGATTTTTTTTTCAGCACAGAAATGAGAAGAATCCCTGCTCCCTCAAAGGGTGTTGCTGCCATACACAAAGAAACACTGCACAGAGATGTTAACCAAGTTGTCTGATATGTGGCTGGTACCTTATTCACATAGTTTAGAACTAGTTCCTGTATATTCATACAGCTTGATAAAAAGTTTTTCTGCAATGCATGGCACAGGACTCTGGCCTGCAGTATGCTCTGCAGAAGATTAGACATGAGAACATATGTTGATTCTTAAAACCTGAGCAACTTAAAGTGTACAGTCTGACATAACAGAGACGTACTCCAAGTCGAAATCTGTGTTACCACCTTTGTGAAAGTACTGATTTACAGTAGAATAAGCTTGGAACAGATATCATGCTTTCACAGACCTCTGCCTCTAAGCAACAGAAACATAACGGTCTATGGAGACTCTTATAGCTTCTGTCCTTTGCTTTCACACCACAGCTGTGGAAAGGAAAAGGAATCAGGTATGCCTAAAGATCTTTGTTTCTAATCCTTGAATCTATCTGCTACTCTTTAATTAAGAGATCAGTTTCTTACCGAAATTTTTTAGAAGGAAAAGACTGAAAATAAGAAGTGAGAAGTTGTAAGAGCTTTCATACAGTGCTCCAAAGAAAGCTATAGCATCTTTCAGTCATTGAAATTAAACTTTGTGTCTGGATCACTACAGCAGAATATACACACAGAAGAACAACTACTCAAATTCTGCTTTCAATTTACCTATGTGACCAGAACCAATCTGCACAGGGACAAATCTGAACAAAGCTTGTCCCTGAATACTCACATTACAAAGGGAGGGGAAAAATGGCCAGCTTTCTTTGTTCTTTTATTTTTTTCTAAGAAATTATGTTCCTTGCTGGAAATACTAGATTTTAGTTCACTCTAATATAGCCTTGGCTGGAATGTTAAAAATGTAAAATCTCTCAAAACCCTTCTTCTTCAAAAAAAAGTCTCTTAAAACTACATTGTGATGATTTCAGAGCCTCAAAGGATCTGCTCAAATGCATTTTATTGTAACTGTAAGCTATAGGTGTTTGTTATTTTATTGCGTATTGATAGATATCATTGGTACCCTGTTACACTGGTAAAATATGCCTTTGTCCAATAAGCAAAGAAAACAATCTTCCTTGGACAGATTTTTTTTTTGTTAGATTTTTTCCACTCAAACTTTTCCAGAAATTTCTGCTTTTGCTTGCTTGACCTTAAAGTCATTACAGAATATTTACCCTCTTGCTCTCAATAACACTTAAATATTTTAAAAAGTGCCTCCTGGGGAGAAAAAGCAGCAGTCAGTGTTGGATTAACACAGCAAGGGTTGGATACACATGACAGCAATATCTCAAGTCTCCCCTTGCTCTGACTCCCCAAACAACAAGAAAGAAATATAGTGACCCAACAGCATCAACAATTTAGTTTGAAGACAAATTTTGTCTGTCCAAAGAAGGGTAACAAAGCTGGTGAAAGATCTGGAGCATAAGTTTTATGAGAAGTAGTTGAGGGAACTGAGGTTGTTTAGCCTGGAGAAAAGGAAGCTGAGGGGAGACCTTATCACTCTCCACAGCTACCTGAAAAGAGGTTGTAGCATGGAGGGTGTTGGTCTCTTCTGCCAAGTAACAAGTGATGAGACAAAATGGCCTCAAGTTGTGCCAGGGGAGGTTTAAATTGGATATTAGGAAAAAATCCCTTATGGAAAGGGTTGTCAGGCATTGGAACAGGCTGCCCAGGGAAGTGGTTGAGTCACCATCCCTGGAGGTATTTAAAAGATGTGTAGATGTGGCATTTAGGGACATTGTTTAGTAGCAGACCTCACTGTGCTAAGTTAATGGTTGGACTCATTGATCTTATAAGTCCTTTCCAATGACAATGATTCTATGAATGTGCAGTGATATTTAAAACCTGTCCTGAGAAATTATAATATCTTCCAATACCTATTGCATCAAAAAATGCATATAGACATGCTATTTGGAGATTTTTAAAGCATATATTTTTATTCTAAAAGAAGTAGCCTGCAGATTTGTTGGCCAAATGCTCAGCTGAAATAAATCAGCACATAACCTATTGAGATAGATGAGAAATCCATTATTCTTAGTGCTCTTTCTGATTTGGAGAACGATATTGCACCAGTTTTTATTTGGTATCTGGTTCATAAAAAAAAAAAAATTGTATATGGTCACAGTTATTTTAGGAAATTGATTAAGGGCTTGTGTAGCTGATGTCTTCTGATGTGATTTTAGACCACAGGATCCTTTTTTGAGGGCTGAAGACAAAGCTGGCAAGAGCTGACTTTAAATAACTGAGCTGTGGTGGGACAACTCACACAAGTAGGTTATTGCAATGGCTGGATACAAGCTCTTGAGGGAAGAGAGGTCAAGAAGAAGATGAGGGAGGAAAGAAGGAGGTAAAAGAGGAGCTCAGAAGTATGAGAGTCCTTCTGTGGGACAGATAACGGTTTGGCTAGGAGTTCACAGCTTAGGATCAAATAATAGTCCAGTAAGGGAGACATAGTGATGGGAGTTTGCTACAGTTCACCTGATCAGGGGGTTGAAACAAATGAAGCTCTTCTGAAATAAGGAATTCTGGATCACAGACCCCAGTTCTCATGGGCAAACTCTTTGACATCTTCTGGAAGGTCACTGTGGCAGGAAAGATTTCTGGAGGGTGTTGTTGATACAGGTACTAGTACCAACGAGAGGATATGTACAGCTGAATAAGCTATTCATGAACAAAGAACTGTTGGGGATCTGATATTTGTCTGGAATGACCATGAACTAGTGAAGTTCAAGATCCTGAGGTGAACAAGGGAGACAAGAAGCAGAATCTATATCCTGTACTTTAAGGGAGCAGATTTCAGCTTATTTAGGGAACTGGTAGATAGGATCACATGGTAGGAGGCAGCTCTGAAGAGCAAAAAAGCTCAAGAAGTCTGGGAAGGACACCAGCCAAACACAAGAATGGTCTATCCTGGTTCCCAGGAAAACAAGCACATCTCAGGAGGCCAGCCTGACTAAACAGGTGGAACTCCAAGGGAATAAAAGGGCATTATACAAGAAATTGAAGCAGGGAGAGGCTACGAGGGATAAATTTAGAAGCACTGCTCAGACATAGAGGGATGGTGTTAGGAAAGCTTCAGGTCAGCTGGAGTTGAAACCTATTAGGTATGTCAAGGGCAACAGGAAGAGCCTCTAACACTGCAATAGTACTAAAAGGCTGAAAGGACAAAGCAACCACAGTGTTTAAAGGGGTCAGTTAGTGACACCAGATGTGTAAGGATGAGGTTTTGAATGTCACCTTTGCCTCAGACTTTGCTTAGAACATGTCCCTGGCACTTGTGCTCAATGAAAGGATTTACAGAGAAGAACAGCCAACATTGGATGAGGTTTACTTTGGACAGCTCATCCCATGCAAATATGTGTGATCAGATGGGCCACACCCAGGGGTGCTAACAGAGATGGCTAATGTCCTTGAAAGGCTGTTATCTGTTATCTTTGACAGGTCATGTAGATCTAGGAACTGGAGAAAGGCAAATATTGCAGTCATCTTCAAAAAGGCCAATATATCAACTTCGGAGAACTATAGGCCAATTAGTTTCTATTTGGTGCCTGGGTAAAATCAAGAAACACATCCTGCTGAAACACAATTCTGAGCATATGAAGGACAAAGTGCTTGTGAAGAATCAGTATTGACCAAGGGTAAATCACTCTTGAGAAACCTCTTCGCCTCCTGTGCTAAACAAATGGATTTATGGATGAGGTTAGACTAGTGGAAGTAATTTACCTTGATTTTAATCAAGTCTTTCAACACCATCTTCTACATTATTCTTATAACCCAGTTGGAGCATTATACTCTGGATGGATGAATAAAAAGTCTAACGGGATTAAAACAAAACACCCAAATCTGCTAGAACTCAGAAGGTGGTAATTAATGGGTCTTTCCCTACCTGGAGGCTAGTGACAAGTAGAGGGGTTTATTGTAGGACCTGCCCTGTTTAACAACTTGATCAATCACCCAGAGGTGGTGAATGGAGTACATTTCCATCAAGTTTGCTGTTGATATTAAATTGCTGTATCAGTTTATATGCCTGAAGGCAGGATGGCCATCCAGAGTAAACAGGATGAAGAAATGGGCAACAGGAACCTCAGTGAAGTTCCTCAGGGAGAAAAAATTAAGTCTTGGAAAGAGTCTCCTGCAATCATACAGGCTGGGACCTGACTGTGAGAGGAGCAGCTCTGCTGAAAATATCCTGGGAGCCAGCAGTGAACCCTGGCAGCAAAAAAAAGACAGTAGCATCCCGGGGTCTACTAACAGAAGCATATCCAGGAGATCCAGAGTATTGTTTAGTCCTCTCTCAGCACCACATCTAGAATCCTATGTTCAGTTTTGCGCTCCCCTGTAGAAGAAAGATGTTGATAAAGTAGGTTTCAGCACAGCTGGTCCAGAGCTGGAGTACGTGCTCTGTGAGGAGAGGATGACGGAGCTGGAGAAGGGACAGCTTTGGGGCAACCTAAGAGCAGCCCCCACATACTCATGAGAATTTCACCAAGGCAACAGAGCCAGGTTGTTCAGAGGTGCATCAAAGGAGGATGAGACAACAGGCATAAGTTGAAATGCAAGAGATTCAGACTGGATCCCCCATGAGGACAGCCAAGCACTGGAACAGGCTACCCAGAGAGGCTGTGCAGTCTCCATCCTTGGGGTTTTTCAATAACCAACTGGATTAAACTCTGACCAACTTGGTCTGACCTTATAGCTGACCCTATTTTGAGCAGGAGATTGAACTACAGCTCTCCCGAGGTCCTTTCCAACCTGACTCATCCTATGATCCTAATATTTTCCATTTATATTTTTAATATGCAATACTAGCTTGGCTGTGCTTCCACAGAGCAGAGTGACATAACTTGGAATCATACATGTTTAAACAATTATTTAAAAGACATTTATCTCTTGTTCCTTTAAATATGTGTGAACATGTATATTTGCTTATAGAAACCATAATAAAATTTATTAAATTGCTTACACTAATACGGTCAAATCTTCAGAGACCATCAGTGATCAGCTCCACTAGTATATGTCCAGTTTTCAAAACTAGATTTGTGGTTACTCAGTCCTGCAAATCCTGCTGTTATAAAACATATAATTAAATATTTTAATCTAATTTATGTCATACTGCTTTTGGCATGATCTATTGCTACCAAGACATGCTGCAGATAGAAGAGTCATATAGGTTATATTAAAGTAAATGCACCTGCCTGAAAGTCAATGCAGAGGCTGACTGCATTGCATTCACAGATAACTTGGTATGTATAGGATCTATAGGTAACACAGTAGTGAGGTGTACTGTACCTTAAGCCTCACACTCAGGAGAGACTAGACTTGCTGAATGCATATAAATCAGATACGAACCACATTTGCAGAAGGTCTGATGTGTCTCCAGCTGAATCTATGGCTAATATTGACATTCCAGACTTTGTCTGAAAGCAACTCTAGAATTTCAAGAAAGTCTCCAAATCACAGATGAAGTCATATGTTATTTTTCAGCTGCCATAATACCTCGATCGTCTTCTTGCCCTTTGCCTCTGCCTCTTGCCTTCCTACTTGGTTTCTTGCAAACTTGAAATAAGATCATAGTGCTTGGTTTTAAGATCCTCTTAGCTAAAACAAAGAGGAATCATTTGCATCCAAACTATACAATGCTGTTCTGAGCTTTGATACAAATAAGCATAGTGCTGCTGTCCAGACAGAACTAAAGGCAATGATATGACTGCTGAAAGAGCTACAATGCTGTCAAGACTCTCACTAGCACCTCTGCACATCATCACACTGTTTTGTGTAAGCAATCCAACTTGCTCAGGGCCAGCTCTTGGGTGTCTGTATTGTTTGAGATAAAAACATTGCTTTTCCATCATATGTTGTGCCAGGGAGCAGGAAAGCATAACACAACCAAGACTGAAACTAAAGGGAGAATCAAGTGCTTAAGGGCAAGCTTAACTTTAGTTGGAATAAGCTATATCAAACGGCATAGTATAACTGGTATCTGCTGTTGTATTGCTTGGCCAGTATTCTTTAACATTGAAATCCATGCTCCGTACATGCTTACCATTAGTCTGGTATCAATAGATGCTGTGTCACAGTATATTGGCAGATTTTTAAAAAAGCTGACTTTACATTCATTAATCAACTTTATGACAGGAGATGTACATGCATGCAGACACAGACTGCATATGTAATTATCCCTAAACAACATCAAATATGCAGTAAGCAGGTATATGTATAAACGCATAGCCAAGGAATGATAGATAAAAAGCAGGTTCCTAACAACTATAATTGTGAGCTACTCTAGGAATGTCAACTTTCAGTACCAATTATGTTGCACAGCCCTTGAAGTGTTGCAAAGTGGCAGCCACACACCCTTAATCATATTCTTTGCTTACACACAGTATCCATGCCTTCAAATTTTCTTGTGCTAGAACTGTTTTTCAAGGAGTCTTACTGTTTTTTTTTTGGTGGAGGAGTTTTTTGTCATCATCATTGATGGTTTTTTGCTTGTTATCAGCATATTATGCAGTATATTTTTTATTCTGCAGTAGCTCATATTTTAGAATTTTTGTCCCTCAGACCATCAGTGGTGGATTTATAGACAGTCCAGCTTACCCATATGACAAATGTAATCACAAATTAATCAGTACACTATTGTAATTTAAAATTGCCTTCAAGAAAGTTGTTTTCCTAACCTGCTCTGGATTTGTTTTTCAAGGTCAAATTTACATTTCTCAAGAATTAACAGTTTTTATACATCCCTCCGCTACTATTTTTCCAGTCAAACATTTTAGGATTAGAAAATTTAAATCAAGTAAGTCTGTCTTACTCTGTGACATATCAGAATATAATTATATATTCTGGTAGCTGTCTGAACTTTGTCCCTAATTTGCATCTTATCTTGAACAATTTATTTTCCCACTTGTCATGAAACCTATGACTGAGGCCGATCTTTTATAGACCACTTGGCAAGAGTGAATAATTATAAATACAGTTCCATCTGCATTAGAGTGCTTTTTGTCCAAATTTTTGATGCAAGCCCTGCTCCTTAAAACTCCCTAATAGGAGCGCAAGAGGTAAAACATCAAGATGAATACAATACAAAACTCCCTAATAGGAGCACAAGAGATGAAAACATCAAGATGAATACAATCTTAGATAGGAGAAGACTGACTAATTTCCAATGTAGTATGTAATTATTTTATTTTGATTTAAGACTGGATCTTTATGATCTTTTTCTAGTTCTAAGGAAAAATAATTTATTCCCATGATGATACATAAAATATTTTATTATTTGAGGAGAAGGTCTAGGATTTTGGTTTTATGTTGCTCCAGTTAAATTGTATTTAATAAAACAAGTTTGAAAAAATAAATCACTTACTTGTCAAGCATAGCAAACCTGTTGCTTTGAAGTCACATTAACTAGAGACTGACTGTATTCAGTAAGGCACATATTAGAAGTCCATATACATAGGTACACTTGCCCTAAATTCAGGCAACACAGCAATGTTCAAGATATTCCAAGAGTTTCAGAAATGTGACCAATTATATAAGAAGATATACCGAAGGACTTCATAATTAAAAATTAGGGCATATGAGACTTAATTAAAATGCAGATCTGCAACAACATTTTTTTTAAATCTCAGTAAACTACATTAAAAAATGAAATATGAAATACTGCAGAGTTGCCAGAGACTTTTTCAATATGTTTAGAAGAGAATATACTTTTGCTCAGATCAGTCTCTGCAACAAATGACAATTTATCAACTTGCATAAAACAACTGTACCTTCCTACTATTTCTCCAGATCAGAACAGGGCATGCCATCGAGACTGCAGGGGGCACAGGGAAAGGCTGAAAAGTGAGAAATTCCAAAAAATATAAAGCTAACCTTAGAATATTTAGTGTCACTCACTCCACAGACTTTCAGTTTGTTATGGAGTCAGAACAACTCAGAGCAGAACGCAGTGGGAGGGCTTTCAGTCCCTCAGTCTTTTCCTCATCCTGCATCATCACCTTAACTGCCCCACCGAACAGCAGTACCTCATTTTCCTTACACTTCCTTTTGTTGCTGAGCTAGTTACAGAAACTCTTAATACCTTTCACGTTGGTCCCTATTTGCAAGTCCAGCTAAGCTTTGGCTTTCCCAGCTTATTCCTGCATGCTCAGGCAAAGTCTTTATGTTCTTCCAAGGTAGCCCATTACCATTTGCACCTTCTGTGGACTTCCCTTTCATGACTAAACTCAGTGAACATGACTGATTATATTACTCTTGATCCCTCAGTGAGCGCATAAGAGCATCAGAATGCCATTGTTTCTTAATCTTTCACATACACCACAGTAAACTGTTTGAGTAATATATTAAGGAGATTACACCAAAAGAAAAAAATACATCCCACTTTATTTTGTAGCTTAATTATTGATTAAATGTCTGTCCTTGAAATTTCACATTCTCACATACATAAAAATGACCCTGGTTCTTTGTTCACTAAAATCAAGTTACAAGAATGAAACATTTACATGAATATAGAAACTCTTTGAACATGAACTTGAAATAGGAAAGTATGAGGATAGAGTAAGAGCAGGTAAAATGTTTTCAAGGGATGTATAATGAAGAAAATTTATTCACAGGTAGATTCATTTCTAAAGTAAAAAAAATGAAAGCTACTGTGTCTGGTTTGTTATTATGATTGTAATTATTTATTACAGTAAACCTCAGAGTCAGATTATAGCAACTATTGTGCAAAAGCATGGTTCTATAAAATTAATCTAATAGTATGAAAGGACATTAGTGCAAAGGGATGTTGAGGGCCACACCTTGTGATGGATTATTTTTCTTTTACTTGTATTCTTTTTTTCTAGTGCTCAGTAATATAAAATGTTTATAGCTCAGACATTGTTGTACTGCAGCAGAATATGTGGTCCTTAGATCAGGATCGACACTTCATTGCTGGGGATTCTATATGGACATACAAATATGGCTTTTTCTCAGAGAACGTAGGGTAGAGTTGATACCTCTATTTCCCAGAAGAGTATAGAATCATAGAATCATAGAATAGTTTGGGCTGGAAGGGACCTTCAAAGGTCATCGAGTCCAACCACCCCTGCCATAAGCAAAGACATCTTCACCTAGATCAGGTTGTTCAGAGCCCCATCCAACCTGATCTTGAGTGTTTCCAGGGATGGGGCATCTACCATCTCTCTGGACAACCTGTTTATTGTTTCACCATCCTCATTATAAAAAGTTTCTTCCTTGTATCTAGTCTGAATCTCCTTTATTTTAGTTTAAATCCATTACTCCTTGTATTATAGCTACAGACAATATTGAAATGAAGCAATAAGTTCTCCTCAGAGCCTTCCTTGTCCAGGCTGAACAACCCCAGCTCTCTGAGTCCAATGTTGCCTCCTCCCCTTTTCACTAGCATTCATTTGACCTTTTCAATTGTACCAGATAAGTTAAATCATAGGAGAAAAACAAACCAAACAACCCCACCCAGCCCCAAACAACCCACCCAAACCAAACCACAAACAACTAACCTTCCCCCAAAACCCCACACCACACATAAAAACCACAAACACACCTACAAAAACCCGCAAGACAACTCGAACACCTAGAATCCCCAAAGCACCACCAAAGAAAAAGCCCCAAACAAACAAACAAAAAAACCCAACAGAAATAAGAGCTCTCTAACATATTGGAAAAACTGAACTGACTTACTGCAGAGAAAGACAAACAGAGCCAGTTGAAAGAATAAGAATAAAAACTTTCTCCTTTAATAATATTTGGGGCATGAGTTCAGCTCAAGCTGCATAATATAATTTCACCCTTTGGCTAGACTTTAGAAAGTGTTTAGGCAGCTGAAATAAGAGATATCTGTGCAAAGCCTTAGGCTTGTGTTAGAGGTTAGGGTGCGTGACAGCCACTGTTCTGCTAGCCAGATAGATCAGAACTCAGAATGTTACAGTAGTATACTCCCATCAGACATCATATATGTGCACACACTTCCACTAAGTGCTGGCCATAGCGAGCACGAAAGATTATGTTGACTCAAGACAACAAAGGCTCACATACCTTGAGGTATATTAAGGGTTCGCTTTTCACACAGTAACCGTCGAGAAGATGTATAAGCAGGACAAGAGATACGCTGCAATCAGATTTTCTCCACAGACCAGTCTTTGAGAATAACCTAAACCTCTTTGTTATGTTTATTTCACATTACTCTGGAAAAATGAATTCAGATATGTTGAATAGAAATAAAACGCAGCCGAAATTGGGGCTTCATAGGCTCATAATCATAGCAGTCATAAAGCACAGAAAAGAAACAGAATGTGTCACCAGGACTGATGAAAAAAAAAATCATTTATGTACGAAGTTAACTCTAGAAGGCAAACCCCCAAGCATCTACCCGTTCAACAGCTGAAGACATAGCTGCTTCTAAGTGTTATTTTTCCTTTTCTAACACATCTGGAAGACGATCTTAAATATTAGTTGTGCATTTTTGATATCAACCTGCAGAAAAAAACTATGTGCTAAACTTCTCATGCTGTGCTGATGTAAACCATAAGCAAATATTGCTATTTAGAGAGCCTGGAAGAACAGAATTTGAACCTGGTTAACTACACAAAAGAAATCCCCATGCATACATGTACAGCTTGAACACAGGATATATGGTGTCATTCTGTCATTTAAACTGTCTGCAGAGATCTGGAGAGTCCTTTGTCATCAAACCTCAATACTTCACTAAGACAGATGCGATCTGTACACAACCTGAGTTCGGGCTGCTTTTGTAACAGTGTTTTGGTACCATATGAACCAGAAGCACTACACCTTTGTGGAGGAGACCTAGTGGCTTTCCCTTGGTAAAACAACCTGGGTAACAATATCTGATGATAGGAATGTGAATGTAAACAGTGTATATGAGTGGAATATTCAAAGCTGTTTGAGAGGATACTTGCCAAAAATAAACAACACATCCCCAAAAAACCCACAACCAACCAACCAACCAAACAAAAAGATAAATAAACAACCAAACAAAACCCAACCAAATAGACAATCACACTTATAACATCAAAGATGATTAACATCTTTTGGATTAAACAATAATCAGGAAATGCCCATGATTATTTTGGGTAAGAAAACCAACCAAACAAAAATGAGTCATCTTGAAAAGAGACATGAAAGAATAATGAAAATTTGTATAAGTGAGAAGAGAGAAGTGCACTTAAAATGGTTTGGTGTTGCCAGAAGTCTCCCGGGGGCATAATGGCCTTTGCCCATGCTGGAGAGAACAGCCTTCCCACTGGGTACTGTTGAGGAGCCTGCACCAGATCTTGATTTAACAATATGGGACACGGTACATAGGGACCCACACCTTTGCGGGGCTGGGGTAGCACTTGGCCTCCTGGGGGCCTTCATCACCTGTGTGTGCACTAGCAAGTTACAAGGAGTGGGCTGAATGGGTACATATAAAACTAGACCATCCACATCTCCAACACAGGTGTGTTTAAGCAGGGTACCCCACTGCTAAGGAATAGACTACCTTGGCTTATTGAATTATTTGGCATACTGCTTCTTATAGAGCTTTTTTAGAAACTGCTCGTATGGAATTTGCTTACCATAAGTAAGTTTGTTTAGTATAACTTCCATGAGTTGTGTACTTTTGAACTTTCTGTCTCCTTAAGCAAAAAAGACCTCGGAGTCTTCAAGCTAGAAGATAAAGGGAGCTACATGCCTAGAGATAAGTAAAGGAACAGAACAGCATCTAGCAGAAGATGAGAAACAGAAGAATATTTTGGCTATTACCAATAACTTATTTTTCTCTGGCTGCAGGTGCAAAATAGCAACTGAAGGTCAGGACTTTGATTGATGGCCTGCCTGATGAAAAAGAAGAGATACAATGAAGAACAGGGAGACCCCAGACTATAATTTTGCAATCGGCCCAGAGTGATGCACAGCAGGGGTGGGAGCTTGGATCGTGGAGGTATAATTGTCCAAAGCTTTTTTCCATTGAGGGTCCTACTTCAGGAGGCACTCACCTCAAGCTGTTCTATGCTATATTTTGTGAATAAATTATTTTAGAAAAATTTCTGGAGTCCATGCCTGAGTCTCTGCCATGTGAAACTTAGGGAAAGGAAACTTCCTTAACACCCACAGTATCTAGAGATGGTGTCTACTTGTAACCCACCTTGTCCTGTGAGTCACAGGTGGAGGTCATGGGACTGTGTGAATGTGCACATATCATTAAGGCTTTGGGGACTTTGCTGAGGAAGAGTGTCCACAGATTTGTGATAATTTATTAGTATTTTGTGAGAGTCTAACTATTGACATATGTGATGTATTGATCCTCAATGTACAGTCCCCTGACTGCTAGTTAATCACATATTGTTAAAAAAACAACCAAACAACAACAACAAAAAAACACACCAAAAAGCCCACCAAACCCAAAAATCAATAAACTGCTCTGATCCTTATTTGGTCCCATGTGTTATTATTTCTTGGAGTTAATCATTTTGTCTAAACAAGGTAGCTTTGAATAAGCAGTGCATGACACGAGTGTATATATTTCATTGTAGTCTGGGTTTTTTTTAAGTTTTCAAAAGCTGTTAGACATGTGAACTTGCCATTAAATTAAGACATTGACAAACGAGTGTTACACCTGCTTACATCTCTTCATTTGGACTAATGTCAGTAAGGTTAAATCAATAGACAGAGAAGAAAGAAAAAAAAAAACACACCAAAACCAACAAAAACCACCACAAAACAAACAAAAAATCAAAATTAAAACAAACAAAACCCAACAACAACAACAAAACAAAACACAAAAAAACCAAAATACAATGGACCCTTTTATTTAGACTACAGATTTAAAGTAATTTGCCTAGATAAGAACAAAAGCTATCTAAAGTAAGAAGCTAAGAGCATGCTTTCTACCAGCAAGATAGCTGCAATTTCTGAAGCATTCTCAAGACTAATACAGTTTAAGTATTAATTACTAAGAATAAGAAGTAATTGGCTAATCTAGACTCCAGTGAATTGAGACATTTGTATGAAGCTGTAAGACACCATTGCAAAGTCATCCCCAGAGGTACCTAAGTGCTCGCACTTGAACAGCAACTTACTAGGTTATGATGAGAGGTGATTATGTTTCAGGAGATTAATCTCTATTTATTAGCTCAGTAATTCTCAGTTATGTTCTCTTTTCATATATGTACAGTTGTAAAATAGTCAAGCTCTTGCTGTTGTCATTCACACCTTTAACAACTCTGTTTTGCAAACCTGCCAGAATTTGACATTATGCAGTTTGCTCACAACAATATTGGCTAACTTGATTATGTGATTTTGGTCATGTGGGGTCATTAAACTAAAACCTACTATATTCAAGTCCAGGTCAGACGTTGGATACCTTGCTGAGGTCAACCCTAAATATTTTCACCAGTGGTCTACCCATATTCCTGAATTCAAATACAAACTTGTCTGCAGAAGTGGTCACTTAAAAATTCACAATAGGGGAACAGTTTATCTGAGAAGAAGAAATGGAACTTGTTATTCTTGCTTAATTCTCTGTTTTGCTCACTGAAACTCCATTATCCTGACTCACTGCTGCTTAATTTAATGATACGATGAAAGTTAGATTTAGATGAAAGTTGGATTTACTTTCATTGATCACTTGTTCAATGAAAGGACTCCCCTTTTCTCCCTAGAGTTTCTAGTACACCCATGACCCAAGTGCAGTAGTCACTACAGGTAGTAATTTACTGATCAGTATCTTTTTGTAGTATTAAAGGATCCAGACACCTCACCTGTACATGAGTAGCAGGAGGCACAAGGAAGCAGTTGCTGCTCCTGTCCTTTGCTCAGTGATTAGTCATACAGGACAAGCAGGAAGGAGAAACAAGCACTGTAAAACAAACCTATAGTCACATACAGAAAGACATTGTATTTCTATTAGAAGAACTTTTGCTGCATGAACAAGCTATTTTCAGAAGCGTAAAAAACCTTTGGAAATAGTAAGGATATACATGTACTAGTAATACATCTTTAGGAAAGTTAAGGAAGGGCTTCTTAGGCATATTTTGAATGCTTATATACTTTAGTTTATTTGAGAAACTTCTGATTAGAACTGTTGCTTCTATACTGAAAAAAGGAAGTCAGCAGCATTTGGAAAAAAACAAGTGAAATAAGTATCTTTAACAGACCTGAGAGGCTTTATTTACCAAGTTTAAGCTTTTGAGCAACTGTCAGGAACATGCTCCAAATGAACACACGTAAAATGTTCAAGAATATTGACATGGCTGAAAAAAACTTCTTATAATAATAATAAGCTTTCATTTATGCAGTTTAAATAGGACAGACTGAGTGAACAGAAGCATTTAGCCTACCAGACACAACAAGCTGGATTTTAATAGGGAAACAGAAATTCTTTGGAACAGACTTTCCATACATCAAGTAGGATCATTATGGTAGCTTTCATTTCCTTCAAGGCAAGTGTTAAGGTACACTCCCATCTATTAGAGCAGACATCCAATAAGCAGTACCTGCCCTGCATCTTAAACATCATTTTTCTTCACCCCTATCTAGTCACAAAACATTTCTGCAGTAAGGTGCTCTGAGTTGCTTGGTTGATATTTGCAGAGTTGAATATTCATCAGGAGAGATAACAGTCATTCTTTCTTTACTTAACTGTCCTACCCAATAGAATAGTATTAAGTTCCTGTCTCCTTTTACATAAAGTATAGGCAAGAAAATGGATTTTCTTTGGGGAGTGGGGGAAAGAACAGGAAAATCCTTCCTGGAGTCTTTTATAGCTTGATGAGCATACTCTTTTACAAAGTAATAAACATCTATTAAAACAGTGCCATTAAGGATCAGACAGCATTACAGTTACTGGTTTCTCTGGAATTGTTCAGATTACTGATTCCTTGAATACTTCCCACTGATTCTGTGATAGAGAGCAGCTGTTAGTATGAACTTTTTTCAGTGCTGAAATGCAGTGTTCTCCTGCAGTTTAGTTCCTATTGCAAACAAATATGCCTCTTCATACTTTGTATTAGGACTTAACACAAGCAACTACAACATTAATACATTTGTATTCTGCTTGTTTCTGCTTGTTTTCAAGCAAGTCACTCAAACAGGGTCATTTTCTCTGAAGTTACTGAACGTGGAGCCTGCATGCACAACATCACCACTGATACTAGTTAAACAAATTTATTTTCTTGTTTGTGTGTGTCTTTGCTTTTGGGATTTAACCACTGCACTACAGAATTCCAATTGAGCATCACAACCCTAGAAGTTTTTTATTTCTTTCTACAAAACAACCGCTTCGGAAGAAGACAAAAATCCTATTATTTTCTCTGTATCTTAAGCAAGAGGTGAAATAGGTTTTGATCTCCCTTTTTTGATGATAGATTTGTTTCCTCAGCACATGTTCAAACCAGTAGATTACTAGATAAAAGCTAGGCTGCCATACCACAGAATAGTGTGGTGACAAAATATTTTAAATTTAATTTATGCTAGGCATGACTTTTCCTGAAGCCTTCCCAAGATCCTGAAACTGGGTGAAACAAAATCAATCTACTCAAATCAGAGTGTACAGGAGGAAAAGAGGAAACCATGTAAGACCTTTTAGGTTAACCCAGAAAAATGGGTAATATTTCTTTTTTTGTCTGTTTTGTTGTGGGGTTTTTTTGTTTGTTTGGTTGTTTTTGTTTTGTTTTTTTTTTTTGTTGTGGTTTTTTTTTTTCGGGGCGAGGAGCAAGGGGAGTTGGAATATAATTTTTTAGCACTTAGATGTCTGCCTTCAAGGAAGGGTGCAACAGTGAAAACAAAGATAACAGACTCTCAAAAACATATAATTACACTTGACTTGTTATGCCAATGCAGAAAGCATAATGCAAAATAAACCCTTTGTAGATATATAACAACAACAGTAAAAGTCACACTTTCATTACCAGGCTTACTTTGCCCCATGTGCAATCCATCACTCCTTTGCCTCCCTCCTGTAGGCTAGCCCAACCTACTGCCAGGTAGCCCAGCTGCTTTACCACCCAACACCTTAATAAGCCTGAGCAGATTTGATTTCTAGATTAAGAACAAAATATACCAGTAACCTATTTTTTCTGTCTCCCAAAGGAAACTAGTCTTCAACCTACAGAACACCTAACTACTTAGAAATAACTATTTTTACTTGAAGGAAAACACATTTTACAGTGAAGACTGTCAGGTAATAGAGAAGACACGTAATTAAGTCCTCCTGATTTTTTTTTTCTCAAAATGGAATGAGATGCTCATCTGAGGGGCCACTATGCCCAAGTACAATTTTGCATTTAAGTTTTAAAGCAAATCTTGATTTAGCAAGCATTTAAGGCATGGTTTACCAAAACAAACAAACAAAAACCCCCAAAAGCCAGTAAAAACCCAAACAAACAAAACCATACCAAAACAGAGCAGAACAACCAATCAAACAAAAAGCAAACCTGAAAGAGAAGTAAGTATCTGAAATGGGGTTACCATGAATACAACTCTCTTTCCAAACTGACCTGCAGTCACTAAAATTATGAAGCTAGGCAGCTATAGTAATTAAGGTAATGTGCTGTGTTGGAAAGATAAGTTCTCCAGTTTTTCTCAGAGAATTCTTAAGTAGGAGATAAAAAATATGCTAGCTAGAAACCTATTAGAGCATCCTGAATGTTTAAAATTGTCTGAAATGAGGAATCAGAATATTCTGAGAGACAGTGAAAACACACAAAGTATTTAAGATCATTTAAGGAAAAAATAGAGAAAAATCTCTAATTTTCTCTAAATTAGAGAAAAAGCTCTAGTTTATTTTCAGTAAGAGTTAGACTCTTTAGCTATTTTAGTATTTTTAATTGGGAAATACTTTACAGGTGCCTAAATGTCACACTTGAATATATTTGAAAATATGACAGGAAAACATGGATCCCATAGGACCAGGATTTTATACCTATGTAATTTGGCTCCACCATTAAAGGTCCATTGATGTATAGTAACTGAAATATCTCTTAATAGAAATAACAGGGAAGACTTGCCTGATATAACATGAACATACAAAGGAGAGGAAAAAATAAGATTAAAAAGTGACTTAACTATACAGACCTTTCAGACTGAAATAAAGTTTCTTTTCTGACTAGCAGCAAATGAAAAGAGAAAGAAAAAGAAAGGAAAAGAAAGGAAAAGAAAAAAGAAAAAAAGAAAAGAAAAGAAAAGAAAAGAAAAGAAAAGAAAAGAAAAGAAAAGAAAAGAAAAGAAAAGAAAAGAAAAGAAAAGAAAAGAAAAGAAAAGAAAAGAAAAGAAAAGAAAAGAAAAGAAAAGAAAAGAAAAGAAAAGAAAAGAAAAGAAAAGAAAGAAAAGAAGAAAAATGACACAAAAATAATTACAAAAAATCTTTACATTGTATTTTTTGAAATTATCTTCAAATTTTAATAGTACTTAATAGAGCATTTGAACAGCAAAATCATTTGCCATTTACTGAGCTCGTTTTTTTAGCTCTGTAATAGCAAAGCAAAAGGGTAGGTTGCAAAAACCAGAACAAATGACAAGAACACGACATGTAATTTTTGATCGTATGAGACATACTATATTTGAAAATGTTCATTATGTAGGGAAAAGATTTGACATCACTACCAATGACAGGAAAGAATCTAAATGTTTTCACTCATGGCACAACATGGAAAAGAAACTACAAGAATTTACATACTGAGCCCTTAACTTGCTAATCCTAATCTTGCAGAGATTTTATAGTCTCCCAGGAAAGACATTGATGTGAATTCATTGAGAGCATAGGTAAACTGTGGCCCCTCATTTGCTGAAAGAATGGCTTATCTTTGTCTTGTGGTTTATACCCAATGGGCAGCTAAGCAACACACAGCTGCTCCCTTGCTTCTTCCTTTCCCTTAGTGGAACAGAGGAAGTAAAAAGGAAGAATAATCACAAGAAAACTTCTGTATCAAGAGAAAGTAATAATAATAATAATTGTTTAATAAGTGAAGGATAAGTGGAAGAGAGAAGAAAACAAAACAAGTGATGCAAGGGCGATCTCTCACCACCTCTCATGGGTAAAATGATGCTCAGCAAGTTTCTGAGTAAAAAAAATGGCTAGGCCTCCTAAAACCCCTTCTTTTCCCTTTTATGGCTGAGCACAATATTATATGGTATGCAATATCTCTTTGCTCACTTCAGGTCATCTGATGGGTTATGTTCCCTCCCAACCTATTACACCTACCTCCTCAATCTATTCAGTGGGGGGACAGAGTGAGAAATGGAAGGCCTTGATGGTGTATGAACACTGTACAGCAAAAACTATTATAGAACACTAATGTGTTATCAGTATTGTTTTGTTCAAAAAGTTTAAAACACAGCACCATATGATCTGCTATAAAGAAAACGAACTCCATCCCAGCCAAAACAAGTACACCTCCAAAATATTTCATAAACAGTAGGTTGAAGCAGGCTTTCTTTTATCCTCACCCAACTTTAAAAGTAGGACACTTTTAAATACTTGGAGTAACTGCATGTGGACACCAAACATCTATCCTCTTGATAAAATCCATTTTACAAGTGGATGGAATCTTCCTATCGTCCTCATTCAGTTGCCTAAGCATATTCCTAAACTATGTTGTTAATGAGCTTTCTTTTATACTAATCTCAGCTATGGCACATTGCCTTACACGTCAAATTTGAATCCACGGCTGATGCATCTGCATGCACTAGGCCTATCTCTGATGTAAGAGTTGGCAGTTGTAGTCTAAAAAGCAGTGAAAAAGGAACAGTTTCTTCAACTAAGTGATCTGTACCTGACAATGTTGTGTTTCTAGTCTTACCAGGTAAAGTCCAATACATTAGTTTACAATACCTTTGGTAATTTCAGCTAATGTGGTAGGGTTTGCACTTAAATAGAACAGAAACTAAACCATGGTCAGTTACCTGATCTCAAGTGGGAATGGTAACTGCAGCTGACAGAAGTAAGGGCAAACTTTCTAAGCTGCCTCTCCTCTGTAACTAGCAGAAGTAGATCCTTCACCTACTTTATTTGCATCTGTGTGGCAAATATTTGCCCATATTCCCTGGAAATCTTAATTTTGGCAGTACTATTAGCTATCCTAAATTAGTGTATTTATTGGGTAGCTAGACAGTTTGTATTTCAGACATTGCTACACTGAACAATAAGACATCATGAGAGCTGAAGATAGGTGTGATTTCAGAGTGTCCTGCAGTATTTTGTGTGATCCCTTTCTAAATAAACTGATGGGCAAGTAAATAATTATTGCTTGTGTAGTATTTAGGACTATCATTTTAAGGTACCTTGCTTTTGTTTCATTGAGAAGCCTAACCACCTGACACAGGATTGCCTTGCCTAAAATGTAAGTATTGTGATATATGATCTATAAATATCTACATACTCTACTGAATCTAGCCCTTTCTATTATTTTTACTGCAGTGACAAGACATCATTGATATTTAAAACCAAAAAATGTGTAATGATGTATTGGTGTTCAATAATAATTTCCTCACCATGACCTCACATGAACATCATGCCTGTGATGACCTTAACATGAAAAGGAAAAGAGAGAGTAAATAATTTATATTGTTTCTCTTCCCTTTTCATTGTTAAAATCTTAATTGCTAAATTCAGGATGGTAAGGAAGTAAGTTGTTTCAGTGTTGAGAGAATAATTTCCTTGCATTCTTTTTAATTACACAGTAGTCATTACTGTTTTGCTTAAAAGCATTCATAGCTGAGATTATTGTGGTGAAAAGGAACACGTTATTACTGAGAGTTCTTACTTAGTGACTGCAGAGAGCTCATGTAACATCAGGAGATATTTTCAGTGCTTTTTTAATACAGTTCATATGTATGTCCATGTATTCACTTCCTTTTCAAATTAAATTATTTCTTTATTTAAATGATGTTCTTCTCAATATATATCACAGATGACATTGAGGATTTTTTGTTTGTTTTTTGTTTCGTTTTAGTTTGTTATTGTTCTGGTTGTTTTTTAAGTGTTCTGGAAAGCTGGAGGCTTTACATAAAGTACCTAAAAGTATCTACATGATTTTGAAACCAAGCCTGCAGTTGCTATATTTTTGTTGATATTTTTCATCCATACAATTACAGCAAGGATGAGACAAAATTTGCTGTGTTAGATGGGATCTGAATAGGCCTTAATTCTGTTAGATAGAAACCATTCGTATACTACCTCTGC
The DNA here is from genome assembly GCF_964273445.1 of Streptopelia decaocto. Taxonomy (NCBI): domain Eukaryota; kingdom Metazoa; phylum Chordata; class Aves; order Columbiformes; family Columbidae; genus Streptopelia; species Streptopelia decaocto. Next base: position 56,706,297 of record NC_138658.1, on the reverse strand, counting down.
TGCTGCTGAACAAGAGAACCTTTAAGTCCATATCACTGAGGAGGGTTAATTGCAAGGACAAGAAGCTCTAAAGTAGGAAATTTTAGAAGCTGCCAAGTCTGATAACCCAATAGAGTTGAAGCTGCTGCAGCACCATGTTCCCAGGTGCATCCAGTAACGAGTCTGAGTGCCCAGTATGCACACATGTACGCATGCACGCAATAAGTACATGCATATGCACACAACAGGGCACATGTATCGACACAGACAGAAAAGAGAGCACTCCCACCAACAGCTGCACTGGCCTCACCCTGTTCCCCAGTCTGGATGATCAGGCCAGTTAGTGCGGGGAGACAGAAGTACATGTGTGCGTATATACAATATGGATCCCTCCAGAAGCTGGACTTGGATAGTCTATCCAGCTGCCAGATGGACAAGATGCTGAGACCCGCAACCCAGTTGTGGCTGTCGGTACTCAGACTTTCACCCCCATCCCTATCTATGATCTGTGGTCTTCAGCCCCTCTCTCCTCATATACATCTACTTTCAAATGCTCGTTTCTTTTCAAAATGTCTTGATCTATGCCTTTCCCTGCTTTTGATTCCTCCTCTAAGCATCCCCTAATATGTCTTTTACAGTCCCAAAATGCTGTTTCCCTCATTCCATAATGATTCCCACAACCCTGTAGGCAGTAGCCCCCAGCGATCCATAATGCCCTATCTTTGACTCATTGTGAAGGTTGTCATACCTGGACTGATAGCTTCATTCTGATAGCTCCAGAGCCTTCATTTGCCCTGAGTTATTTGGTTTCTTCCATCTGTCATTGTTGCTCTGTGTTCCTTCATGTTTTAGGACATGAGTCTGTAATCACATAACCAAACAGAAGTAGCAAGGTACACGCAAAAGGCAGTGGGCATGAAAGACTATGGTGTGAGGTACCAAAACGTTGTACCGAAAACTTGTAATACATATGTGCCAAACTATGGCAGAGCTGGTGTGACAACCTTGAAGCGCACCCCCCATCCTTAGCAGAACAAAGGACCTTGTTATGCCTTAAACGTCTGGTTTTTGTTCCTTTGGGAGTAAAAGATAGATGACACCTTGTCTTATCTTTCCCAAAGTTTTATTGCCATGGAGTTAGACACCTTGTAAGATAAGGGCAATTAACAGTGTTGCTGTAAAAGGTCTCATGGCCTAATTGGGATGATAGAGATGAACCATCTATTGGACAACCAACTACCAGAAGAAACCACAAACCAACAGCTACCCCTGATGGGCAAGACAACTCACTTCTGGTCAACACTGTGAACTTTCTCCTAGTCTGAAGACCCCAGACCCATTTCCAGAAGAGTCTTCCTAATTAGCATGAAGAACGAGCAGAGGGAGGAGACGAACCGCCTTCTCCTATCTCGCTTGTAAATGAACTGTGTTATAAGACAACCTCATGTATGATATGGGTTGGCAGTGTGTAAATCTTCAACGTGTCCCCCCCTCCAGAGGTTGTCACAGGATCGATGTACCTGTGGAGTGGTGATATTCTACTCTCCCTCTTTATCTCTCTCTCTCTCTTTCTCTTTATGATATCTTAGTTTTCCTCTTCTCTCTCTCTCTTCCTTTTTCTTAAACATATAAAGTAATACCATTATAAGTTCTGCTGCTAAAGTCTTGTTAAGTTTTGCATTACAGTTACTAATTGTTGCCAATCCACTGTTTTCAGAAGGGTTTTTGCTGTCAGTGTATTGATAATTTTGTTATACTATAACATACTTTTACCAAGTCACTAATAGTTGTAATTTGTATACCATCATGTGTTTTTAGTAGATTCATAATTGGACCCCCAGAGTGATTGTCTGTCATTCACTTTGCATTGCCATGTAGAATTACCTGCAGTTAACTCACACCTGATCTTATCTGTTGAGTCAGGACGCATGTTGCGTTCAGAGCTAACTCATCCCTCATCCCATCTGTTGGGATGGGACAGCTGGCTTTCAGTATTTGCTTAAATATGATCTTAGTCTCTAAATGTACAGCTGGTAATAGCTGTTTGAACTGTAGGAAAATGAAAAACAAAAAAAAAGTTTGACCCCTATCTTCTTTCAGATTTACTGGAGTCTGTACTGAGGAACAAGTCTTACGATGCCTCAAACCATTTTGATACATTAACTGATCCTGTAGTCTCTATGCTTGGGTTTTTGTTTGTTTGTTTTCCATTTATCTTCATGGCAATTAATTTTTGATTTCTAAACGCTCACAAGTGTGTCACATGAGTATCCATGCCTGTGTAAATGAGTTAAGATAATTCTAGGTATTTTAGCATGTGGAAAACTTCCACCCAGTTAATGAATTTTCTCTATATTTTCTTCATATGATTTAAGGACTTGATATCTAAACATGTGGATATGCTGTTCCAGAAAGTTCACAACTGAAAGAAGACATTGCAATCATAATGTCAAATGGGGTTTAAAGAAACATCTGTGCTTACTAAAAGAGAAAGGTAGGAAATAAACTGTTAGAGAGACTGTAAATGGCAAGTGATGTTTCCCTATGGAAGGACTGTAAATACATAGATTGATGCCAGAATCACTGTGAAGGAATAAATGATTTCTGTAAGAATATATTTCTGCTGAGTTATAATGGGAATTATGGAGCCAACACACTAGTATCTCACCTTCTACATCTTCAACCAGTTCAAGAAATACTGATGCATTCTGTTCAAAGATGCTTCTAGCTGGCAAAAGTTTGGAATTCCTGCTATGGTTTGTTTCTGTCATTTAAAAATGAAAAGCCTTTTCAAACATGCCTGGCTTCAGTCATGCTGAGTAGTCTGGCTGTCACTCTTGGCCTGGATTACATTGTCGAAAGCAAATCTGTGTCACTGACATTACCAGTAAGGTTGAGTATGCCACAAAATGTCATCCCAGGGGACATCATTTAGAAGTTCTCTGTGAGACTTGTTATCACCGACACACTAACTGTGAGGTAGTGATGATAAATTGTCAGAACTAATGAATGTTGAAATATGTTCTTAGAGACATTTTGTACTGAGGGCTGCAAAGCATGTTAACACATAAGCCAGCCAATTAATGCTACTGCATGTATGCAATACACAAAGCATAGTTTCATAAAGGAAATTGAATGGTTTTGGCTTTCCATTTGGAAAGTTCCTTTCTCGAGTTTAGCAACACCAGTGAATGATTCTGTGCACCCGGTTGTTACAAAATAAAATAGGCCATTAGTGTACATAGCTAAACAAGGTTTTAGTTTATTTTTGATATTAAATCAGAAAAGCATTTTGCTTAATATGGGCTTTTTTGTGGGTATTCCATGAGCATGAGAATTAGGGGTAGGTACAGTCTTATCAATTATTGTTATCAATATTTATTAATAATTAACAGTTAATATTTTTACTGTGCAAAATGTGGCAATTTTATATTCTCAGTAGGAGTGAGAGAAACTTAAGAAATAGTAACCTGAAACTTTACCATACTGCTTTTTATTTTCCCTTATTCTCTTAATGTTATAATTATTAATAACTTCCAAGAATTTATTTTTTTTTTTAGTTTTAAACAAGAGCATTTTGGACTATGCCACATATAAAAGAATCAGCATTAAAATCTGAAGTAGAATTTGGAGAGAGAACAGAACATTAAGACCTTCACCTGTGGCAATGCAGAGAAGAGATTAAGTGGTATCATAAAACAAAATTAGGTCTAAATTGTATAAGGTCTTGTACAAGATGAAGATCTTATATCTAATGCACTGTGGAAGAGGACATCAGTATGTGGACTCTTCATTGACATGTAACAGAAGAAATGATAGAAGAGGAAGATAATTTTAGCAGCTACAATTTGAATAGATTTAAAAGCTAAAATTAGCATGAGAGAGACTAAAAGAGAAGTTGCAGTAATCAAGGTAAAAGTTAATCTGCCACTTATGTAACTAGCGATGGTATATGGAACTAAATATCTAAGTAATTTTTTCAGCATTTAAGATTGAAGCTTTTACTGTAGCTTATCTTTAAGGACATTTATTCACTGCCATTACTTGGGGTGAATAAAATAAATAAATAAATATATAAACATACTACATTTCTTGGGGCTTTGGAGAAAAACATTAATGCAAATCTACATATTTATACATTGATTTACTTTCTGTTTATACTGTCAAGAGGACACAAGCACCAGTAAAAGTAGAATCTGTCAGAGTTAATGCCACTGCAGGGCAAACTTAAAAAATTAGTCTATTTCCTTATGACAAAATGACTGTGTGATTACAGTGCATGTTAATCTACAAGTGCCAGCTTGATTTCACTCATATAAGCACCATATATCAATGAAGATATTGGCTTAAGTTTCCACTAACAACCCTAGCACAAGATTGCTTGACCATTATAAAAACCTCTCTACTGTATTCATGTTGCCTCTTTCTTAGCTTCCTTAAGCTCACATAAGTTTGTAATTAATACAGTTTTCTGGAATCATGCTGAAGAACAGTTCAGTACATTTTATTGAATGATGTTTATTTCAGTCAAAGAATCACTGATCGGAGTCACAGCCTCTTTGTACCACTGACAGGCAGAAAGTGCACTGTGGTAACACACTGACCTACAGTGGCTGAAAGACGTTGGCAAAAGGGACTAATCTAGTATGTATCCACTGCACCTGAGGTTTCTGCCTCTGTCCAGCCCCCCCCTTACTGTGTGGCTGGAAGAGGCCTGAGTAAGAGGTCTGTTTTGCTTAATCCTTTCAACCTAAGGTAACACCGCCTAGAAGCGGTTTTAACACAGTTACAAAATGAATACAATATTTATAGCTAATGCATTTGTAATAAACCCAGTTCTAACAAAATCTTTGTGTTCAGTGTGTCACAATTACTAAGATATGGTTTTCTCCTTCTGTGTTCTAGTATTTAATAAAATAGAGGTTAGATTTATCCATAAAACAATTTTCCACTGTTTAAAAGCACAACAAGCTGAATCTTTGTTTCTTACATTCTGAAAGCTATATTTTAATAAGAGGGAGGAATTTTCTTTTGAATAGGCACTTTCAATAATACTTGCAGTTTGCTTCCTAACATCCTCACATTTAATTGCACTAAATTAGATAAGGCTCAGATTTTATACCAGCTGATAGAACATAAGTAAAAGTTGCTTTTACTGCAGTTTTCTTCTAGTTAGGGCACTTGTTTCAATAGTACATTTGGAATCTGGCACCATGATCCTAATATGGATGAAAAAAAGTGCTTCGAGCAAGTATAGAAAGCCTTTCTAACATGTGGCTCAAACAGGACTAATGGAGATTTATAATTGTGTCTGTAAAGCCTGTTCACTTGTGAATAAAACTATGTCAATCAATCAGAGATCACATCTCTTGCCCCTCTCAGCTGCCTAAAGCTATAAACAGACACCTCTGCAGGTGCTGATATAGCAATAGCAGTTATCTGTTCACTTTTTCACTGGCTGGAGCTCACCCCATTCCACAGCTCAGCTAGTAAAGCGTTTCAGGTGAATTCTATCTAATCCACATTCAGAGGAAAGCCAATCAAGTTTCCAAATGATACAGAAAAACACACCAGGCTGCTTATAACAGATACTACCACAGAATTTGGTACCATCAGGCTAACAACTGAGCTTAAACGCTGTGTTATGTAGGTCTCAGCTAGCTTGTCTCAGAAGCATCTACAACTTGGTTGGATGCTCTTAGTGACACAGACAACAGCACAGAGAGGTCTAGGAACAAGAACCATCAACACAGCTAGATTTGAAAGAGAACATCTGTCCTTAGCCTCAAGCCAATTGTTTAAATTACTTGAGCTTACCTGGATGATTTTGCCTGAAGAGGATGAGGGATCAATCACAGGCACCACTCTGCTGGAGGTTACTGCACTCCCAGTTCTGCTAGCAAAAGGGTAATAATGAGCAGCTGAAGGGCATAACTGTAACAGGAGTCTTCTACCTGCAGGCCAATTCTAGTGTGATATCTGTCTACAATCTATTTGACTGACATAACTATGCTAGCTTTAGCTTATAATATAGACCTAGGTTAATCAAAGTTGTTTTCTAAGTTGCTCTGTGCATAGATGCCCAAGCTTCTGTGATTGAATCTGTATTTTTATTTACCTATATTTTCTGGTGGAATGTTCCTTTATATTAGTTTAGATCATTAATAAATGATATAGTATGACTTCTCTTACTGTAACACAAAAGGTTTTGATAAAAGCATATAATATTGTGAATTTTCTATTAAGCTTGATGTTTCTCCATTGCTGTAGGACTTTGATCTTATCAGCAGTATAAAGATAAGGAACAGACAAAAGATTGTGAAGAGGAACATGAAGTTGTCATTGCAAGATCTGTGCAGCTGTACTCCAAGAAAATGATCAAAATATGTTCTTACATAAACTCTATGAAAACCAGACTCAGTAGTAAAAGCATACTTAATGGCCACAGACAGCTCTCAGCACAGTAATCAGTTTCATGTTTAAGATATCTTTGTCAAGATTCTGAGACAGATTACAAATAGTTAGATTCAGTAATTTTCATTTGGTGATGGGCAGTCACAGTCAAGCATCTGGTTTGTCATTTCACTGTATAGCTGAGTGATCTGTGCCTGGTTACACAATAAAAAGTAAAAACTTAGTCTCCATACACAAAAAAGTATGGAGGAGCAATGGCATGTGCAAAAACCCAAATAATAACCTCATGCAGCTGTTTCCAGGCCCATCCCTGGAGAGTGAACAACTGTAAAAGGTCCATCTTTACTAACATGAAGGAGCAAAAAAGAACATGCAAACCTAGTAAGCCAGTTCGAGAAATGGAGACCCTGTACTTGCCTTCTCTGAGCCTTTTCAGGAGACCCCGGTCCCAGTGGTCAGCTATATCTCTCATCAGATAAGTCAAGGGCAGCAGTTCTGTGGTTCACCTTTTGGACTGAGTGGGGGTTAGTGCCCAAAGGGGTGTGGGACTTGTGACTGGATGCAGGCAAAGCACTTTTGAGGATTGTACGAGACATCAGGAAGGACCAAAGGAGAAGAAAAGGTGTTTGACTGGTAAGGTCTCTGCTGAGCCTCCTTTTCTCCAGGCTAAACAACCCCAGTTTCCTCAGCACCTTCTCAAGAAAAGAATTCTCTAGAGGGAGAAGGGGACAGGAGGGGCTGGTTGCTGGTACAATGCTGGTTAGTGCACTTGCCTGGCCATGCCCTGTTTGTTCACCACAGTCTGTCCTGTCATCTCATTAAATTCTGTTTTTAACTGTCTTCTTGGGTGAGGGGCTTTCTTGCATGTATGTGTGTGGGAGGCCTAAGTACCAGTGACTGGAATGCCAAAGGGTCTGTTTGTCTGGGTAACCAGCACTGATTATGAGTGTGGGTACATAAGTCAGCATATGATCACTAGTGAATACTAAGTCAGACTAACTGGTGAGTAGTTGGACCAGAAATGTGGGGAAAATATGTATTTACTTCAATAAGCATTACAATTCTTCTATTGCTCAAAATAATAAACTAGATGGCTGAGACTTCTTAAGTGTGGACAATAACTGTGTTATTTTAAAATAACCTTAAGGTCAAGTGTAACATTAAAACATTTTAACTTTGCTTAGAGATAAGTATGTAACTATGACTTTGTTATGTTTTTTAATTTGCCTGTTAAAGAACCAGCTTTGTACAGAAGACCCAACCTTGAAATATTTAAATGTGATTAAATTGATTTAATATATGATAGTCCCACCTGTATGTCATTTCTGATGTACATCTGCCACAGACAAAATTAAACTATAAGTAACATGATGACAATCAGATTAGTGAGTCTATGCAAGTAAATGAGATTGCAAATCTACGTGAGTAAAACCAGCACTTCCTAGTGAGATCACTTTGCATCATGTTAGCTTAAAAACAATTTTCAACATTCAGATAAAATACTGACTGGAAAATCCAACCTTTGTAACAATACTTTACAAGTCCAGAAAACCTTTTCTCTTTTGACTACTAACTGTTGCCTGATGTAACTTTTCACCTGTTATCTAGTTAAAACCAAATCATTCTTGTAGATAGATTGTTGATCAAATTGGAAGAATTAGGGTACTAGAGGACAGAATTTTTGTTTTCACTGTGTTTGGGCATGAAGGAAAAACAGAAGAATCAACCTTTTACTGAAGAAGCACCATGTATATACTCAAAATTATGTACACGCAAAAAAGTATACAACTGCACAGGGGTGCAGTAAAATAAGGGGTAGTAAAGTATATATATATTAAAAAATACTTTCCCATTATAAATCTCTACAAGTCAAAGGAATGAGTTAAGTTTGCAATCCTGGGGCAGAGATTGCTTTGAATCTCAGAGAACTTGTTTTTCAAGCATGGACTTCTGACTGGTTTCAGTTTTAACTCCAAAACTTTAATGTACCTGTATGTGTTACAGTTTTAGACATCACAGTCCAGTTTAGTTTGCATGATGTGTGAAATGAGTCTAGTTGTGCTCCAGTGCCACAGAATTTTGACACCAGCAATAGAAAAGCATAGCTGGACAGAGCCAAAAATTCTGAAAAAGAAATTGCTGGGGATTTCAAACTGGAATTCAGCTGAATTGAATTCTAAGTTTGGTTAAGGAGCAGCAAAAAGTGAATCATATTTAACTTTGGTATTTATCATACACTGCTTCGATCTCAATGAAATCTGAAATTTAACTTGATAAATCTTATTCCAGGGCAAGTTGTTTTCAATGGGCTTTATTATCAGTATAATGAAAACATTTAAAATTATGGCATTTTAAAAATGGATTCTTCATCACACCAAATCTTTGTATCAATATTCACTTCTTTGGGAAGATATGCTCTAGCTCATCTAATATTGCAGGTTTGACAGAGATATTATTCTGGAAAGCATTTTTCCTGAATATCTTCAGGAAGATATCCTACTTTAAGTTGTGAATTTTAGAAAACACAGTCTTTAGACTGATCAATTAATTAAATCTCCAGAATGTTTGGCATACCTAAGAACAAACAAACAAACAAACAAACAAACATACATTTTAGGTGTTTTTCTCACAGGAAAAAAATTATATTCCCTACATTTTACAATGGTTTTACAAATTCCACTTAGAGTGACCATTTCAAAGCCATTAAACCAAAAAAGTAGAAGTGGCCACCATTATAGGCTTTAATGTCTTTATTTATTATGTTTTGTTCTTTCTCAGTTTAAGTTAATAATTAATTTTAGGTTTGAATGAGTATCACTGTGTACTATCACTTTATTAGGAGACATTTTACTATTACTTTCACATTATATTCTTCTTCCTCCCAAAGCATTCAAATTTATCCAAAACCAAAGCCAAATAATATCATTAGGCTTTTTCAAAAGGGACTTTTTTATTTTATTAATATGTAGGGAAGATACACACGGTAGTTTTGTATTTTACATATTCCCATACAATTAGAGAAACAAGAAAAATATGAATCAAAATATGTTTGTTACTTTTAGAAATCTCATTGTAAGGACCTCTGTGTCATTAAGGTTACTAATCAGAACAGAGTTTGAATGTTTTATGGTAAACATCAGTTTCATGAAAGTGGCATAAAAGAGAAGACCTACAAAGAACATAGTCCTTGCAAACATCAAGAAAAACTGAAGGCAAAATCTCATAGCTGCTAAACTTAAAGCTAGACTATATATCTTCAACGTGTATTTTTACATAGGTATTATAAACCTAAAACAAGGTAGATGGTCATATACCTTTATCTATATAGATTTTTATAAGCAAATTCTGGAGCTATTCAAGTATTACAGAAAGTTTTTGGTAGAGAACATACAGAAGCACATCAGTGTCTCTAACATCAATATAATTCCAAAATAGTTTCAGATGAGCTTAGGAGTATGTCTTTCTAAAATGTTCATTTTCTGGGGGAAAGAAAAAAAAAATCATATCTAGTTTAACAGCATCTCTCAAGTGCTTTACCCAAAGTTTTTCACACTTGGAAATGTACATCAGGACACAGAGTGTTTCATTTTATTATGTTCCAACGTCAGAATCTTCATACCACTTTATTCCACTTCACAATGGAAATAGAATATCAGTTTGAATAAATAAATGAAATAAGATGTTAAACCAGCCAACTCTTATATCAGCTGAAAGTTCAGGATAGTAGTCTAACTTCATGGTCATATAAGCATGATTTACTTGCAGTAAACATTTTATATTTAAGGATTATAATTAATAAGGTCACAAAAGCAAGTCAAGAGAGTCTAAGAATCATTTACTGTTTGCTTTTGATAGAAAAAGACTGACACTGTGGGGTATAATGTAATACAAAAGGTCTTACTTGCGAATCAGTGACACTTCTTATTTAGGGATCAGGAAAGGTTTACAGTAAAATCAGAAGGTGGAATAATGGTGAAAAAAATACAGAGACAACTTTTCAGGTGTCAGACCATTTTCAGAGATGGAAACTGTAAGGAAAAGCTAAAAAGGATTGCAAGCCTGGCTGATAAATTAAAAGCAAAAGGGAGGAAAGATTGGTATACTGGGAAAAGTTACTACAGTTTCAAAAAATGAGTGAATTATTTTAGTCTAACTTAAAGGAGATCTCTGCTACCTTCCTACACTGTTTATGTCAGTGACAAACTCTTCATGTGTTTTCAGTCTCATAGCATCTTTTTCAGAATTCCTTAGATGCTAGAGCATAGGAATTAAGGGCAAACCTTGTACATATCCTCTCACATCCAGTATTTCTGAATCATAACTTCCAGAGTTTAAGGACTTATAGACAATTCCAGAGTGCATTATTAGAAAATTATTATAAAAAAACACTAACTTAAATTATATGCAATAAGATATGGGTCAAGGTTAAATGAGAAAATGTGACTTGTACTGGTGTGAAAGCTTAGGGCAGTTCCAACTGGGAAAGCCCTCAGGCAAGTAGAATTTAAATTAGACACAGACACCTACCTGAAAAATACATTGAAGTTACTGGGTTGTAACAAGATGTACAAGTACTGGAATACAGGGTGTCAAATATTGTCAACCGTTGCCAACCATTTGTTCATTGCTTGATGACAAACTGCCAGGAACCTCTCAGAAAAAAAAAAAAAAAAGAAGAAAAGTTTAAAGGAAGTTTTTGAGAGTCTGTAGGGAAGAGCAGTAGGATACTGTAAACTGTTAAGGTTTTGGGGCTTTAAAGGATAGGAACTAAGGCACTAAGAGTAGTACAGCTTTCAGAAATCACAGAAAAGTTTGAAAGATGCAATTTCCCTAGTACTAGGGAAGTTGCAGCAAGAAAGGGGAACTTCAAAAACTTGATGTTCTTCAGGTTGAGGAGAATATCTTAGTTCTTATTCTAAACAAATTTCACCACATATTCAGACCTTTTGAGTTTCAAGTGGCAACTACCCCTAGGTTTTTGCATTATTTTTTTACATATTATATATGTGGAATCACATTAGGTTGTGGTGTTTTGAGGAATTTATTCTGAACAGTTTTCTTTTAAGCCTGAAAGAGCTTGTCTATATGCAAAACCAGAACTAGCAAGAAAAGATGTCTGTATCTTTTCTGAGACTCATTGGAGACTGTAAAGTGTAGTATGATAGATGAGAGAAGCATGAGTGTCATTAAAAAATAGAAGTTCTCTCCCATCCAACATGTAAAACCCAAAACTAATCCTGACATGAGTGTTAATGAAAGACTAGGCTAAAATCTCTGCAACTATAGTAGACAGCAAAATTCCTGACCTCTCTGAAAGTAAGCCTCTGTTATTGATGGCTCTGTATAAGAGCCACTGGGGTTGTGTAGCCATAGTTCAAGACAATATGATTGCCGCTATGTCTCACCATGATGGAGCATGCATTTCCCTTGTCTGTACTCACCCATCATCATATTTTTAAACTATTGCAACCGTATTCAGAGAGTTATTTGGAAAACAAAAACCTATAGGGTTTTCTGGGCTACTAAATCCAGTTCCACACTAACTATACTATACTGTTTGTTTGTTTGTTTGTTTGTTTGTTTGTTTGTTTTGTTTTGTTTTGTTTTAATAAATTTGATCAAGATCTTTCTTAAAACTGACTTGCTTTGGGGCTTCTTTCAATCCTTATATAAGGCTGATGTAGAGCTGGGAGTTTTTTATTTTCTTGGTTTTAGTTTCCAGCTTATTTTTTTATTTCTAGACATCATTTTCTTCACAGATCCTTGCAATTTTACCTCTTAGGAGCCCAGCTGCATTATACCCTATGCTTTTGTTAAAGTTTCTCAGAAAGTTTTGGCTGCTTAAAGATCACTTCTGCCCTTGTGTTTTCTAGACTAAGATTCATCAGAAAAAAACAAGGTTTAAAGAACTAATTTCTTATACAAATAGCATACCCGTCAAGTTTGTGTACAGCTAGTTGAAGTAATTCTTACCTCCACTATATCAGGTCTGGTAATCTTTTATTCCTCATACTATTCTCAATATCCTCATGTGCTTAAAGAATTAAATCTTATACTGGCTTACAGAGGTTAGATTCTTGTTTCTAAGGAAAAATACTGTTTCTATTTTTAATACTATTCAGTTCAATTACTACAGCTGATTTGGCAAGATACTAAAATCTGTTATTCAGCTAACACTTTAAATGAATCAGTTTTGAACTCCATTTTGGTGGGCTGCTATGTCTATACAACTAACATTAACAGAGTTCTTACATCCAGTCAGAACTCACACGTTGCTCCTTGTGAATTCTTTTTGGGCCTCAGTCTTTACCTTACAGACTTTCTCACGGCATACTTAACATGAGAGTCCTCAGAACTGCAGGAAAAAAATTGCTTTCTATATCTGTAGAGCAATTATGGCACTGTCATTACCTCTGCTTTAACATCTATAATGATTTTCTCACCAAAGGAAACAGAGCCAGAATCAGTTTCTTCCCATTCATACCAGTCATGTTAAAACATGTTATTCTGCAGAAAAATGTTAAAAATTACTTGTGTTTCAGCTGAAAATTAATAACTTCAACTTTTCAGTTTAATATAAGAAAAACATAAATTCTATATTGCCAAAATAAGAACATTATCTCCCTTTGCTAAGCTGCAAACCATGATGGGAAAGAGCAAAACCACATCTAATCACATAGCTTGACTCTGAGAGAAGATTGGAGTTTGCTAGTTGATACCTAAGGAAGTGTATAAAAAAAGGCAAGCTTGTATGATGCTTCATAAATAGACTTCTATCCTTGAAGAACTTGGAGGTCAGGAATTTTGTAGTTTACACAAAAGCTTTGTAAGCAGTTTACATAAAATATTATATATCTTGTACTCTGAGAATTCTGCTATAGACACCACTGAATGACATGTAACATGATTCGTTTTGAGACCAAAAACTATACTTCATGTGACTGTCCACAAATACACATGAAACAGCCATTGCATAAAATACAGAACAGTTAACAGAACAGGGAGACAAATGAAGATCTTCATCCTCCTTGATGAATGTGCTAACAACAAGGAAATAATTGTTTACTCTAAAGTTTATTTCTGGCACAAAAAAACATAACTGGATCACATTTCATAATAGAATCCAGAAGTTACAAATCTTTACCTTAAAGGTTGAAGAATGCTGCTCTAACCTCAGAGTACTCTATAGCCAGGGAGTTAGAATGTGGCAAGATACCGAGCTGAATGCCACCATGTTGAAAGTTCCATTTCCTGTGTGAGGACTTTAACTGTGAGTATAGTGAGATGCATGAAACCATTTGAGAAAAGCATTGGTCCTTTTCCTTTAAGAAAAAGGTTAGGGTTGTAGTTAAAGAGAAGGATAAAGTGTACCCTCAAGCAAAACGTCTGTATGCTAAAGTTCAAAGTTTGTCTCTACTGGTAGTTTTTCACACCAGCTAGATCTGTATAGCTATGCACTGAGATCTCCCAGATTCACCTCAGCCTTCACTAAGAATTAGTGAAAAATGGCTGCCCTAGAATGACTTCATCAGTCAGGAGAGAAAGAAGCTGGTTCACCCTATTCTAAGATAGATTTCTAACACCTGTGGCATAAAACCCTTTATCATTATGCTTATTTCTCTATCACTGGAAAAAACTTTGTGTTTGATATATCATCTAAAGTTAGATGAAATTAAACTGCCTTGGGAGTGCAAGGTCTCAGTGTCTTCTTACTTAGCAAGGTAATGATTTTGAATCCAACTCTGAGGCTTTTAACAGCTTCTCTGAAATATTTAAACCTAAATATCAGTCTCATACAGTGACATACATATATACAGTCACATATAATAGCCCACAGTTATATTGCATCTGATAAGAGTCAGTAAATTTTCCCAAGCCTGAGAATGTTGTTCTCAGCCATTGCCAATCTACTCACAAACAATATTCAGTTCACCTTCATTCAAATGGTGTCCTTGTTCTTCTCCTCTTTCTTTTGTCTGAAGCCCTTCTTAGGGCAGTAACATTTTACTGGTTTGGGTTTGATTGGTTATCTTTTTATAGAATCATAGAATAATTTTGGTTGGAAAAAACCTTTAAGATGATTCAGTCTAACTGGTAACCTAACACTGCCAACTCCACCTCTAAAGCATGTCCGTACGAATCACATCTACATGTCTTTTAAATACCACCAGGATTGTGACCCAATCAATTCCCGGGGCAGCCTGTTCCAGTGCTTGACAACCCTTTCCATGAAGGAATTTTTCCTAATATCCAATCTAAATCTCTCCTGGTGCAACTTGAGGCCATTTCCTCTTGTCCTACCACTTGCTACTTGGGAGAAGAGACCAACACCCTCCATGCTACAACCTCCTCTCAGGTAGTTGTAGAGAGTGATAAGGTCTCCCCTTAACCTTATTTTTCTCTAGGATAAACAAGCCAATTCCCAGAGTCTCTCCCCAGTTTTCCCATTATTTCAATGTATTTTTAAGGCAATCATGGACTATTACCATATTTCACATGACTTCTTGTATGATGTGGACAAAAGTATTTCATCTAAATTTCATCTAATAGTAATAGTTTAGGGTTTTTACTTGTATCTTGTGGTTCAATCAAAATCTTTTTTTTTTTTTTTTTTTTTTAGGAAATTGGTTAAAATTCCTCGAATAATAGAAACTGATAGTTTGGTATGAACATTAACTTCTGATTGTTTTTCTTTCAGTTCTGTTGTATAACGTACTTTTGACTGTCTCCAAGGGAGTATATCTGATATTTCAAAAGATTAAAAATTCCAGATATTTCCCACACTTGCAATAATTTCAATTTCAGATAGTTAAAATTTAAATAAGGACTCTTCCTGCTTATACTCCTAGGTCTATATTCAGTCCTTTCACAGACTTCATTGTACTATATGAGGTTGTACATGAATTAATTTTCGTGCATTCCTTAAATAATATGTGGAATATTTTCTTGATTTATTATTAATTTGTATATCCTTGCTTGCAAAGCAACACTAATTATACATATATAACCTATGAATTAGTCCTCTGAAGTAATTGATTAGTTGTTGGACTATTTTTCATGCATAAAAATACAAGAATTTGACTTTCACAATATAACTGATGATATTAGATTTACTAGAGAAAGTTGCTTTCATTCAAATCAAACCTTTAAAATATATCAAGCAGTACTGGACAGAACATGACTTTCTTAGCCCAGTTTGTCTTTCTCTAACCCAGTAAGAGGAGACAAACCACACCGAGTCTGCATTATGTGCAGTTTTCTTCCTGACTGTCAGGGAAGTGGTAGCATTAAGGACACCATAACTTTCCAACCAGAGTTATGAGTTAATAAGCCTGTTTCGAGTGTAATGAGCTAAAAGGACATTATGAATTCCTGAATTCATACTTGATTTGTTTTTCCTTGTGTTCATGAAATTAGGAAATGAAGGAAGACTAATAAAGTGGTAGATATGAACAAAACAGCTTAAACTTTATCATCAGAGAAAGTCCTGTTTCTACTAGAGCTAGCAAGAAAAGGAACAGCTGAGATCTACTGTCTAGCAGATGATGTGAAATGCTGTGATTGCCTCAAAGCCTCAGACCACAACTGTTCTACATTTCTCAATGAACCCTTATGTCAATGAGCTAAATTTTTCTTAACTGTCAACTGCCACAGCCCAAATAGTTTCAGAGAAGGCTATGTATGTACAAATGTGAATAAAACTTGTGTTTTCAAGCTTAATCTGCCAAGAAAGCAACTTCATATGCATTTTTATTTTATATTTTGTGAAGTGTACATTTACAAAGAAGGACAGAATGTCTTTGTGCATACACGATTTATATATAGCTTTGTTCTTTCAGCTAGACTGGTCAAAACTAGTCAGTAAGCATTCAAAGGAAGCCTTGTAACATATAAAATATCCCTAGAGGGAGGAAATAAATGCTGTTTAAGATATTGAATTGTTGGAACACAGCCAGTAATGCAATTCTTGTTCAGTTCCATTTTTAGATGACTCATCAGATCTTCTGCTAATCTCTGCTTTGAGGCTCAGTGAGTACAGTCTTTAAAATCTCCTGAACATAAGAAAAAAAAAAAAAAACAAAAAACCAGAAGAATCCTTTACACAACTTAGTAATATTGAGGAATCCACCATTTGGATCTGTTTTCAAATGTGAAGCTGTATAATAGCTTGTACCAATAATAAATGCAGAAAAATGAGTAAGGACTGCAATCCTATTTCCTATTTTATGAAGCAAAATGAAAAGGAAACACAAAAACTTGTGCTTAGCTGTAACAGTGATAAAGAAACTGGACCCTGGAACTAATTTAAAGCAATTAGCTTTGAGAAAGAAAAAAAAGCTTAAATATAAAAATAATGTACTTAAAAAAAGAGGGGGGAGGAACATATACCTTTATTTTTTGCAAAGCTTATGCTTTTACTTGTGCTTTTTTTCCTTTTCTTCCAGCTACTGTTACATGGTAATGATTTATCCTTGTTTTGTGTGCTCATCCTTTGTCTTTTGAGTTGTAGCTGCAAATCAAATACAATCTTCTCATTGTTTGTAATTTAGTTTCTCAAACACTAAACCAAAGAGTTCTGGCTTTGCCAAAGTCATTGTCAGCAACATTGTCACTTCAGTGCCAATGAATTTGCCCATTGAGGATATGAGTGATAAAACTATTCTTTTCTAGTTCTTTTTTTCTTTTTTTTCTTTTTTATTTATTTTTAAGGTCACCAATACTGATGGATTCATAAAATTCATAGAATCACAGAATGATTTGGGTTGAAAGGTGTTGCAGATGGGTGGAATGCAACTCACTCAAAAGAGAGAGGCAGCAGTGTGTTTTATGGAGGTAAAAGAATAATTTGACAGAGTTCAACAGAGTTTGTCAGGCATTTACTGAGGTTCAATATGTTTGATGGCAAGGTTCACCTTACTAATTACTGCATGGAAGAAACATACAGAGGAAAATTGTGTTAGTATCAAGTTAGAATGATTCATGCAGAAACTGGAGACTCAAAAGGGTAAGGAAGACCCTTCTATTGAGTCACCCGGTTCAGAATGGACCTCTGTCCTTTCTAAACTCCTGATGGATCTTAGGTGCAGCTAGATCCAATCTTAGTCTCAGGCCTGGACCACAGTTTATGTCTAATAGAAGAAATACAAAGAGTAAGCAAGACCCTCCCACTGAGTCACAAAGGGACCTTTAAAGATCATCTAGTTTCAACCCTTCTGTCATGGGTGAAGACAGCTTCCACTAGATCACAGAATCACAGAATGGTTAGGGCTGGAAGGGACCTCTGCTAAAGCAGGTACACCTAAAGTAGGTTGCACAGGAATGTGTCCAGGTGGGTTTTGAATGTCTCCAGAGAAGGAGACTCCACAAACTCTCTGGGCAGCCCGTTCCAGTGCTAGATTGCTCAAAGGCCCATACAACCTGACCTTGAACTTTTCCAGAGAGGGGGCATCCACAACTTCTCTGGGCAACCTGTTCCCTTGTCTCACCATGCTTCTCCTAAAAAATTTCTTCCTTATATACATTCTAAATCTACATTCTTTTATATTAAAACTGTTAACCCTTGTCCTGTCACCACAGACCCTGATAAGAAGTCTCTCTTCATTTTTCTTATAATTCCATTTTATATACTGAAAGGCAGCAAAAAGGTGTCCTCAGAACCTTCTCTTCTCCTGACTAAACAACCCCAACTCTCTCAGCCTTTCTTCTAGAAGCACTCTGATTGTTTTTGTGACACTCATCTGGACTCACTCTAGCAGGTCCAAATATTTCTTGTGCTAGAGGCCTCAGTGATGGAGGTAGTACTCTAGATGGCATCTCACAAAAGTAGAGTAGAAGGAGAGAATCACTTCTCACCACCTGCTGGCCATGCTTCTTTTTATGCAGTCTAGGATAAAATTGGTCTTCTGGGCTGCAAGTGCACATTGTTGTCTATTTAATATATCTAATTTTTAATCTACCAGTATCACTAAGCCTTTCTCTGCAGGGCTAATCTCAGTTCATAAATCAGTCTGTACTGATACTGGTGATTGCCCTGACCCAGGTGCAGGACCTTGCACTTGGCCTTGTTGTATTTCATGAGGTTCACACTGGCCCACTTCTCCAGCCTGTCAAGTTCCTTCTGGATAGCATCCCTCTTATCAGCTGCACCACTCAGCTTGGTGTCACTCACAAATTTGCTGAGGGTGAACTCAATCTCACTTTCTATGTCATTAATAAAGATATTGACCATCACTGTGCCCAATACAGACCCTGAGGAACACTACTCATCACTGATCTCCATTTGGACACTGAGACATTAACCACAGCTCTTTGGATGCAGCCATACAGCCATTTCCTTATCCATGGAAAAGTTCATCCATCAAACCCACATATTTCTACTTTAACGACAAGGATAATGTGTGGGACCATGTCAGTGTCCTTACAGAAGTCAAGGTAGATTATATCAGTTGCTCTTTTCTTATCCACAAATGCAGTCAGTCCATGGTAGAAGGCCAATAAATTAGATAGGTGCAATTTGCCTTTTTTGAAGCCATGCTGGCTGGCTGTAATCACCTCCCTGTCATGAGTATACCTTTACATAGATTCCAGTGCCAATTCAGACCAATTGTTCTTTTTCTATTCTCTGCCACCATTCATAGCAGAAGTGTCTTGCAACAAAATAAAAATGCTACATTGCCAATTAAAAATATTTTTATATAACTTTTCTCAGAATCATTTATTTACATTTGCATTCTTCACCCATGCTTGAAAATAGGTAGAGATCTGCTGTTACTCCAGTTTTTCCGTTGAGAAATAGAGGCAAAGAATACCTGAATTGCCTACACTAAGCATAGCTGAAACAATGCCACCGAGCAGCAGGAACGGGGCTGTACAAAGCAATGGTTGCTCAGCCAGGAGCCAGGTGACCACAGTACCAGCAGTGCCTTCACAGACAGGACACAGTTCCAGAGAGTCTTAACAGAATGATCGCAGCTGGGTGCTGATAGCAGTGTCCATTGATTAATCCTGGCAAGGCAAGCAATGAACTAGGCTCAGGGTCCTTTTAGAGAGTCCAGCCAGGACCAGGAGGAGATGAAGCCAGAGACAGGATTGAAAACAAGGTTATAATGAGTCCAAAGTTCTTCCAGGAGACAAGGCTAGAGGCAGGACTACGACATAGATGGGATACATCTGGAAGACAGTCACAAGGAGGGAGACAGGCACACTCATCGTGTAGTTCAGACAAGGACTGGGTACCCAAGCCTGAATGTAACTGCAGCTACTGGGCAGAGAGTGTGAGTTAAGGTCTTGGATGACATTGCTTGGGGAAATTAAGGCCTATTCTGGCTTCATGGCTCTGACACTGAATTCCAAGGCTGATTTACTCGATTTTATGATAGTTCTAAACATACCAAACATTATCTAGCAGTGCTTCAGTAGGCTCATTTGAAAGCAGACTTCATGGACATCTGTTTGTGTCCTTCTGCCTTTAGTCTTTTCTGAGCTAGCTCTTGGACTTCGGAATGTATTATGCAGATTTTTTTCTGGAGCAGGTACTTATTTGCTTTATTGAATATAATAGGTAAACTGATAAGTCCCGAAGTCCTTCTGATTTCTTTAAAGGTGAATTCTCCAAGCTGTGAACATTCAGCTATGGTTATGACAGAAGTATCTGTTTCCAAGACTTTTTAAAAAAAGTCCAGAATCCCAACTGCCATGATTGGCAGGCCTAGAACACAAGAAATATCAAACAATAAAGAGATAGAAGGATTATTCTATAGCAAGTTATCTATATATTTCGTCAGCACAAGCTGTGAAAAAAGGTGCCTAACCAAAGAGGTTTCCACCTCCACAGCCATAAACCCATACCAAATCTTCAAAAGATACCAAGCTAATATAATAAATTAGGTAAAAGATTTGATAACAACAAACCTATAAAAAATAAACCCACTTTTTATAGCCCAGATATATGTATAGCATCCCAGATACCTACCTTTTATTCTTAAGGTGGGAAAGAATGTGAAAATAGTTTAAAACATCAGTTTGAGAATAATCTAGTCAGTCACATAAGTCTGAGACTCTAATTTTGAAGGGAAATCAATCTAGTCAAAAAACAAACAAAACAACCCACCCTCAGGAAGACCCTAGGCTTATGCTCTGAAAGAATTATGTTAAGTGAGGTGAATGGAAGACATGGGTTCAGAAAACTCAGTGCAAATGAATTGATTTGAAATTTCAGGAACATATGCAACAATAATTTCCTGGAAAATAAATCACATTTGTTTTGGTGATTTATGAAATCTGTTTCTGAAATCCAAATTCTTCCTGGAGCCAAAATGATTAATACAGAACTTTTGGAATATCCTCACCTGTTAATTAAGATCTATAGTCTGAAATCATTCCATAACACCCATATTTTGGGAAATATTTGAGCATAATTTGTTATTTGTTTTAATTGCAACCATAGAAAAAATGCAATATTCACCATCAGTCTTTTAGACAATGCCTAGCTCTTAGATCACTTGCCCAGGAAGAGGACAGTTGGTTTCAGGGCCTGAGGGAGTTCAGTCCATCATGTCCACAATGTCAAAGAACACAGTTAACTTCCTAGCCTGGACAGAAAGGAGACAGTCTCTTTATTCATTTTAAAGAAGTGCCAGTGTACAGGAAATAGTTAGGGATTAATAGGGGAAAAGGAGAGCATAAACAAGAGTATGATTCTGTAACTTAATGGTTAGGACACTCATTGGGAATTGGAACTGTTGCTTTGGGTGTAATAGTGTTATAATTGTCTTAATATTTTATCTAAGAACTTAAGTAAACCATGTTTATTTTGTTGAAAGCACAGCTAAGAACATGTTAGACCACTGACTACGTAATATTGTCTTATGATTTTCTTTGAGATTAAAAAAAAAAATATGTTCTGTAAATTCACATCTTCAACAGGATGCATAAAGATTGGCCCTACAATGTTGTTAAGTTGTTCTCTCAAAATTTGGGGAATGAGGCTTTGAACTTTATGGCATTAAGCTTAAGTTTTTTGCTCCTCATGTGAACGACAAAGTTATTAAGAAATAAATGGGCTTCATCCCAATTTCTAAACAGTTTTAAAAGAAGATGGTGACTGCTGCATTTTGATTCAGTCCTTCTGGTACATATTAGATACATTTGTTACTTCTATTCATGTCAGTTTTTCAAAATCACCTCTGCTCATTAACTAGAAGTCATATCTTATTATACATTATACCAAAGATAAGAATTACTGGATTATTCCATTTTTCTAGTGCTGTTATTAGTTCGTTGTCCTGATTGTGTCTTTCAGCTCATAAAAATAACAAAAAATAATTATCACATTGGATTGAGAACTCATGATTTACTAATCTGCTCCAGGTGTCATTCATGAATCATATGTTCATATGGTCATATGTTGTAGAACACAATGCTGATTTAAGTTTATGGACAAAAGAAGCAAGTCAATGTGGAAACAACATTTTTCTGCAAACATGCAATGATTCTAAACTAAAAGTTTCCAAAAAAGAATTTAGCCACAGTTAGTAAATACATCTAGATCAATCCAAGTGCACAGCAGGCTACAGTTTAGAAATTATTACCTCCCTATGACAATGAAAACCTGGAAAAATGTGTTATTTTTATTCAGAGAACTACAAAACCTTTGGAGAAATTACTATGGGTTTATTGGAGTGAAGCATTGATTATGTCAAGTATTTTTATAGTAAAAAAAGATACTGTACAAGTTTGACACCAGTGCTTTGTGTTGTCAGTTAAGATTGTTTTCAGTATTCATTATTGAGAAAGGTAGATGGAATGGCTATTGATTCACCCTTTCGTTTAGTGGTGTATTATCTCAAATATTTTCATTTTTGTCTATTATTGTTTATTTGTATGGACTATAGCATGTTTTGGCCAAATTTCTGTCTCCATGAAGGATTTTCTCTTATTTATTTCTTGTACAAGCAGGTTATTAATATCAAAGTGGTATCATAGCTTGATGTAGTCCTTAATGTAAATGAGGGCCTGTTTTGCCCAAGTTTAGTTGAGATATCTTTTGACAACTATATATATGTATTACACTTAGATTGTATAATAGACTTAGACTAGAAGAATAAGTTTAAGAAATGTGGCCTGCAATTTTGGCTTTGCTGTACAACCCTAAAGATGTGTGTTTCCTCATAGGTTTTGCAAAGTCTTTGGACAAGTCTTTAACAGCGTTGTCATTTACCTTATTATCTACTAGGCCTTTTTATTTAGGGAAAACAAAACAAAACCAAAACAAACAAAGACTCAAAACAAAACAAACAAAACCACAACAAAACAAAAACCATCACAAACAAACAAAAAAACCCAAATATAATAGAAACAATTTAAGGAACAATTTAAGAAACATGTATATGTTCACAAGCACTCTAACAAAAGAACATATACAAGAATAGATGGATACTTCTTTGAAATATCTTCTGAAATAAAGGAACATATAAAGAAATTAAATGAAGAAAAGTATAGACAAGAAGAACAAAATCTGCAGTTACAGGTATTAGAGACAATTTAAGAAATCTTCAAATACCCCCCAGGGGATAGGACTGTGTGTCAGTTAACATTCTTCACAGAGTAAACAAAGGTTATTAACATTTCTCAGTTGCTCAATAATATTATGGACAACTTCTGAGCTATTTCTATTAGCAAAGCAGCTGGATTTTAGAAATGTTTTAAAAACACAAACTAAACATTTTGGGGAAAGCAGTATGAAAATCTTCTTCAGTGGAATTATAATAATGCTTTCTATTAGTTAATAATTGACAATAGCAAATAACCTTTCAGTTATAAACACATACACCCTTCCCCAAAATTATATAGACCATGTTACCAGCTTCATTGCTTATATTCTCTATTTCCTCCATTCCCCACTTCTTCAAATTTCATGTGCATAACCACTTTTATTCACATAAAGGCTGCGCACTCTGTGTATGTGCATATGCAGATATTTCCACTAAAATATTGCATAAATGCAAGCTTTAATTATTTCTAAAAGAGATTCTTTTAGTTCTCATTTCAGTAGTTTAATTGTCACTGTGGGCATCTTTTGTTTATAATGTGTCCTGTGGTGCAGTAAGCACTAGTGGCCATAATCCCTGAAGACAAACAGAAAAAAATATTTAAAGAGTTATAAACAAGCAATGAACACCTGCTGAAATTATTATTGTTTTGGTTATAGAGATAACTTTATATAAGACTAGAAAGAATAGATGGTATTAAAAATACTTTGCTGCTTTGAGAACAGGGCTATGGTGGAAATGTTATTACTATGTCTAGAAGTAGAGCAGAAAAAGGTAGAACTTCTAATGCTCATAATGACCTGCTCCTAGTTAAAAACAAACAAACAAACAAAAACCCAAACAAATATAATGGTTTTCTGTGTGTGGTGTTTCCTCAGAAGATTCTTCACAATGAAACACATGTTCAGTGCTATCAGTGCTCATACCATCTAACAGCTTTAAGTTGCAACAAAATCTGATTTTTCAATTAGATGAAATCAGAACACATACACAAAGCTTTTTAAGTTATTTGAATGATTGTGAGTTTGATCTAGGTCAGTAAATTTGTCTTTCTGAATTAATGGGCTGGAATTCAGTTTGTTATGTGACAGTCCACATATTAAAAGTTTTATTATAACGTTCAGTAAGAATGATTCTGTGTCTTTCCTCCTACTGGGTGGTTAAAGCTTTGTTTCCCTCTTTTTCCTGACAGTATTACTTTTTCATCCAGTACATTTTCACTGAAGAGTTAGACCTGGTACACAACATCAGTAACCTCCTTCTTCAAACAGAGAGCTCTTAGATCTAACGTGTGTAATATTTCACTGCCTAGAAAGCTGTGATGTAGTTAGTTTTGTCCAATATCCAGATGCTTACCCAGCAACTCTTTTATCCTCCTTATCAACATGGGGAAAAAATAGGATGAGAAAGCTCATAGATTGAGATAAAGAATGTGAGATCACATGTCATGGGCAAAACAGACTTGATGAGGGAAAAATTAATTGTATTTATTGCTGAAAGAGGTTCAGGTACTGACAAACAACAACAAAAATTTTAAAGCAAAACTTTATCCTGCCCACACACCCCTCTTTTTCCAGATTCAGCTGGTTTCCTCCTGAAGAGGGTATTTCTGACTCCTCTCCTCCCTTGAGCAGCATAGCGGGATGGAGTATGAAAGGCTGTGGTCAATACATAGCTGTTCATCTCCTTTCTCCTCACACTTTTCTGCTGATCCAGCGGGGGGTCCCTCCCATGGAATACAATACTTCAGGATGAGACTGCTTCTGTGTGGACTTTTCAGACTGTAGATCCTCCAGGAAATGTACACATGCTCCAGCAGGGGGTCCTCAATGGGCTGCAGTGTGGTTACCTGCTCCACTCTGGTCCTCTCCATGGGCACTCCATGGGAAGCACTTGCTCTGGTACCGGCAGCACCTCCTCCTCCTTCTCTGATATATGTGTTCACACCGCGGTTTCTCATTGTCTTCTTTTCCCTCCTCTGCATGGGTGATGTTTTAGTTCTTTCTCAAATATATTCACAGAAGTGCCACCAGCTTGCCTGACAGGTTCTGCTGTGTCCTGTGGCAGGTCTCTTGCAGAATGGGCCAGAACCAGCTGGAACTGTGTCTAGCACGAGGCAGCCCTAGCTTCCTTTCTCAAAGGTCATCTCTGAAGCCATCTGCTGCCAATACCTTGCCATGGACACCCCAATAGAAAAGCTCCTCTTTCAGTTTGTTTGGTTGTAGGTTTCTTTTTCTCTTTGACCACAAGACAAAATCTAGGTGATGTTTCCATTCGAGTACCTAACCTGTTTGTTTTTGACACTAGAGTTGTATTAACTTAGTCCCGAGGGACACCCACCACAATACTGCAGGAATCTGCCATATGCCTAGAACAGAATGTTTCTTCCACAAGTCTCTGAGCAGTAATTATATTGGATTATTAATTTGCTTTATTTCTGCAGCACAAAAAAACTGTCCTGAGATGTCAGTGCATACCAGGCACTCATGGACATTTTAGGTTTAAAAAGATGCTTAAATTTGAAGGTCAGTTTAACTGTTCACTGGAAATTTAGACTATGATGGGCTATAAGCTTTCTCCAGCTCTGTAAACAAAAATTAACTTAAAATAGAGTAATCACTTTGAGTCAAATGGACTTTCATCAAGGCCAATTTTGAAATCCAATTTCCTTATGTAGAAATTTAGAAAGGAAAACCAAACAAAATAGCTTTCTCTATGAATAGTGATGGCATCCAGGTTTAAAATTGAGATTGAGCTGCTTGGTATTTTTGAGACTTGAGAAATTCTGTATGTTCTCAGTGGCTGTAATGAGAGTATTCATGGTGTTATTTTAAGATTTCTTGTGAATTTAGGCTTCACCGTGGCTGTCTGTTTGGGGATTTATCTTTGAACTTGGATCCTGAATGTAGCAGTTAAGTGTTGGTGTATTATTTTCAACAGAAGACTCAGTCTTTATTTTCCATGTCAATAACCTTGTCATTAAGTCACTCAAAACAAAAGATTAAAGATTTCATAGTAGCTACTGCATAATATGTAATAGCTAGACTTTATAATACTATTGTTGGACACTGCATCGTCTTAATATCTCCTCTCATAATTTCCATATCCTATAAAACTAAATTTTATTTATTCATGCAGAAGTAATTTTGAATTGGGAAGTCAGTACCACAGGAAATATATCCTCCTATTATTGATATTTAGTTCTTTTCCTGCAGGCTAATCCAGACAAGACAAAGTCTGATAGACATCTTTACTACCTGTAACATTACTGAGATGAGTAATAACTCTGAGAAAAAGGAAATAAAATTCAATAATCTCTGAATACTTAGCATAACTTTTCAAATTTGCTGCAAATTTGGGGAAAAGGGAGATTTAAATGATCTCCTTGATCAACCTTTTGGAAGCAGAAATTATATCAACAGAAGATTAAGCAATATACTTGAGGACATACCTGAGTGAACCTAAACAACCAGTTAGAATGAGCTCCCAACAGGAGATAGCTGAAGCAGTTCAGCAGGAAGACACCTTTGTAACTGCACAACAAAAGCTGATGCTTTTCAAAACCATTCAAAAGTCTTTTCAGATACTGATGCCTATAGAAAGCAATGCTACATCTTCTTAATGGGTTTTCTCTAACTGATGTAGGTTTTTTTCAGCATAATTTAACCTTGAAAAGAACTAAAATAAACATGTAGCTATTAAAAACTGTGTGGAAGTTAAGTGATTATTGATTTTTTGTTGTTAGAAGAGCCAAATACTGCATAATACTCTATTCATTACATCAAATTCTGTAATCTATTATGTTATTTACACATTTCCAGATTAGATCAAATAATTTCTGGTAGTAGCATGAAACATGTAAGGATATTTCTGCATGCCATGCATAGGTTGCAGAAGAGAAAGCAAGGAAAAAATAGTGTTTTACATAAACTTAGATGTAAGATAATTTCAGAAATGGTGCTTAGAAAATATATGATTGGAGTTTAATTCAAAATGTCACTTCACAGTATCACAGTATCACAGTATGTTTGGGATTGGAAGGGACCTCAAAAGATCATCTAGTCCAATCCCCCTGCTGGAGCAGGAACGCCTAGGTGAGGTCGCACAGGAACATGTCCAGGCGGGTCTTGAATGTCTCCAGAGAAGGAGACTCCACAACCCCCCTGGACAGCCTGTTCCAGTGCTCTGTCACCCTTACTGAGAATAAATTTTTTTCTCAAATTTAAGTGGAACCTCTTGTGTTCCAGATTTATCCCATTACCCCTTGTCCTGTCATTGTTTGCCACTGAGAAGAGCCTGGCTCCATCCTCATGGCACTCACCCTTTATATATTTATAAACATTAATAAGGTCACCCCTCAGTCTCCTCTTCTCCAAACTAAAGAGACCCAGCTCCCTCAGCCTTTCTTCATAAGGGAGGTGCTCCACTCCCTTAATAATCTTCGTTGCCCTACGCTGGACCCTCTCCAGCAGTTCCCTGTCCTTCTTGAACTGAGGGGCCCAGAACTGGACACAATATTCCAGATGTGGTCTCACCAGGGCGGAGTAGAGGGGAAGGAGGACTTCTCTCGATCTACTAACCACCCCCCTTCTAATACACCCCAGGATGCCATTGGCCTTCCTGGCCACAAGGGCACAGTGCCAGCTCATGGTCATCCTGTTGTCCACCAGGACCCCCAGGTCCCTTTCCCCTACACTGCTCTCTAATATGTAATCTCCCAACCTATACTGGAACCTGGGGTTGTTCCTGCCCAGATGCAGGACTCTACACTTGCAAATGTTATGAAAAAGCTTTCCCTGGCTTGTTATCTTTGCCGGCAGGACTCTACACTTTCCCTTGTTAAATTTCATTAGGTTATTCCCCGCCCAACTCTCCAGCTTGTCCAGGTCTCGCTGGATGGCAGCACAGCCTTCTGGCGTGTCAGCCACTCCTCCCAGCTTGGTGTCATCAGCAAACTTGCTGATAGTACACTCTATTCCCTTGTCTAAATCATTAATGAATATATTGAATAATACTGGCCCCAGTACTGACCCCTGAGGCACTCCACTAGATACTGGCCTCCAACTAGACTCCGCACCATTGACTACCACTCTCTGGCTTCTCTCCTTAAGCCAGTTTGCAACCCACCTCACTACTCTATTGTCTAGACCACACCTCCTCAACTTAGCTGTGAGGATGCTGTGGGAGACTGTGTCAAAGGCTTTACTGAAGTCAAGGTAGACCACATCCACCGCTCTGCCATCATCCATCCACCTTGTTACGTTCTCATAAAAGCTATGAGGTTGGTCAAGCATGACTTACCCTTGGTAAAGCCATGCTGACTGCCCCTAATAACCCTCTTATCCTTGATATGCCTTGAGATGGCACCAAGGACAAGCTGTTCCATTACTTTCCCAGGGACAGAGGTGAGGCTGACCGGTCTATAATTACCCGGGTCCTCCTTCTTGCCCTTTTTGAAGACTGGAGTGACATTTGCTTTCTTCCAATCCTCGGGCACCTCTCCCGTTTCCCAAGACTTGGCAAAGATGATGGAGAGTGGTCCAGCAATGACTTCAGCCAGCTCCCTCAGCACCCGTGGATGCATCCCATCTGGACCCATGGATTTATGGATGTCCAGGCTATTTAATTGCTCCCTCTTGATCTGTTAAACACCTATCATTTTACCCTTGATAAAATAACTCTAGATCTTCAATTACTTCGGCCAAACTTTATCAGAAAAAAAAGGTTAGCAAGCACAGTACAAGGTAAGAGGATGAAGACAATCTTCATATTTCCTCTTACCTAGAAACACAAATGAAATCACCATATACCCATGGTGATCTCTGCTTCACACTGTCTGCCTGCCTATGATGTGGATTGAGATATAGGCTTTATCTGCAAATTCTTAACTGGAAGCACTTTATATACTTTATATACTTTATATACTTTATATACTTTATATACTATATTGTGAAAAAAATATGAAAAAATCTTCATTTTCTGCTGCATGCAATGTTTGTTATTTTAATGATCTGCAGCTGGATTTCCACCCTTGTCTACTTATGTCCAGACCTCAACCTTGCCACTACACAGGCTTGAGAAACAGAAAGTATTAATGAACTATTTGGTCAAAAATATCTGTTTGTTGTAACCTTTCCCCACTCTACTTTTCACCTCTAGAATGAGAAATGAGACATATATTTTTCTGTCTTTCTGATAAACACAGATGTTTAAATTCCTTAGCAATTACCTGCACATGTGTAATGAAGCTGTGTTCCTTTGTTGCAGAATGGTCATATACAGCCTTCATTTTTAAATGTTAGTGTAGCATGCCATCATAACTTCGTGTATAAAACCACAATGGTGAAAGCACTATAATTATTTGAAGATTTTTTTTTTCTTATTGCATTGGATAACAGAATTTACAAAGACACTGTTTAATCTAACACAAGATATAAGTATAGTGTGCTCACTAAGAGAATTCTGCTGTTTCCAAACAGCAGAATTTTATTATTTGTCTGTGGTTCTGCTTATTTTCCACTTTTCAATTCACCATTATCTTTAGTGAGTCTCTCCTGAGGCTTGTAAGCTCACTGAACATTACAAAATACTTTGCTCTACTTTGCTTATTGTTTGCTATTTTAATACTCTCAGAATTCTGTATCTTATGCAAACATTTTTCCAAAGAAATATGGAAAATTTGCTTTTATTTCTACATATTTGTAGAACTATTATTTCAGACATCCAGTGAGAATTAATTTTAGTTGGTTTGTCTTTCATCCTATTTCTATCAAGGGTTATAAATACAACTTTAGCCCAGAGTCAATGGAGGTGCACCAGCATGAAGTAAAAGTAAACACAGAATCATGCCTCATGTCTTGTTAATGTGGAATCTATTGTGAAGTCATACTGAAAATAAAAGAAATAGAGCCAAAATAATTCTTGTTTGATACAGTTTTGGTATCTACATTCTTTGTTCATTTATAATATAACATGGTGATTTCAAATATCTTTTTGCATGCAAATGTTATGAAAAAGCTTTCCCTGGCTTGTTATCTTTGCCAGCATCTGGGCTATGCTCTCCATTATAGGCTAAAAACCAACCCTTCTGTCAAGCATGAGCACACAAAGACAGATAGAATCTTAGTCTTGATAAGGATGTTTTGAGAAATGTATTTGAAAAATCTCCTCACATTAGACTGTTAAGACTAATAAAATACAATGAATGAATACCTGGTGAAGAGAATAAAAATGTGTCCTGGGTTTTAAAATTAATTTCCTGATATGTCATTGCCCAAGATAAAAACATCTTTATTTTTAAGTGGCATTTTCTTCGCAGATCGATGTGTAGACATGTCTATATTGGTTCCTGGCATTCAACAAAAATGACCTTTAATGTACAGCCCTGGTTACCAAAACTCTAAATCCAGAGAGGAACAACAGCAGAAAGAACATATCAGTAGGAGACTATTGTATAACTACAACCAAAAAAAACCTAATGACAGTAAATTTAATAAAAGACCTATAAAACACTAGCTCAGTGACAGCTCTCAAGGTAAGGTGCCACAGTAATTTTATCACTTTAACTAGGCATACATTAAAAAACATTATTGAGTTACAATAAATAAAACACTAAATTGTACACACAATGCAGTGAAGTTTAAGTGATGGTAAATATAAGCAATTACCAATAGATTAAAAAAAAATAATAAAACAATGCAACTAAAGACAAGGTATTCTCTGGCTATTATGCAACTAGAAGTAGCTTCATACACAATATAAAATGTAGAGCTCAACAGTGATTCAGATCACTGGGCAGAATTACAGTAGCTGTGTTTTTTCCCAAGTATCTAGGAAATGTTGTTCCCTGTTAGTTATAGAAACTTTGATGTTCTGGCTACATTTTGCTATTTTGCTAGTGGAAGACTTTGCTGGCTAATCTACACAACAAACTAAAGCATTGAATGCTGTTTCTATGGCTTTGAAACTTGAATTTGAAAGTATATAATTACAAAAACAAACAAACAAACAAAAAACGACTACAAACAAACAAAAAACCCAACCTGCAAATCTCTTACTTTACTATAACCATTACATTTGCTGAGAGAAGGAATGTTGCAGGCTATTTCCAAAGATAAACTTTAAAGTCAACAGTAGTTTCTGAGTTATACCAAGTTCACAGGCCAAAGTGGTCTTTAAAATATTAAAAGCCACCTGCAAAATTTTATTCAAAAAACAAAAGAAATCTCCTCTTGTGTTGATCTTTCAGCCTCATTGTCGTTCTGCAGTTAGCGAAAACTTGCATCTAAATAGGACTGCAATTAACATTATCATAATCCAGCTTGATTCAGCATCTGTCATCTAATACAAAATGGTTACCCAGATTCATGGATGAGCATGGTATTGCTCCCCAAATCTAGGAAATACCTATAATCATGGTTGCTTGATGATCTTAAGGTTTTTTTCAAATAAAACAATTATATGAGTCTATGATTCTACAATTTTGTTGATTAAAATAGTTACATTTAGGTCATTCAGAAAAGACCACAAATAAAACAAAAAAAAGTAAGCAAAACACCACACAAAGCAAATGTTGAAAAATAAATTCAGAGATAGGTTGGTGACTGCTTTTCTATTTTTAAAATGTTTTTACAAATACATATATTACTAAATCGTACTCTTTGAGAAACTATGCCCCTGAATCTGTATTTTATGTAATGGACAAATATTTTACTCAACTTCATTAACATCAAAAATATGATGCACATAGCTGTTTGGACAGGAATAGCTGTTCTCAAAACTATTCATAGCTCAATCCCATACATTACTATAAGTTTTGGTAGAACCTGAACACCTTTACAAAATACCCAATAGATTGCATTTACCTTCTTTTTTTTTTTTTTTTTTTCTGCATACAATAGTAGAAAACTTAGTGGCAAGAGTAAAAAAAAAAAAAAAAAAACAGTAGAAACAAGACTGAAAGTCATTCAAAATTGCTAGAAATATTAAGATTTGAGTGAAAAATGAAGCCACAAAAACCCCAACCAAAAAACTACTAATGATCTGAAAGGCATGGAGCAAGCCTTTATGCTACAGAATAACACAAAATATCACCTGTGGTACTGCTCTTACAAAGTCATATCATATCTTTATATATTTTCCCCTGAGTCAAAAACTTGAGAGAGACAAAAAAAATCAGGTTGTCAGCTGATCCTGTAGCCCTTGTGACTCTCGGTAATATTACTAGAAACGACTAGGAATGCACACATGCAAATGAAGACATGAGCTAATAGTAAATAGTTGCAAAACACCTGGAAATAAAGACGAAAAATATGTTTATGTCATAGTAACAAAATGACAATATTCATACTGATATCAAAACCGTATTTTGTAGAGATAGAAATAAAGCTATTGTATGTCTATGGAAGCTGTCTGCCTCCATGAGAGAGTTCTGTGGAAAACACTAGGTTTGCTTAGGAAATCTTGTCACTGATTTATTCCAGTGACATCTTCTGCTCATTCACTCCACTGTCAGTCTGTTGTCAATACTGATAAGTATACTGTTTTCCAAATGCTGAATCATTCATTAATACCAGCTCCTTTTCCAGGACAAAACATTTTGTAGTTTTCGACATTTTTATTACCATTATTGCCAGATATAATGCAATCTTATAAAGAAAACATTAATCCATAACACAAAGCAATGTAAATCAAGTGTTAGAAATTGTGAAATGCTTATTTCCACTCTGCTTGGTGTTACTCTTCCAATGCTAACTTCCAAAACAATTTCCTTAGGATGTATTGAACTGCAAAATCCATGAACCGATAAGTTGCTTGCAGTTTATTTCAGTAGCTTTCTTCGTAGCACTTTCATTTGTAACTTTAGTGATATCCTGACATCCATGGTTTCCAAATCCCAGGAACAACACAATATATGCGCAGATAACTCACTGACTTTCACAAGATTTTTATGACCCCAGTTATTATGGTGGAGTATTTTCCCCTCTTCTTCCTTCTCACTTTTATTTTGTTATCTATCTATCTATCTGTCTATCTATCTATCTATTTATTTTTACCAAGCTCTTAGGTTTTAGCTGTTGCTTCTGTTTTCAACCAAAATATCCACAAAATGAAAACCTCCTTCTCAAAAGCTTAAGATATGAAATTTGCCTTTTTGAGAATTACAAAAATCTTAAGCAAATTTACTGAAGTCAATATCATATAATTACTACAAAGATTAAAATCCCTTTTAATGTTTGAGGGATGATGCTGTGCAATCGTTTAAACTTGCAATGTATGCTACACTGTCTTATTCCTTAGTTTCATGTCATGTATCCTTTCTGTTTCACTGATAGTTTTATATATTTTGGATTTGTTCTAGTGTAACTGTAATTTGGTTTCTTATTACTCCAACAGATGTAATAAACAAATTTAATGTATTAGGAGTAATAGATCCTTGTCTATTGGGAGTTCTACTTATAAAACTAGATATGATATTTTCCAAACGAAACAAGAGTGTGCCATTCCTCCCCTTCTCCCAACACACTCACTTTTTGGCTCAATTACTTTTGTATTCCCTATAAGAGTATTTCAAGGTCAAATTTAGACAAGAGTAAACCAAAATATTTTAAATATCTGTTTTACTATTAACTTGATTTTCTTTTAGTCTTCACTTTTATGTGGCAGTTGCTCATCCTCCTGAGATCCAGAGCCTTCAATTAGGGCAGTTGATGGCTCCTTAGCACCTTTTGTGCCCCATTGTGCCTGTCCCCAGGTACACATCCAGGGTGGTGCCAAGGTGCTGACAGTCACATCCTCCCCTACCCCGGGACAGGGTGACTTCACCTCCACCAGCTGTGGGGCAGGAGGGGTGGGATCCTCAGTCTATTGACAGGGTCCTCAACAAAGGAGGTGCCCAGAGAAACTGAGAAGCTTCTGGACCATGTTGTAATGACCACAGCCAGATCTGAGCAATCTGTAAAATGGGGTCCCCACTGAAGACCCCCTTGGAGTGGTCTTCTTGGAGCAGCAGGTCTGTGAACTGGAGCCCTCCCCTTAGACTGGGACACAGTCTAAGGAGACTTCCCGGGATTGAGAGTCGTGAGTGGGTGGTTATTTTTCTCTACTGGATATATCCTAGAATGAGTCCTTGCCTAATGCAGGCAAGTGTAAACCCTCACCCAAACCAGGCAAGTGATTATTTCTTCTGGATACCATTGACTAAGAGGCCTCCAGTTTTGTTCCTTGTGAGTGTATGTGTGCACACTGGTTTATCCTCATTATTCTTAAGTTGTCGTACCCCAATAAGCTCCTCAACTGATACCTGAACCTTTTATGTTGCCGGAGGGCTAAATAATTGTATAAACCCTGTTTCTAGTCAGTTTCTTTGCTACACTTTTCCGGCTAAAATAAAGTCTGTTTTGGAACTTCTTGTCTGCCTAAAACTGGCTTTTGGTGCGCCTCTGTGATAATTTATTACTTCTTTTGAGTTTTTGTTTGTTTGTTTGTTTTTGTTTTGTTGTGGGATTTTTTTGTGACACCAAATGTAGTCATGATCATGGTCTAAAAACACAAGCCAGAAAACCTTGGGAGGTGTGCAGGTGTCATGATCAGTGGATAAGAAATACCTTTTAATTTTTTTTATGGAATTTCATAGTTTTGTTATATCTTGAACATACATTTGGGAAGCCAATGTGGCTAGACAAGTAAGAGCTGAGGAGTTCAGAGTCCTGTCTCCATTCCTCTATCCTCTTTTTTTCTCAGTTGAATTATCCATGCTACTGTAAATCCTGTTCTTTTAATAGAATCCCAGTAATGCCACAACAGAAAGGTAAGGAGAAGAGGCTGTAAATCTTTTGCATACCATACCATGTAGTTGTTTCAGGAGAAGACTTTCTTTATTCATGAAGATCTTTACCAATCTCAAGGAAAAACAGAGTATGTACCTTTTCAAAAAATAACTTTAACTACCTCCATAACTTTATTCTGTATAAACCATCCAGAAGCAGCAGCTGACAAGAGCATGCAGATGAAATTAAAACAGTGTAAGAACTGCCAGCAAAATAATGTTAGGTGACAAAAGCAGCATTTCAGACAAGATCTACCATTACACTGATTCAACATGAATATTGTCAGAAATATATTTCCAAATATTTTAAACTTTCAGGTGACTTCTGTTTTCATATTTGAAATCTGTGCTTCTTTTATGTTAACAATAAAAAATAACAACATACCTGAAGTGGCTGATCTTACTAAACTTTCTCACATTAGTTATCCCCACCATGTCCACAGCTTAGATGGTTTCTGTGGGACTAATTACACAAATGATATTTAGAGGATCTATTCCTCTATGACTGTTCTCATTTCCTATTGGAGAATAACTGGCATTGTCATAGGATGGTTTGATGTCATTAATTTTTTAAACATAAGAAAATAATTTGAACTTGGATTATTTTCTAAATTAACCTTTTAAAATTTTATCTAGTATTAGTTGTTAGCATGAAACAATATAATTGAACATATGATTTTTTTTACAGTTCAGTAAGTGAATGATGTGTGTCACCATTTGCCTTATGCAGAATTTTATGTAGCTTGATATTCATATTGATAGCTGGTGGCAGAAATGATCTAAAACAGATGTCAAAGCATAGAAAATCATTTCTGTGGAAAAGACCAGTCTTTTGAGGTATTTGAACTCACTAGATAATGCCTTAAGAGGTGAAAACTACATTGGCAGTAAAGGTGGAAGTTGTTACTTGACTTGATTAAGAATACTATTAATGTTGACACTTTACCACATGTTCAGCTATACTGTGATTCATTTCTTTATGCCACTGGGGAACACTTTCACCATAGCCAAAGCAGAAATCATTTGGAACGTTAAAGCACACTTTAAAAGACCTTTCTTAAAAAAAAAAAATCTCTTCACTCTTACTCTCTATTTCAATGTAACTAGAACTAGGCAAAAATAGTACATTGGATTACAAAATATTCCCAAACTGGTTTATCTTTCCTAAAATGATGCTAAACTGTGACATTTTGGGCCACATTCTATTGAAGCTTTGGGGTAATTCACTAAGTCATTCTTTCTCAAACTGCCAAGTTGTGAAAAGCCATCTGCCACTAAACTTCTGAACTGTGGAGAGACTCATGTCCCTAGCTACAGTCTTCTGGACACTTTATGGATTTCCACTCTTGGTTTACACCTATATAGATTAGGATAGGATAGGATAGGATAGGATAGGATAGGATAGGATAGGATAGGATAGGATAGAATAGAATAGAATAGAATAGAATAGAATAGAATAGAATAGAATAGAATAGAATAGAATAGAATAGAATAGAATAGAATAGAATAGAATAGAATAGAATAGAATAGAATAGAATAGAATAGAATAGAATATTTCAGTTGGAAGGAACCTACAGTAATCATCTGGTCCAACTGCCTGACCACTTAGTGCTACTGTTCTCCAATCCAAGGCTTTTGTCTGCTGTAACTGAGATACACGCACTAAACTCTTTCTTTATAGTACTTTGGAACCTTACTTTTCTGTTCATGTGTAGGAAGTATGTCATTCAACCAACAAAGAACTCTAGACAATCCTGGATATAGGGTCAAATATGTAAAAAAACCCTCTGTCTGTTCTGCCGCCTAACAAAAGAACTTCCTTTGGTCCAGGAGCTGCCACCTCTCTCTACAAAAGTGTCTTGGTAAGTTATTATAGAGGAGACAGTCCAAATCTCTATACTAGCAGAAAATAATGTCCTTAACTGTACAACTGTTAAGAATAAATAGGGCAGATGGCACAGAGTATACTTCAATGAGTAAGTGGATACATAAAACACTACTGTACAAGAAAAAATATTTCAGATATTATAAAATACTTGAGTTACCAAGCAGCCAAAATAGATTCTAACACCACAATTGAGGTGCCTTTTTTAAAAATACATTTGTCAGCCTGTTTTCTAGTATATTACTTGGTATTGACAGTTGGCAATATAGAATTAATAAAAAACATCTTCCAGAAAGAAAAGTGTAAGACTACTTTGTATTCATATTTCTTGCTCTTTTTAATTTTCCTTGTGTTTCTTGCATCCTCTCTAGTCACATTAAAATTTTAATATTAAAAGAAGCATTAAAGCAGTTATTCACAGTACCGACTTCTTCAGATGACCGGCATGAGTCATTCACATAACTCCTCTCACACAGAGTCAGTGTGTCTGCTGCTGCTGAGCAATCAGGTTGTTCTCTCTGATCCATTCTCACTCACAACAAAGGAATCCCACTAGAATTCAGTGAACATGCCCATTAAGCACAAGGCCTCCGGTGTCAGCTGCTGAGTTGTTATCACATTAATGAGTTAAAACTCAGCTACATTCTCAGTAATGGCCAAAGGGCATACAAGTGCCAGCTGAGAGGTGGAGAAGTAAGTGATTGCACGCAAGAGACATAAAGCTCAACTTTGTCATTGCCTAATTCTAGGACACTGGGATATCTTCCAAGGGCTAAAATGGCTTTTTGAATTAATCCACATAATGGCCTCTCAGTTGTCTTTGCCTCTCCTTTAGCTGTGTCTACTAAGCTGTTCATTTCATGAAAATATCTGAGGAATGTTTAACCTGTTCTTGTCTCCTGGGAAAACTTCCACATACCGAGACAAATACAGTGAAAACAGATGAAATAGCTGAAATATTCTGTAAAGAGTTTTTCTGTGGATCTTTCACAGATAAATATATGCCTTTGAAATAAATGACATGACTTTGAAAATATTACTGGTTTCACATTTTTACACTGTTGTTATTCTTTTTCTTAAGATAGAAAGTTAATCAGAACTACTAAGGGATATAAGCCTTAAATTTAAATTACAGAATTACATACAATCCCACATACTAGAACTTGCAAAAATGTATTAGTCTCTCAGGTAACTAAGAAAGCAACCTTTTTTCCACTGAGAAAATTACTCAGAATGAGTCCTGTTAAAAACAGGAGTTAAACTCAGAAATGTAATGGCAGGAACACTAGACAACCTCACAAGCATGAAATTCAATGTACCTTGAAATTAGGGTACACAAAGCTGCCATTTTAAGTAAAATACAGAACTACATATAAACTTCAGGAATACACTCATTTTTGCAAATCCTTAGCAAGTGAAAACACAATTTTCCTGAAGAAGAGTTGTGATGTGAAAATAGAGTATCTGATGTTAAAGTGTGATGTAATGACATAAAACAAAATACATGGCAACAAATAGATCTAGCTTTGGTCATTAGATCTGAGAAAACAAAGTGCATATCAAAATATGTTTCTTCAAACATAGGCAGTAAGCTTTCCATAAGAATAAGCATAGTTAGTGTTAACATTTGTGGTATATTATCATACATCTCTCTTTCCAACTTTTGTATATTTTCACTCTGTTGAACGACTTCATGAGAAGGAGAAGGAGATATACATGTGCATAGAAATTATAAGTCAAAACCTCTTGAAGAATACAGAAACATATTGAATAGTATCAAATTGTGCCTGTATTGATGTGATGCTAAAAGAGAATAAGGAGTTAAATAAGTGTATTTCCAGAAAGCATATTTGTTGATTACAACAATTCTGAAAAGAAAGGGATATTTCAGTCTTATGTACTGGAGTCTTAAACTATCCACCTATGTAACATGTAGCTGCTGAAATAATCAGAGTGATGGTGGCTCAGTCTATACACTGGCTACATACATTGTTCATCTGAACATTCTACAATTTTGTGTTTTAGAAAATGTGTATAACTTATTTTCTCCTTTGCTCCTCCAATTGCTTTTGGGATCAGTGCATTTTTTGGTGTTCCTGATAAAACACCACAGTTAAATAAGAAATTGGAAGTGTGTCAGAACTGTACAGTATAAAAGGGAAGAATTATTAAATACTAAACTCAAATACTAAAGACTGAAAGCAAACACATTTAATGATTCAACACATAACAGAAAAAAACCTAGAAAACATGTTTCTTGTATTTGACAGTTGTATTAAATGTTGCAATTTTTCTGCCTGCTATTATGATCATAATGGACCTCTCTGAGTTTGACACTGGAAAAAAACAAAGAGTTTGTAAAACCAAACACTTCCAGTATGAACTTGGAATGGACTGTTCTACATGTATGAAATGTGAAACTTTCACAACTTCTGAAAATCCCAAACCGCATACTGAGCATAATACAGTGCCTGAATAATACTTACTCATGCAAACGGAGGGATTAGGGGTTTGTAGCATCTGAACAAATAATGGTATTCTGTCAGTTGTTAATGACAACAGAAACTAATTGCTCTATGTGGTTGCACGCTTACAGACTTCATAATATGAACTAAACTTACAGAAGTAGGGTACTGTTTAACATAACTTACCACAAACTGTGTAAAACAAGTGAGTGCTTGTCAACTGGAAACTAATAAATAGCTCCACTCAAATACACTGTTCATATAATAGCAATTAAGCTCACCATAGGAATAATAAACAAGCAGAAAACAAGCAGAATTTTTAATGAAGCACTTGAATAATGCTTAGCCTAAAGATGGACTTCTCAAAGCATTGGCCAAATTCTCTTCCTGTTACCTGCAATGAAAATTTACCACTGTGTTCAGTGAAAGTAGAATTAGGTCATTAATACTCTTGAGAGAGTTACCTCTAAATGATTATTAATATTTCTTTTACAAGTGACCACTAACAGATTAGATATTATTGAAGTTCACAGAAGAAAAATATTTGATACATAATTTTATTCATTTACATTAAACTATAACATTCTGCATTGTACTACTCACAATTTAAGTATTTTTAGCGTTAATTGTTCAGAATTTACAACAAATGAATTTGTGATAGAGATGTTAAATATAGAGCTTTTAACTATACATTATTTAATTCAGGATCTACTGTCAGAATTTCTGTTTTATGATCAGTCTAAAAATGGAGGTTTGTGCTACTGGTGTGCTTGTTGCTGTTGTTTACTATTGTTGTCATTGTCATCTCAGGAACAGCTTCTTTATTGTGCATTTTTTAAATACTGGGTTGTGCAAACATTCAAGATATTTTTGAGAATACTGGTGCATCTCCATAACTGTGCTAATTCTCTGCTCAGTGGCAAGCAATGTCACTATGAAGACTTTCCCATTTCTTTATGTAAGTATTATTCACCAACATATGGAAGACACAACATGAGGAAGTTATGTTAATTATTTATTTAGTAATAATCTCTGATACAATTTTATGTAAAAGGACCGCCAAAGGAAAATAATACTTTTGAAATACAAATTTGTGGGTTTGCTATTATTATAGACTCAGAATGTTTCTTATCAGTTGCCACTCTGACATGTCAAAAGCATCCAGAATTTTCTGTAAATGGTTCTATTATTCCCAGCTGTCCACTAGAATTCGTTACAAAATATGTCCTTCAGAAAGGCTATTAATATTCTTCTTAGTATGGGAAGAGCTGTCTGTCTACTTGCCTACTTTCACAGCAAAATATCAATTAGCACTTATAGATGATGCATTTAGAGAAGTTACTTTTGGATCAAAAGTAAATGTCTATCATTTTCACTTTTTTATGCCATGAAGACCTCCCATGAGCAGTCCAATTTATAAAAATCTGTCTTTCTGGACTCTCTGGCTGGCTGTTCCTGTGCTCTCCTAGGTCAGAGAGTGGGTTTTAGTCTGTATATAGCCACAGCCAGGATCTCTTTTGAGATAAGCCTGTGTAATACAAAGTGATTGGAATGTTTGATAATACTCCATAGAACTCCATTTTGAAGTCATAGGCATACCTTATTTGACGTTTGAACATGATAGAGCCATCGTACTGGTTTTGGCTGTGACAGAGTTAAATTTCTTCATAGTATCTTGTATGATGCTGTGTTTTGGATTTGCCATGACAACAGTGTTGATACTGCAGGGAAGTTTTAGCTATTGCTGAATGGTGCTTACACAGCATCAAGGCATTTTCTACTTTTTGCATCAATCTATGAGTGAGTAGGCTGGGGGTGCACAAGAAGTTGTGAGGGGACACAACTGAGAAAGCTGCCCACAACTGACCAAAGCAATATCCTATGCCATACTACATCACGTCATGCTCAGTAATGAAACCAGGCAGTGTGGTGGCTGGCCAGGGCTGCTGTTGCTCCAGGACTGGCTGGACGTGCCTTGGTCGGTGGTAAACAACTTTTACTGTTCTGATTTTCTTTCCATTCCAATGACTGGGGGAGTAAAAAAGTGGTTGTGTGAGGCTTAGCTCCCTACTGGGGTTAAACCATGACCATCATTCCCCGGCAGATGATATCCCAGTGACTGCTGTTGGTGACTGTCTTTTAAATATGGCGTCATTATGCATGCAGCAGCCCTAGAAAAGATGCTTGAACAAAGGGATACAGCAGGTGTACACCAGAGGAAGATAAAAAGGAGGAGGTGGTCTGTGTGTGCTGCACTAGTTCTGTGCTTCACAAGCCTCCTCCAAATAGGGAGTAGATGAAGTCATGCTGCCTCAAATATCTTCCCTTGAAAGGGGCCGACATCTTCAAGAGAACAGCTGAGCTGTCCCTGTCTGCTGTTCAACTGCTGTGTATTATGGTGATAACTACCCAAATAAAAGCATGTCTCAGAACAGTGTGCCACTGGAACAGATCAGTCTGGACAGCTAGAATGCCTACTGTAGACCAGGTGATCCTCCACCCACTCTAGAGAATGGGGGTGCATTGTACCTTTTGGGAAAAATGTTTCAACAGAGCCAGAAGTCACAAGGAGTAATGATGTCAGTGGCAGTGGAAGAAGGACAGGGATAAATGTAAAGTCCTTCACCTGCAGAGCAAGAAACTACTGCAACATATCTGGGGAGCAGCTTTGCTGAGGACGACCTGAGTGTGGCAGTAGAGAGCAATCTGGGTATCAGCCAGCAGTTTCTCTTGGCAGCAAACGTGGACAAGATCCTCCTGGGCTGTACTAATAGTATGGCACGATCCTGAGTTGCCCTAGTAGGCCTTAGTGGCTCTGAGGACACCTATCTTGGGCCTCTGGCAACAACCCTGACCCTGGGCTCTGGGCTTGCTTTAAGGTCACGCCTTCAGTCCCTGCCTGAGATATGTTTTACCTGTACCTGCCACTAGATGTATATGTGGCACTCTGTCCTAGATGTATATGTGTCTGGCCACAGACCTTGTTGGTCTGAGCCTTGACCTGTGGACTGATTTTCTGGCCTGGCCTCAGCCTTGCTCCACTGCTATAGACCTGTGCGGTAACTGCTGGGCGGTTTCTGACACCAGTTACCACTACTGGACTTGACCCTGAACTGTGGATTGACTTCAAGGCTTGACCCAGACCTGTATCATCACCACAAACTTGTGTGGTGATCTGCCACCCCTGTCTGCCACCTCTGGGCCTGCCCAACTTGCCTTGCCCAGGTACACTTGGACAGAGGCCTTGCTGGTGAGACACCTGCCCCTGTTGGCCTTGCTACCATGCTCACTTCCTGATCTGCTCCCTGACATGAGAGCACAGCCAGTAGGTAAGGGAATGATTATTCCCTTCAACTCACCACTCAGAAGATCGTATATAGAGCACAGCTACTAAACCACCAAAGAAACTGCAGAAGACTGAGCAGACAAAAGAGTTTCTTTGCTTCCTTATCCCTAGAATGCTATTCTGTACTCTGAGACATTTTAGGTGTTTCTGCTTATAACAAATACCCTTTACTGAAACATAAGCTGACCGTACAAATAACGAGACTGCTCCGTTTTTTTTTTTTTTTTATAACATGATGCTCACATTGTGGGATACATGCATCTCAACCACTGCTTGTGGATATATTATACATGCTAGAATAATGTTGAAGGATTATCCCAAGCAGAGAGAATGAAACCTGATCCATCCTTAAGATGTGGCAGATTTACAGATTCTGAAACCAACTATCCTTTCAGTTCATATCCTTGAAAGAAATTATTTTATCTGTTTTTGATGGGACTGTGGCAGAATGCAAACCCCCCTCTCTCCCCCTCCCTCCTTCAGTATGGAAGGAGTAGGCACATCTCCCTCTCTCTCTGCTAGTTGAGGCTAACAGCTTCTTTTGTTTGGCCCCAGAGCACCCTGGCCAGGGCCATTAGGAGAACGGAGTGCCGAGGTGCCACTGAGCCACTGGGCACCTGCGGCCAGTGTGGGGGATGTTTGGAGGCTTCAGGGGCACCCACAGCCAGTGTGGGGGTGCAGAGAAGCTTCTAGAATGCCTACAGTCAGATCTGATCAGCCAGTATAAAAACAGGATTCTCATTGAGACTCCGCCCATTGTTGCGGGTCTCTCGGAGCACGAGCAAGATGCTGGCACCGAGAACCCCCCTCCCTGGGATGGAGACTCCGCTTGCCTTGCCACCACGGGTGTGAGTAAAACTTTTCACAGGATTGCGAGTATATTTATACTTTCCATGTACATATGCACGTGTAACTTTCTGTGCTCAATATGAGCACGTGTAAAATTAATCCTCGCATAATCGCGGGTGTATTTTCCTTCCGTGCACATTTGCACATGTAACTTTCCGTACTTAATACGAGCACGTGTATAAATTATTTCCTCCCACAATCACGGGTGTATTTTCCTCCCGTGCTTCCAGATAAGCACGTGTAATATTCCGTGCACATTTGCACGTGTAAGTAAATTAACCCTTGCAGGATTGCGAGTGTATTATAAATTTACCCTCACACAATCGTGAGTGTACACTTTCCGTACTCACTACGAGTACGTATATCTCTTTTAAAATAATCCCACACCGTGTTTAGCAAGTGTGTACTTCTCCAGGACTCAGGGACGGCTCCAGCATTGTTTTGGGTGAAGCCATGTGCATGCACTCTGTGGACCGCCTGTTGTATTAGTTGCTGCCCCTTAATAATTTTCCTCAACTGATATCCGAATCTGTATTTAAGTCACTTTTGGAGTGCTAAAACCCTGTTTCTCACCGGTTTAATAAAAGTTGTTTTGGACCCTGTTGTCCCTTAAACTGACCTCGGGGTGCCTCCGTGACAGGGACCTTAGGATTAAAGCAGAATATAGGCAGGGTGGATAGACCTGGAGGGAAATAGGGAATAAGCCAAACTGATAGTGTGGAAAAAACACTAAAAATTGTTTAAACTATAATATTTATGTAGAAACATATGAAATTATAAATCGGAAACACAAAGGGCAAAGTACTGCTAGATTTTATTTTTTTTGAGACACATGGCAGATGTATGAATGACAGGTCTACATCCTTAGTGTCATGACTCAGATAAGTTATAGTGCTACATAACACTTTGCTTTTAAGATGGTGTTTTATATGTATTGAGATTAAAAAAAAAAAAAAAAAGAAAGAAAAGGATTTTGTAGTTTGCTGGCCACAATAGTAAGGATTTTTTTTCTATTTTGCCTAGATATATTTGCCC
Organism: Streptopelia decaocto; assembly: GCF_964273445.1. Taxonomy (NCBI): domain Eukaryota; kingdom Metazoa; phylum Chordata; class Aves; order Columbiformes; family Columbidae; genus Streptopelia; species Streptopelia decaocto. The sequence continues at coordinate 56,661,947 of NC_138658.1, read as the reverse complement.
ACTTCCTATCCTCACACTACATGTCCAAGTTATCCCAAGCTTAAGTAGCAATATTACCAATATTTCTGATAGAATCAGGCTCGTCAAATTTAACAGGGGCAGTCTCTTCCCTTATACATGGCTAAGATAAAAGACTCAAGAGCTGACATATGACAAGGTTTGTTGCAAGCATTAAGCAACATCTTGACAATAACTGTAATTAAAGTTGCCACTTCTTTGACCTGATTAAACACTGAACAATACAAATGCCACTCTTTGACTACCTTAGGCCGGTGAACATCTGATGATATATAATATCTTTTGGCAGCCAAGTTAATTATAACATAGCTGAATGCATTTCTTCAGAAGGGAAATATTTAAAGAAATTAATGGGAGACGAGCTGTAATGAAAACTGTCAGAGTAATTCTAAATATTACTAACAAGCATACCTAATATCTCTGAAGTATGATAAATTTTTTTGCATATTATTATATATTTTCAATATTTTTTCAAATTATATAGGAATATTGCATTCCATGTATGAACTTTTTAACACACTGAACTTAGCAGTGTCAAAACTCATACTACTTCCTGAAAGATTCACAGGAGCTCAAAGCTGAGATAGTCAGGCACTCAGGGGACTTGGATGTTAATTAATGGGAACTGAGCATTCAGATCTCACTGAGAATCATAACCAATGTCTTTGTTTCAGCCCTCTGTATCAAGATGCTGACACTGGTGTTCCAAACCTATTTCTAACACTGATGTATTAACAGCTGGATGGATGAGGTATGTACAAAGCAATTATATATAAGTAGCACTAATGACTATCATTGTAATGTGAGATTTTTCACTGTACTGTGTGACATTTTTGCTGAATTGCTAAAAACTTAGGAAACATACATCATACCTAAGTATGGCCGGCAAAATTTTTTTCTACATGCTGATAAGCCCCAGATTAATAAGAATCTCTTCCTTGTCACAGATAAATAGATGCAGTGTTTTATGAAATATAAAATATCTCCCATACAGCACTCATAAACAAGAGGTTTGCCTACAGCTTCAAGCATAATAAATGGAAAATCCCCTGTGGCATACTGGCAGTCACTGTGTCTCTTTAATTATTATTACAGGGTACTTTAGTGAGGTATGCATAATTTTTATCAACGTACTTTAATTTGTGTTTCTGTGCCTGATTAAATATTTAGACTTTGTCTCAGACTGAGAATGAAAAACATTGCAAGTAATATTTTTACCATCTTTCTTGGAAATCAAGAAAACCTTTTAGAAGTGATTTATAACTTCTTCCAAAATTCTGATGTGATTTACTCAAATATTTTCTAGAATAATATTTTTTTATGCATAATATGACCAAAAAGTGCTACTGTACTTGGAATAAGTAAGGTTTCTGGTGTAATGCACTCTACACCTTCTTTGTACAGGTATAAATGACAGTCCAGAGAGGCAGGGAAGGAAGGTTTAAGATTTTCTTACTCAATGCTCATTCACTTTGTGAAGAGTTCATGTACATTATTTATAACCTTTACATTTCGTAGCTGTAAGCTCCTTAAGACTAGATGACACTGCTAAAAGTCTTTATTTTTGTCCTTTTCTTCTCGGACACTTGAATAGTAGGAAAGTAAGTATTACTTTTCCTCTATGAAAAATTGTATGTAATGAAAAGAATTAAAGGAATGTTTCATAAACTATACATTTTTGGACTTCAGGACTGCTAGGTTATATCATGTGGTCAACGATGTTCCACAGGCCTCTCTTGCCTTTATAAGATACTTAGTTCAAAGGTGATATGAAGTCTGAACGGTTGTCTGGGTGACATGTAAATTTTGTCCGTGACTGATGCTTTAAAAATCTGGAAATCACTATTAGCCTTTTATGATGAAATAACAGGGTTAGTTGATTTGGGGAGAGCAATGGTTACTTTACGTTGATTTTAGTAAGGTCTTTCAGCACTGTCTCTCAGAAGATCATAATAGAAAACCTGACAAAGTACAGGCTGCATAAAAAGACAATGAGGTGAACTGAAAACTGGATGGACAGCTGGGTTCAAAGGTTTGTGATCAGTGGAGTTAGATCTAGGTGAAGGCCAGTCATTAGTGTTGTATCCCAGGTGTCAGCACTGTGCCTGGTACTGTTTAACATTCTCAGTTATGACCTGGGTGGTGGGACAGAGTACACTCTCAGCAAGTTTGCTGATGATAAAAAACTGAGAGAATTGGATAACACAACAGATGGCTGGGGGGACCTGAACAGGCTGTAGAAGTGAGCTGATGGGGAACCCCTTGAAGTTCCTTGAAGAGGGAAGTGTTGTGTCCTGAACCTGGAGAAGAATAATCCTAAGCACCAGTATGTGCTGCAGGCTGACCAGCTGGAAAACAGCTCTGCAGAGAAGGACCTGAGGGTTCTCGTGGATGTGGAGTTCAACAGGAGCCAGCAAAGAAAGCTAACATTATCCTGGGCTGTATTAAAAGGAGCACTGCCAGCAGGCTGAGGAACGTGATTCTTCCCCTCTACTTAGCACCTGTGACACACATTTGGAATGCTGTGCCCAGTTCTGGGCTTCCCAGGACAAGAAAGTCATGGACTTACATGTCCAATATGGACTAGAACAAGTCCAGCAAAGGCCCATAAAGATGATTAAGGGACTGGAGCATCTATCACACGAAAAGAGGCTGGGACAGCTGGAACTGTTTAGCCTAGAGAAGAAAAGTCTTAGAAGAAACTCATCAATATGTATAAATTTTGCATTTAAGCTTGTAGAACTGATGCAGACTGCCCAGAGAAGTTGTGGAGTCTCCATCCTTAGAAACATTCAAAAACTGACTGGACACTGTCCTGACCAACCTGCTCTTAGTGACCCTACCTGGGGGAGGATGGTATGTGTGGGCCAGACAATCTCCAGAGATCCCTGCAAACCTCAACTATTTTGTAATTTTTTTTGTTTCTCTAGTTAAGGAATTAACCTGTGATAAATTTAATATCTGAATGCTGGGGTTTCCATATTTTTATTTGGGTTATTACCTCTTCAGAATACGAGGGTTTATATGTTACTAAAATTTAAACTCTCCATCCTAACACACCATTCTAATCAGCTGGTCATTTTTATATTTGTTTAAATAAAATTTGGAACAAACAAGTTGGCTATTGATGTTTCTAGGGAATCCATTGGATTTTGGTTACTACTGGCAAGAGGGAGCCATCTGCTAGAGTGATGTAGAATAGAATAAGGAATCACATAATAGAATTTTTAATTGGTTACTTTCAAATATATTGGTCATGATTGTTGTGACACTGTAATGTTTTCACAGTGTGTTTCTTCACAATCTAAATCAAATTATTTTTCAAATTGATAAACACTGTTTACCAAAAAGACAGAATTCTCCTATTGCTGGGTTTTAGGACATTGAAATATTTTTCTGCTCTAACAAATAAATTACTTATACAGCTTTTACAATCTCATTTAAAATAAAAAGGAAAATAAATTGTGTATAAAATTAAAATAGGAATTTTTCTCTTTTGTCATCTATTTATTCTGAATTTAGTGAAAGACAGTGTTAGTTCCCTTATCTGTCTTTATTAGAAAATATTTGCTTTTATTTGAACAGGAAAACTGTTAAAGTTCCTCCAAAAGCCACTGTTATGTGTTGGACTTCTTCAGCTATTATGTTTCCTCAGACAGTGAACCAAGCCTGTGCATTATGCCAAAGTCTGTACCAAGGCTCAGTTCTTAATGTTATTTTGTTTTCACAGAGAAAATGAGTATTGAAAGATATCCAGATTTAGTGTCATGTGAATTTGTGTTGGTTTAACTTCTAAAATTATTTTTTGTTATCTGCTGTAGCTAGTGTTTCCTGATGTGGTTTTGCACCCACATCTTGGTTATTATACTGTGAAGTATGACATTGAAAAGAGGACTAATCATAAAAATAATCCACAGATAGAAAGTGAGAGGGATTTTGTCTTTGACAGGTGGAGAAAGAGGATCAGAATTGCTGGCTGTGTACAGCACTTTTCTAGATTAAATTTTTGCCTGCAACAGCTTTTATAACATCTAAGACTGACCATTAAAATCACTTATGTTACTATCTACTTCATTACTAGTCTAATGGTTCCTTTATCAAGATTGTTTTCCTTTTTAAAATGTGATGGAAATCAAAATATATAACTCAAATGTAGATAATAAAATATATTTTTTATTTTACATAGAAACACTCCGAACTCTGGACTGGACATTTATTTGCTGTTGAAGATACAAGGGTCACAGTTTTAGGAAGATCTATACTTAATGTTTGAATATCTCTCTTTTCAAGAGCAAAAGTTGTAGGAAAAGAAATGTCCCTTTATGCATCATTAAAACATATATTTGGAAAGAAATTATTTGTAAATTATATTTTTTCCTCAAAAGTTTCTGCTAAATTCTCAGAAATTAAACCAATATTAAAAATATTATTTTAATATTGATTTAATAAACATAATAACTTTAACAATATTCCATAATAATTTTCTATACTTGTTGAGAAAGGAAACATTAATAAGTAAGAAAGCAGCACCAATGGAAGAAGTCCAGATTTATATCTGAAGATTTAAAACAACAACAACAACAAATAAGGATGCTTTTTTGGGCATTTTGCAACATGATAGCAGTCTATTAAGTAAAATATCCCTTACTGCCATTTGTGTGTATATATAAATATATAGACTTTTGTCTTCATTACATTAAAACTGATCAGGACATTACTTTCAACTGTTCACCATTTTAGAGTCTTAAGGTACTTGAATTTTTGTAAAAATTGATATTTTTGTACAAATCATTGCATCACAGAGGAAAGAGATACAATACAGCAAGAGGATGCATCTCTAAATGCATTCTCACATTTCTTTTGTAGTATTCAATAATTCCTGGGAGAATTAAAAGACAAACTTTTAAATTGACATTACTCTCATGCATGAGAGTATGGGATGAGGAACATCTATGGTAATGTTTAAATGGCTGAAGTGCTAAGGAAGTAAAAAGCATGCATAAGAAATAAAGTAATGAGAGGTTTATTTGCTTGATTTCATAAACTATGGAATTTATTGACCCTTGTGGCCTTTACTAAGCTTTATAACATTGGCCCATTAGGCATCGGCATTTGTCAACAGACATGTCAAAAGAAAAAAAAAATCACAATTATTGCTGATTCTCAGAGGAATTACTACCTCTGTTCTTCTGCTTCCATCTCATGTCCCTCTTCCCCAGCCATATGACCTGGTACTTCATCAAAATAACTATGGGGTAGATTAAAGTAGAAGAAAAAAGTGTGCTGTTTGTGGGAGTAACCCATCATATCATATTTACCCTATAGCAATTCCCTTTTGTAAGATTTTCAGTCTTCTTTGCTCACGGATACTGCATTTGATGCAGTATTATAAAGTGCTTCAATTTTAAAAAAAAATTTGTAGTCTTCTATTTCAATGCCAATTCAGCCTCGCATGATTGCAGGATATTTGGATTCTCTACTGCCCTGGCTAGCCATAACACCAAAAGAGGTCAACCTCATTAGCAAGAGAATAATTCAGTTTATCATGACATTAATGCATTCAACAAAACATTGCTCCCATGCAGCCATATTGCCATGGGCTCTGATTGTCAGGTCTTATAAAATAAGTAAGACAGGGTTGCCAGTAGCTGCATTCAAAAATTCATAGAAAAGAAAATGAAAAAGAGGAAGTGACAGAATATGAATTTTTTGTGTGTTTTGAAATTAATTCAAAATATATTCCTAAAGTTTTGATTTTGCAGGCTGTTCTTTACTGCTTATTTCATTCTAATATCTTTATGATAAAAAAAAATAAAAACACCAAAAGAAAACAAAACAAATAGAAACCACACCTATATGAATTATTGTGATTTAATAAAAACAATGAAAAATAGTATTAGCACTTATCCTAATTCTTCACTTTTATGGAAGAAAAACATTTGAAAATAAGATTTCATTAATTAAAATCTTCCTGTAGGTTAGAAGAATTGTTTGTGTAGACAAATTTTTACCATTCCTGAGGTAAAATGAGAATTTAATTGAATTTAATTAATTTAATTAAAATGAGAATTTAGGAGAAGGGCTAAATTAAACAACTTTTGAAAGACGTTAAACTAGATTCTGTCTGGATCTTTTTTTTTTCTTTTTTTTTTTTGTCTAGAGTTGATATTTAGCACCTTTTCAACAAATAAAACCAGATAACTATAAAGAAGATGAAAAAAAGCTGACTATATACAAAAGATCTGGCTCCTCTTACAGTTCATTCCCTTAATTTTGAAGCAAAGTTGACACTACTTCAAGGCAGCACCTGAAAATTCCACCTCTTCTGCTGACAAAATAGACACATGACCAATATATGCCAGCTGGAGTGAAGGAGCTGAGGAAATTGATTCATAAACCCATTCATGCCTTTCACTATTCTATCTGGGCTTGTTTACTTTTATTTTAAAAAACGTAATCAAATGTACAAAATAAGCACAAGGCATGCAAACAGAAAGTATAGGATAGTGCTTCTGCATTACGGTAGCCTTTCCTGGTATATAGAATAGTAGTAGGTAAAATTTCAAATGCATCTTCAAGTTAACAGAAGAAGCATATTTGCTTGTAAAATCAGTATTTCACCTTTTGATTTCTTCATATAATAAATGCTTCCAGCATGGTGCATATGTAATAATAATCTCCCAAAACTTTTACTTATTTCTTCAGGGAATTAAGTATTGTGGTTTTTTGTTTGTGTTTGTTTGTGGTTTTTGTTGTGTTTGTTGTTGTTGGTGGTGGTGGTGGTGGTGGTTTGGGTTTGTTTTGTTTTGTTCTGTTTTGTTTTGTTTCTCCAAGTAATTTAACACAAGGTATTTGCACTAGGTTGTTCTTATACTGTGGTGTTCTTTAGCTCATAAAATGCTATTTATTGCATATGATTTGCATGGAGAAAATAGATTTTTTTTTTTTCATTTTGTTGTGTATTTGTTAATCCATTTCAAAAAAGTATTCTGCTAATTATAGCAGTGTGCTTCACATTCAGCATCTGAATTGCTCATTTTCAAGGCTTTTTTTTTAAATTGTAATCTGTTAATTACTTGTTTAATGGAGTGTGTAATTACCTACTTTAAGTTAGAAAACTGTTTCCATTTCAAAGCAAGAAGCTCGTTGTAGAAATGAGAGTGTGTAAATGTATTCCTTCCAGATACAGTATATAGCTCTTTTGCTTCAATAATTGTTTCAATTGTGTCTGAAAATAAATTGTTGCCTACCCTCTGTCTGTAGTTATCATTGACACTGCGTTTTAGGAGATTGAGTCCCTACATAAGAAAGAAGTATTTCTTTAGTGAATATATGGAGAAGGATTAACATTGAATAATGTATTTTTTTAGTTAAAAGTGAACATGAAATAGTTTTTTAATATTAAGAGATTTCTTTGCTGACATGAAAAGAGAGGAAAAGGACATTTATTCGGTTTTTGTGTGTTAAAATTTTACAACAAAAAACAGTCTGAAAATTGATTTCTAAAATTCTATTTAATTCAATATTTTAAGATAAAAGTAATTTTAAAATAAAAATTGGAAAGGTAATGTAACCAACTGGCTACACTTGACATTTACTCAAGTGCCACCTACTTTCAGACAAGCCAGCCATCTACCAAATGTACATCTTATTTATTTATTTATTTATTTATTTACAAATTACTAAAACTGTTGATGTCTTTCAGTGTTGAGCAGGAAGTCACTAAACTGAAGGGCCAAAATTTGTGTTTCCCGCCATCAGTCTCACTTGCAGGGCTGAGTACCTACTGTCGGTGATGATGAAAATTGCTGATGAAAAAATAAAAAACAACTTGAATTACAGACAGCAATCGTGCATCATCTCAGGTGCATCACTAGGTTGGTAACTTGAAACGCTCATCTGAGAATGGGCAGATTCAATGTGAGGAGGCTGAAATTTACATTTTCCTGTAGGTTACTGAAATAACTTCCAGTATATAGCATTACCTAGAGTGATTCTTTATCAATTAAGTGATTTCTTTTTCCATTCCATAGTAAAGAATTAACTGGAGGTAATGTAAAACAGGTACCATAATTTTACAGTCACTAGATAAAATTTCAGAAAGTTAAGAGTTTAAATTTATTCTCAAATAACTGCCTCTAATATACATTTTAAAGGACTATTTGAGGATGTTTGGGAGTCTTTTCTTGAGGAAATAACATGATGACTGGGTCACGAAGTCTCCATCCACCTTACTGAATGTTCTAATCAAAATGCCAGAGTCCAGTGTGATAAACAGAGCAATTATTCCCCACTGCTGACTGGAAGTCTTCATTGAGACGTAGGACATGTTCAGTTATCGTCTCTCCAAATTTCTTACTTTTTCTTTGCTTTTTGAAATAGGGTTAATACTGTAATTACTGAATTACTTAATAACCTCCTTTGTAACTACAATATATAAAAAAGGTACAGACTTGTAGTTAAAGTAGCAAGCTTAGCCTTATGAATCTTTACTGCTGGTGGAAGAATAAAAACAGCAGTGGAAGATGATGAAAGAGACATTCCTTTTTGATTTGCATTCACTAATTTGGGTAGGTCCCTGCTGAAGATTCAAAATTTTTTTGTATCTCATTCCTATGTGCTTAATTTTCCACATATGTGGAGAAAATTTAGAGATTTACCTACGTCTCTTAGGAACAGTTACATCTTCCTTAAAGAGCAAATGCACTCCAGCCTCAAACACAAGTTTGTATACAGGTTAACTGTTGTGCCTGAGTCTAAAAGAGCCAAGAAGTATTCCTGGAAGATAAAATCATCCCTGGATTATTTAGTTCAGCTTCAGTTTTGTCTCATATTTTTTGTAGCCTGTTCAGTTCTTGTGTTCCTGTATTTCAGGTATAGTTCTAAAGTAGTTCCTTCTCCTGAGTTTCTCTTCCTGTAAAAACTATTATATTTAAACATCAGTGTCATGTTTTTATCCCATTGAAATAAGGTCTGAGAAATAGTTTAGAGCTTAGAATTTACACAAAATCATAAAAAAGGAGTTTGAAAGCTGGAAAGGAGCTAAGTGTACTTTCTTAGGTTTGTTGGAAGCAATAATACGGGACTGTTTGTTTGTTTGTTTGTTTTTGTGTTTGTGGGTTTGTTTTTTTGTTTTGTTTTGTTTTTTTTTGTTTTTTTTTTTTTTTTTATAAATTATCTTATAAAGATAAAACTGTAAGAAAGACCAGATTAATGAACTAGACTTTCACTCTGGAGGCCTGTGTTCAATCATGTTAAATTCACAAATGAGTGAGTTTGGTGGTCTCTGTCTTATTCTCTGTGAACATCTGTCTGTGTCACAAAGCCGTTCACATGGTTTAGCATGATTGGCAGCTCTGTCTAGAAGGGACTCAGAGTATGACAGCTTGAGTATTACAGATTAGGCTGAAGGTGCTTTGAAGGTGTATGGAACTTACGTGTGATTTATTATTACTTTGCTGTGTTGTATTAAATAAAAAACATGCAAATCTCCAATAAGGTACTTTTTACCATAGGTGACCATACACTTTTTTTTTTTTTTTTTTTGCAAGGTCAAAGTCTTTGGAAAAAATTGCTGGAGGGAAGGTTAGTGTTAAAAAGGTTAACTGATCTTCCATTCAATTTCCAGATATTTTATAAAGTCCTACATTTGAAGAATTTGCCTATGTGAATATTTTTGTTGCTTTTGTCAACCACAAAGCTCAACTTCTTCTGATCCCCCTGTTGCAGTAGCAATCTTTCTAAATTAATTCTTAAAAATTCTAGTGTGTTCCAAATTTAAAAGAAGTGCAAAGGAGAAAAAAAGCAAGCAAAATCTAAGTAAACTTAAAACATTATTATCAAGACAAAATCTGTCAAAAGTAAAGAAACATGCACATTGTTGTCAAAGGAAGTCTCTGTATTTTCTTTTCTTCATTGTCTTTTACAAAGGAAGAAAACAAAACACTCTGTGGGGATTTCACTCTTTTTTTGCCCTTCTCAAGGATGGATGTTACCTTGTATAACTAGGGAAGCAACCTGGCAAAAACAGTATAACAATGAAGTTATATTTAAACAACCCTAGTCTCAGGTACAGATACCATAACCTCTTTTCTTCTCATACTTCATCCTCCCTGCAAAAGACAGCTTTTTAACCTAAAAGGTACATTTTAAAATAGCTTTTGCTTTATAGCTAGGGAATTCTGCTCGTTTACACTCTACCATCCTTATATGAGCTTGTTCCCTGGTACTGATAAAGGTTGTGTGCTCTGTGTTGGAGGAGATCTATTGGTAATTTTTTCATTCTTTATTGTGCAAACAACCTAGTTTTGTTATTTTAAATAATACTTGCAACTTTTGAATGTGTCAACTAAAAAGCAGGATATGAAAGACTTTTTTTTTTTTTTTTCATCCTCTAACATTCCCATGGACCCAGGGATGAGTAAAGGCACTGGTTTTATAAAAGCACTTAACTGAATTAAGAGCTTAACTCCTGCTGACTTTCAAAACACAACACACATTTGTGCTGCAATACATTCTAATCTGGTGTAGCACATAGATCTCACATGTTTGTTTTTAAGCAAGGAACATTCTTACCAAGTGCTTTTCTGAACCAGGATAATACACTCGTTGCTGCAGCCACTTGTGGACAGAGAGAACAAAGAATATTTTGCAATTCCATCTTCAAAAATATTTAAATGACTAGAATTTTCTTATTTCTAGAAAACTTTTAAGCACACAAAAATCAAGAATACTTCAAAATAAAAATAGCAGGGTTTTTTTTTTTTTTTTTAAGTACAAGAGTTTCCACTTCATCCACTTAAATTTTAATTGATTTACTTTTTTAGTAAAAAGCGTGTTGCAGTTTTTACTTACATTTATTCAAACCTCTTTCTACTTTTCAAAAAAATATTTGTTAGTGACCAGAAAATCAGTTTTCCCATGTGTATCCTACTTTTCAATTAAACTACATTTACCATTTTTTAATATTCAAAATGAAAAAATAATTTTATGCTTATTAAGAAAAGATGTTTTCATTCTATACATCTTAGTGTTCTCTTTAAGGACTACTAGAGAAGTTTTAACTAAGGAAGTTTTACCACTTTTTGGAAAATATTCCAAAGTATAATTATTTGCCACACTGACATTTAAAAAGGCCAGGACCTTTTGTATTTTGCAGGTGTTCATAAACTTATGAGTCTTCTTTGTCCTGACATAAAATCTGAGAAATTCCTTGTTATTTTTCTGCACCGCTAAATTATTTTATCAAGCAATCTTAGTACAAAATTACTTAAGACTCTATAAAACATATCTACTGACATTTTCTATGTAATGATACAGCATCTCTAGTCTCATACATTCTCTGATTTGGGACTGAACTACAATAGCACTCTAACAGTATTAAGTTACAATAAGGTGATCTTTGTCTATTTGATTAACGGCCTTTTCATTGCTTGTTTCTTAAAATAGAGGATTAAAAGATCATACTTTCTGATTTTCCTTTATGGTAGAAGAATTAAGTGTAACAAGTAGAAGGATGCAGACTATCATTATGTAGGAATAAAAGAAAAACTTTTTTTCTCTATGGTGTTTTAACAAGCCTCCCAGAAGCATAGAGTTACTGGAAGGACAAAGATTAGAGTTTCTAAAGATTAAAGAAATATTTCTAATATGCATTTGGCTACAAAATTTAATTATTAATTAATATTAATTAATTAATTAATTAATATTGTATGTTATTAATTAATGAGCTTGGATTGTGTTTATGGTTTTTTGTTTGTTTGATATGGGGTTGTTTGTTTGTTTGTTTGTTTTTTATTTATCCCCCTTTCTATTTTGTAGGAAGAGAGTAGGCTTATTACAGGACAAGCTTCTAAAATTTACATTATAGAATATCCTAAACTAATAAGGAAAGGTAAATAACTAGGGAAAAGGTCATAAAGAGTAGAGTGTCAGGAAGACAAATATGAGGAACAGACAGTAGAGCATTGAATAAGATGGTAAAACTAAGGGCTTGTGGATGTGAACTTGAGAATTGCTAGCAATTGTACAAAGATTCACAGACCCTTGGAGAATATGCCAAATAATTCTTTGGCCAATTACTGTAACAGAGCTTTCTTTAAATATTTTGTACATCCGTATGTGTTAACGTTTTTACTCTACATAAATGAATTACAGTGAAAGAGTTCATAAGCCAGGTCTGTACAAGAAGAGTGTTTAAAGAAATTACGGGAAAATAAAATCAAATTCTTAGCAGGATAATGAGAGCTTTAGTTCTGGCAAAAACAAGGTACATGCAGTCCTACTATATTCAGAGTTGTGAAAAGAAATCAGGGACAAAATAATTAAAAGTATTGATGTGGAATTTGAATAGAATGATGTAAAATCTATCTCTTAGTAACTAGATTATCTCTTGCCTTTTATTCAATTTAATAATTAATATTGAGTGAATTCATTAATATTGGTTTTGAATCTTCCTTTGTGTTTTAAACAAAATTTGTATGCATATTTTTATATGCATATGGATGTATTCCATTTTGGTTTTGTTTTGTTTTAAATTAATTTTATGTTGTGCGGGGTATTTTCTTTCCTTCTTCTTGTCATATATAGAATTATTAATGCTTTTCTCATTATATTACTGCATCATGCTTTTGTATTGTACAAAAAAAAAAAAAAAGAAATTCAGTAAGGAAGAATGCAAAATGAGTTATTTATGAACTAAGCTGCCCTTCATTATACCTTTGGAAACAAAAAAGAAGCACTAATATAACAAAACAGAAGAAAGAATTTACAGTTTCTTTTATCTCAGACCTGTAATGCAGAGATTACAGTAGAAATAGAGATTAGATTCATAGAAGTAGCAGACAGAGTTTTCCCAAACAGTTTGAATTCGACATCCTTTTAGTCCATCCACTGAAAAGGCATTTATGTTTTCAAATAATTTCAAGGTACTTTTTAATACTCTGTTTTGTGTTTAATGCAAATGTCATTGCATTACTTGAAAAGCCCTACCTTACACTGTTTCCTGGAGAATCAAATCCTTAAAACACTCTCAGTCCTGTCCCTATTTGTTCTTGCTTAACTAGAAAATGGATACCATATAGCAGAAAACTTGTATATTGATTATATACATGGTGTCCTATCATGTGAAATTCAATTGTTGGTTTTCTTTTTTTTTCCTTTTTGACATTCAAAGTCAGGCTTTCTAACTTCATAATGCTTTACAGTGCTCAGATAATTTAAATAAATCCAAAAACAGGGAGAAAAGTTATAAAAAGTTTATATTTTGCAAGTTTATTTCTTTATCTCACTATATTAAGTGTTCATATTAAGAATTATGGAGTCAGACTTCATCATTTTATATTTTAACCCTGCTTTGAAGCACTGCTGTGAAAACTACAGGTGGTTGATATTTTACCCTTCAAATATTGCTAATAATGACCAAAATACAAGGACATTTTATGACTCATTGAGATATGGATAAAAAAGCTAGGTATGTGGCAGAAATAAAGATACTTTGAGCTGACCTTGAATGCAGACTGTAGTTTTTGTTTTGGATTGGTTTGATTTTCCTTCTTTCCATGCCCTCCCCCTCCCTCCCATTTTGGAAAGTAGATTATCTGGAATCAGAATATCCATTTGTATTATAGAATTTTAATATTGCTGCTTAGATAGTCTCTTCCAAAGTAGAAAAAAAAATTCCTGCTATAACCTGCTCTTCTAGCATCTTCTCCTCTTCAGTATTAGACAACCAGTACATTGTTTCTAGTAGACCTTATGAAAGTAGTTTTCATGCCAGAAAAAAATAAAAAAATAACCATTTTATTTGTTTATAAAGCTAAAGAATAGAAGCACAGAAAAAAACATATAGGGAGTTACTATTTCAAATACATGATAAGGTATATTTCTTTCCATAAAAGGACTGTAGGGTTATTCCCAGAGCTCATAGGCTCCTTCATTTCCAATAAGTCCTTGTCTGCCTAGTTGTACTCCTAGCCTTGGCTTAACTAGCACAATGTGAAATTAAACAAAAAAATCAAACTAAAAGACAATCCAGAGACAAAAGCAAATTCAAGGACAGTTTATTGTACTTTAATTCATAATTGTTCACTGATGTAGGAATTAATTTTAGTATAACAATTTTTTTTCTAATTTTAGTAAGAAGGTGATTAACAGGGACCTAGAATATTTGTTCACATATAAGTCCATCACATATATTAATCCAGTTATTTTCAGTGGTGGATCCAGAAAGAAAAAGATTTCCTCTTCTTCGCTCTGTTCTGCCCTACCAGTTCTACTTCCATCTGTGCAATTTTATCATCCCCTTTAATAAGCATAGTTCTGCCCTGTTGTATCACCTCTTTGACATCTGACATTGCAAGAGTGTAGTTCGAGGCAGCCAACAGCACAGTCCAGAATGCAAAGAGAAACCCTCAATAAAACCCCTAGATTTCTACTATATATCTCTTGATCACATTATGCCATTCACCTTACCAGGTTCCACTCTTTTAAGAGCATTTCTTAATTTATTTCTTTCATATATGAAAATCAATCAGCTTTCTTACTTCATCCATACAGTATTTCTAACCTGTTGCAAATTTCAGAAAGCAAAAGACTAAATACTGCAGTGACTTATGACAAAGAAAAATGTAATAAACTAATTAGACTAGCAGCTTTTTCCTGCAAAGTCTCTAAGTAAAGTGTATGCAGGCATTAAACATGAATGTCGTTTTAGTTATTAATATTTTTACACACTCCCCAAAACAATCAAACAAACAAGCAAAGTCACCAAACCTAAAAACCAAACAAATCTGTCTTCCATAAGTTTCAGGTAGTGCAAGTCCAATGCCTAGAAAATCTGGAGATCAAAAACTTTTTGGGCTTGGCAACCTTGGTAGGTACCTTGTAAACAGTAGACTTTATAGTAAATGCTTTGTTTTTCTACAGCACTAACTTTAATCTATGCAACTTCTTAAAATACAATCAAGTGGTTTTAAATGGTTCTGTCTTGTATCTCAGCTTGTCATAACATTTTTCTGCTATACGTGAAGTTTTGTAGACATGTTCTCACATTAAAGGAAAAGTAAAAGTGGGCCATCCATAAAGGTATAAGAATGATTAAGGAATTATTTCTTGAAAAAATGGTGTACAGGGGTCATAAGTTGAACACAGCATGGAATCACTTTTGTTCTACTAAATGGATTGCCAAGAAGTTTGACACTCCTAAAAAAGGGATGTGTTAGTATTGAAGTCATCCATAAGCACAATAATAGCTCTTTCTCAGAGCTGAAAGAGTCTACAAACTTTCTAGCTGAATATAATGATGAGCCCATTGACAAGATGGTATTCATTTGAGCAGCAGGCAGCAGTAGATGGATAGATAAGTCAGACAGATTCCTTCATTTGACACAGACTAAATATGCAGTTGTAATCAGTATTTCAGAACAGTATTTCTAATTTGACACTGATGCAGAGAGATTTCTATGCAGCTTTCTAAAAATGGACTTTGTTGTCACATTGGCGTGTGTGTGTAAAACATGCTGTCACTCTCACAACTCCTAGTCTCGACTCTTGATGGAGCTCCACTTATTTTCAAGGCATTTATGAACAGAAGAGAGAATGCAAAAACCACACTTGCAGATTTGTCCTGAAGTGAAGTGTCAAATTCAATATGTGTTGAACTGCCTTTTTCAGGAGCATGAACAACACAAAGCAACCAGCAGAGGAAACTCTAGATTTTCTGATGCTGGTTTTGAAAAGGAAGAATCTTTTGCTACAAGCTTTTTGTTACCTTATTATCACTGAAATTCAGAGAAGAGGTTTGGCGGTAAGAGGAGGAGGAAACTTTACTTTTGTCAGCCTGAGGAACCTATGAATATTTACAATGCTGATATATTCCATGGTTTTCCTTATGGAAAAATAACCACTGTAGTCAAATGATTTTGCCTCTAGTAGCTAATATTTTGATGAGTTCTAGTAACAGATAATTCGATGGAGAGCAACTGCCACAATTTGAAGCATAAATATTTCTTAAAAACAACAAGGAGTAGTAAAATTAGACATTATTATATTAGAAATTAAAATCAGCAAATATACTAGTTTTTAAAAGATTTATTTTCACAGTATTTTCAGTTATTTAGTGTTCTTACGGATGTACTAGCAAATTTTTGAAGCTTCAGCATTCAGTCTATTGAAAATTGGATACAAACATTGCTAGGCAGTCAGAAAAACTGTAGAATCTGTGATCTGAGCAGCTGCATCAAACCCTGATTCTACTAGTGATACTTAATAGAAGTGTATCCTGTTATTAATACATTCAATTAAAGAGCATTAATTTAGAATATGGAATTCTTAGAACTGTTCACAAATAATGTTAGTTTCAGTCTTGGGATTAGAACTGCCTCATGCCGAATATCATAGCAGAAAACAGTGTTTTTCACACACAGGAGTGCCCCAACCCCAACTTTTCTGAAAGTCTGGGGTTCTGGAATGATTTTTAGCTAAATGGGAGATCACTTAAGAATTCCAGCTATTGCAGCAATCTGCCTGTGAACATCCAGTACATATGAAGACATCATAAGAAAAAAAACCAAAAACCAGCCAGAAACCCACGAATTTCTAAAGAGAGAAAAATAGTGAAACTAATCAAGCAAATTCTGTTTGCAAATGTGTTTGATTTTATGATAAAATTTTTATTTTCAAAATAAAATTAAAGAAAAAGTATGTGAAACATTTTTTATTTCTTAAGTCCTGACAAAGAACAAACATAGAACATCAAGTTGTCATTTATGACTATACATTTTCAGCAAATGTGAAAGCAACATTAATGGAAGGCCAAATTCGACCCTTTTAAAACGAACTGTTTTCACTGGAGACAAAATCCAGTGAACAACCTGTTGCTACAGGAATAACACATAGCCTCTTCCTGTCTTTTCATTTCTAGAGAACAAAGACATCATTGTCACAGCTATATTTCTGAGGTGGAAACGTATACTATAATTAATAGTATTCCATGTGCATGCTTAATAAATTAACACTATGCAGTAGTCTCTCAGTTATAGTTTAATGATGTATAGGTTAATGGTTTTATGTGCAAATATGCTAGGCTTTTTTAAAATCTAAATATGTAAGCAGGTACAGTGAAACTCTATAATTGAAACAAAGATATGATTAGGAGCTCTTTGAAGACACCAGCCAGGTAGAGGTTGTTCTGCTGACAAGTTTTTTCTTAAAATGAAGACATCAGAACCACTCAAATTATTTGAAGCTCGAACAATTAAGCAAAAACTAAAACAAATAGCTTTAAAATTGAGAAACACAGAAGGAGAGAAAGTAATATAGGAGAAATTTATGCATGAATCTGCCCTCTGAGTCCTTATTAGTTGAGTCCTGTTACTGGTACTGTTCTCAATTCAACAACCTTTTCTGTCCTCTTAGACTGTGATAAACTTTTTCCAGCTTCTTGGCATTCCTGGAAGAAGTGTCTTTCTTCTGTTACTCTGCAGTTATGTGCACTTGTATAACTTCTTGCTGTATTTCTCCCCTTTCAACCTGCCTGAACACTACACTCCTGAAGGTACCCTCATGTAAGCATTCTAATTTGCTTTTTCTAAGAAATTATATTCCCTCTATTTCTTAGGATCCAAGAAAAACACAAAACTATATATATTTTTATACCCTTTTAAAGGAGAAAATAGTAAATACATAAATCTAGTTGCTGAAAAATGGGATAGAAGCCCCTCAGAGAAGATGTTTTGCATATTAAGGAAACCAAAGGCACAAATATAGATACTCTAATTGACTGTATTTGAGAATGTGTTATTCTCTTTGTTTCAGGGTCATGAACTGAAAATGGAAGAATTCATCTATAGTGATCTTACAAGTATATTGAAAATGTTAATCAAGTCTTATATAACAATACATCTTTAAGTATTTTTAAGTACAATCTTGTTTTAATCAAAGCTGTTCTGAACTTTGATCCAAATTCAGTAGTAAGCTCAACTGCTTTGAATTACTTTATTATCAAAAGCGAAGCAACCGTAGTTTGTCAGTGATACAGAAATGTATCAGAGTTTTTTTCCCTGTGATTCCTAACATAGAATTACTGCCTCTTCAGTTTTTGTTATACAAACTAAAGTTTTTAAAGCAAAACTTTTCAACCCAGTTCTGGAGTCTGAATTCAATATAACTTGTGTTCTCAAGGCATGATCTCAGCTGAAACAATAGAATCCCACTTCATGCACCCCCACAGTGGTTCAGGCTAACATCTGAGAATATAAAGTTGCAGTTGAAAGAGGCTCAGAAGCATTTATAAAAACAGTCTTAGTGTTAACAGTGATAAATTGGAGTAGCAATTGCAGTATGCTTACAGATAACAATGCAGTTGCTCTAGCAATTTTAAAGTTACAACAAACTTTATCAACTCCATACTTTTGGGATTTTTTGCAAGAAATTTTTGTAAGTTTAGGAAAAAAAAAGTAGTGACCCTCTTTATGGAGTGGATGTGCCTTTGGTACTTATCAGAGGATTTAGGCAGTGAACAGAAAAATTGAATGTTGTGCAACAATACGGGTGTGCAAAGACAGGAGAACATTAGAAGGAATTTTTATTTTAGCTGAAGAAAGGCTTGTTCTTTAACGTGGAATGACAGATACTTGAAACGGAAATTAGAAGGCTAATGCTCTTAAACTGGGGTGAAATTCCCCTTACCTGAGTGAACACTTCTGTACCTTTTCCTGTAACTGAGTGTAATTAAACAGAATTGGAGGAATAGAATTGGCCAGATAATAAAAAGTTCCTGTGTGCTACTGATTGGTATCAATGTAATTTTTCCTTCTGAATAGCTCTCTCAGTGACTAAAAAACCCAGGAAAAATGAAAAGGAAATTAACTCAGTTAATTTTCTTGAATTTCAGGTACCCGTGTGGGTCTGATCTGATAGATGCAATCAGATTCCCTCTGGAAAAAATAAGTGGCAAATTTATGAACGGTACCTGTCAACATCTTGAATGAATAATGATTAATAACTGACATATATAGCATATGTATGATCTGTTCTTTGTTTTATAGTGGATTTTTTCTGCAAAGCTTTTATCTTAAACGAAATGCACTATTATTTCTAAAAGCTGTTTGACTGCTGGTTATATTCCCTCATTTTTCTGAAGATAAAGTGGAAGTCCAAGTGTTAAACTGAACTCACACCATCTGAAATGATCACAACAAATCGTGAGAGGATTATACCTGTAAAATGCTGCTTTGAAGAGGAACTCTCAAGTTACTGCCCCGTGAAAAATGAGAGCTCAAGGCTTGAGACCTAAGGGCATTCAAAAGAGGTCACAGTCTGTCAGAGATACAGTAAACTCTTCAGCTAACAGGTAGGAGAAGAAATCCTTGCTTCTATTGTTCCTGAAGATAACATTTCTAGATCACCTTTCTAAAATGTCAGAATTTAGCAAATGTTATGTTGTATTCTGAATTTTTCCCAAAAAATATATTTTAAATTATCTTCTCATCTATTCCTTTACTATAGTCAGTGCACCTGAGTATCCGTATCTAGTAACCTGAAAAACTTCAATTTAGAATAGACTTGCTTTACAGCTCTGTAATAGATAGCGCAGGCAGCATGTTCTTAATGTATCCTCTTCCTTTAGTCTAAATGCAGCATAAAAAAAGATATTTTTTTTCCCTATTAACATCAACATCTGTTTATTGTTTGCTATTTTGAAATTATTTTTCTTTTAGTTCTTTCTAACTCCTTAAGTTATTGGTAGATCGGTACCTTCTTCAGTCTTCTTCATCAACCATGTATTTAAAAACAACAAAAAATCTGATCTTTTTGGACTTGTCTTGCATTTGTACATCTCTAAGAGTTTTAGCCTGTATAGTTAAGCCATTTCTGTTTGTCATGTTTTCTGAGTGACTTAAAATCCACCGTATTAGTGCCAAAACTTTGGAAAGTTGATTTTCTGCATCATTTGCATGGGAAATGATCTCAAAATAAAAACTGGTTTAGCAACGGACCTCAAAATACTGTTGCTAATGAGTCTTATTTATCACAGGGCTAGTACCGAAAATATTTCAAATAAACAATTTTTAGCTGGTGCATTGATTAAAATAGCAAAATTCAAGGCCATTTTAAAATTTAATAAACTTTGGTGGGATTCTCAGCAGATTAAAAACTTTAGCCTTAGCTGGTTCTTGAGGAGATAAAAAAACCCCACCCGTCTTATTCAAGAGAAAGTTGACAAAAAGTTTGGTCTCTGTATACATGTACAAACACATAAAAATGGTAATGGAGGCTTTTAAGCCCTTGAAGAGATGCAAAGATTGAAATTCTGTTTTGTAGTTTTGAGGGTAATCCACCCGTGCAATAATATGGCAGGTGATGCAACAACTATCAGTGTTCAAAGTCTTTTAAAAATAATTAGTTAATCTTTCAAAAGATGTTTTCCAATACAGTTCTGTGAATAGTTCAGAAACATTTTTTGCATAATGGTCATTTCTGGCAATGGAAGTTAGGAGTTTTGGAGTCAGCATCTCCTTTCCCTTTTCGCATGCCTCAATGAACACAATTGGCTGCATGTGTTACATGCTTATAATAGCTGTAACTCCTAGTTAAAACAATAATTCATACTTTTGCTCCTAGCTTCTGGGTTATTTATCTTTTGTGTGTATGATGCACAATCATCTTAGAGTCATCTATTCCATTCTTGTCAGATACTGGCCATGATAAAGTCAAGAAAAGACAGATCAGTAACCACAGACTGTTCAAATAATGCTTTTCACACTGATGATGGGCTGGTGTTTCTTGCTTGCCTCCTTAGGGACACACTGACAGCTAAATTTCAATGTGATCAGTCTCACCACTCCTGAGAAATTTTGAATAAATTGTCTTGCAAACTTGCTCTCTATTTTCTATGTTCTTCCTCTTCTCCACAGTGCACACGATTCAGCTCCTAGAATTACCTGGGTGTGTTCCACCCAATCAATCCCCTGCTATTGCAAAGGCTTCAGGCATTTCAGCCTTTCCTGCTTTTGGAATGGTGCACATAGACAAATGTTCTAAGAATATATATACTTTGTTTTTAAGGATTTACATTTGTTTGAGAATAATCTAATTCTCAAAAGGAAGATGGTTTAATTATGTCATGTAGTTGGTCAGAATTAGGTGTTTTCTACCTTATGACTTGGAGGTCAAATAAGAAAGAAATAAGCTAGGATTTCACACAGAAACATAGAAACTTACAGTGGCATACATACAACCTTTTTAGATAGGCAATATAATTAATTTCCAATCTTCAGGAATATTTTATAAACAGAAATAACCCATGTTCCATTGATTTAGTTGTTATGTACCAAAATGATGTCCAGACATACCTTCTGGACTTTCCAGGCAAAGCAAAACTCCCATTGTTAAAGAAGGAATTCTTTTTAAACCAGTTTTGAGCCTTCAACAATAAGAAAACATGCACAGCCTTAAAATAAAGACAGCAAGCCAAAACAATGAAAATAAAAAAGAACAAACATATAGCAAGAAATACACTGTATAATAATGTTAAACTGTCAGCATTGTGTAGCTCTAAGTCTGGAAAACTGCTCAATTATATTTGCAGTGAAATCCTTTGCTACGGTTTTGCTTTGATTGAGATAAGCAAAGTGCTATTTAAATTCTTTTTTCCTATGTGTTTGTAGGATATTAAAAGAAACTGAATGAAAGCTTTTGTATTCATTTAAGACATTTAAATCATCCTACAGCTACAGTAAGAGAATAGCAAGGGATGGGCAATAATTTATTTATCAAAAGTAGAACAATTTTTAATGATTTCTAAGGACATGTTTTTCTTATTAAGTTTTGTTCATTTAATTACAAACCTAGATGCTGAACTAAAGATGAGAGCTGGCTGATTGAATCACATGAAAGGAGGCCTTCAGAGGAAATAAATCGTATGGTATGCTAGAAATAGAGCTGTTCCACATAGCATTTCAAAACCGGAAGGTCAGAAAGGAAGCTTGATGTATCATATATAACAGACTACAACAGTGATTTTTGGAAAGTTGGTAATATTTCCTGACTGACACATATGAGGGTTTGGTTTTTTTTTTAGTTTGTTGACTGCAAGCTACAGTTAGGATAAAGAAATAAGTGAATAAGGAAAGCAGTGAGATGATGAAGTTGCAGTAAACATTGAGATGAGCAGATATTCTGCACATCCTAGGAAAAAAAAAAGTCACATACTCCAGTTGAAAAGAAATTATGACTCAGACAAGATACAAAGAGATAAGATAATATTGCAAGTCTCGTTGATCATGCCGTGTTTGGTGGGTGTTCCTTTTCCTCTGTGACACTCCTGTGTCAGGTACTTAAAATCTGATGTAACAACTACGAATATTTTTTGATAATTCAGTGTTTCTGAGTGCCCATTCTCTTGGATTGGTAATGAGAAATATTTTTCTCTACACAAAATTCAATCCCACAAAATTGATTTTATTGCTCTTACTCATTCTCTAGATTCATTTCAAATAAATACCCTCATATTTTAGTCTGAGTAGAATTCAGGTGATAAGTAGAACTGATATTTCAAATGTTTTAAAATCTAATATCTTATTTTGAGTTTTATTGTTACTTTCCTCAGTCTATTGGTGCCTTCCAGAAAATTCTTTCATCTGTAACATTAACTATTACCTCAAATTAAAATACTCAGAGTATATATAAACTTTATTAATAAGAACAAGCATAATGCAAGTCACTAAAACATGTCCCCATTTCACTGAAAGTGGAAAAATAATCCATATTCTCTCACATACTGCAAAATTAATGAAGTGTTAATAGACAAAACATTGACAAATGTTATACAAGAAAAATGTCAGACTATGATTGTTCCTTTTGAAATTTGCATCTAGTAACACAAAAACAGCAGTTAAAAATAAAGCTTCACAAGCACTGCATATAACTACCACTTCAACTAATTTAAAAGCCTTTATTATTCCATTATTTTTTCACTTTGACCAAGTGTTATGAAAGTGTTTGATTTGACTGAACATAATGAGAATACTGGAAAAAGACCCAGAGATAATGTGTTCTACTCTACACTAAATCGAAAGGTCAAAAGGCTTTTTTCTTACTAAACAAACCTCATCAGTGTAGTTTATTAATACAATTAGATGAAGTACATTCTCCAATGTCAGATATCAATTTACTCTTAGGCACTTTCTGCTATACTTAATCAAATTGGGAGATTTTTTTTCCAGCTAAACAATCAACATGTAAATTAAATTGTAAAGAATCTTTAAAACAGAAAGTCAATTATTTTATCAGTTAATTTTTCCATGTGATCTAACTATGACAGTCTTTATTCAAAAAGGGGGAAGGGGAAAGAGACTTTGGATAACATATATTTTCACTGTATTTTTCCTTTCTAGACTATTGATATCATTACCATTATAATGGCAAGTAAATAAATTGGTATTTTAATTTTGAGACGAGGGGATTATACTTATTATGGGATGCCAGGTTTTTAATAGGAAAATATGATTTGATGTAAATGATGAGCAGATCATTTAGTACTGCTAATGCTTTGCATTATGTGCTTCATTAATTGCATGTCCTATGTAGCTTACATTTAAGTATACACAATTTCATCAAGCTCATTTATTTAGCTGTATGTGCAGGC
Organism: Streptopelia decaocto; assembly: GCF_964273445.1. Classification (NCBI taxonomy): domain Eukaryota; kingdom Metazoa; phylum Chordata; class Aves; order Columbiformes; family Columbidae; genus Streptopelia; species Streptopelia decaocto. Next base: position 56,638,282 of record NC_138658.1, on the reverse strand, counting down.
AAACTATAGAGATGCTATTTATGTGATCTAAAAGCTGAAGACCATTTACCATACTCTTCAGGTTTTAATGTATAAGCATTTAGAATATATACTATATATGAGATTAGTGCAGAAAAAAAAATGAGCAGTTGTATGGTATTTTATCAAGGAATTTCAAGAACAGTTTGCATGGAGTTTATTTCAAGAACTTTTGAAGGTTAGTGGTGAACCTTATATATGAACTACTGATCTAACACCCATATAGCATCTACAAGATATGTATGGGTAAATTAATTTACTAGCATAAGACACTAGTTAGCAGTGTATTTTTCTGAATAACAATATTACTTTAAAGAAAATTGATGAAACTTCAATTTAAAGTAGTAGTTACTTAAAGTAGTATAACTCAATTAATTTAGAATTTAAGTTATATTTCTTCCATGGATCATTCTTCAGTCTTGATCTTGGAAATTTATTTAGTTTCTTGTTTGCATGTTATATTTCTGATGTTGGAACTGTTACTTATATTGCAACTGTGAAACCTGATATCTGGGACAAAGAAGTTAAAGTTTTTAAAAAAAGAACCTGGAGCTAACACTTAATGCTGTACTTAGGAGTACTAAGCATTACCAGTACTATAATTTTATGCATATAATCATATCTCTAAGATTTGCCATAATTCTGAAATATTGCTTATTAAAAATAAGGACTTGACTACTGGAGAAATTATTCTGTCTTGTGCAGGTCATTACAATGGGAAGATAATAAAGACATTTGCTCCTTCCATTTTTAGGGAAGAACTCCAAGTATTTGTTTTTCTATAATATCTTTTAGAGCCCCAGTGACTTCAGCTAGTGCTCTTACAGGCATAGTTATCAGCATTATCATGCTGATAGAAATAAAAAAATAATTTTAAAGACTGACAAGGATTGTGAACCATGAAGTTTCTTTACTATAATTTGAGGGTCAATATAGTTAGCTAACAATATTTTTTTTTCTTCTTTAGAATGTTAAAATAGAAATTATGTGGTTGTCAAAAAGCAGATAGCTTTAATAAATATGGGGAGTAGATGAATGTGAAATCAATTGAAACATTTCTTTCCCTGCAATTGTGGATATTAAGAAGAAAGGATGTGTAAATAAGAAGGTACCAAACATTTCCATTCTGTACTTAGTATTTTGAAAGCAGCCACAGAGGGCCTGTCCAAAGAACATAAGCCTGTACTGCAGACTCAGGAACAGAATCACATCTTGTCTAACAGTTCGCATATTAGTGAGCCAGTTTCTTCATTTTCCAGGATATAACTTAGAATTCTTAGAAGTCTTAGAGATATAGTTTTCCCCCTTACATGCCTCTGCACAGTTTCTACATGATTCCTGCTTCACTGAATATTCCAAACAGGTGAAACAAAATGTTGGTCTCATAAAACAATTTTTTTAAAGCCCTAACTAGCCCCAAATCATGCTACAGTTGCCTTCAGCTAATGTAAAACACTTTTCATTTTGGTCTCAAAGTCAAATTCAAAGAAAGTATTCAAGGTCATTTTATTTCTGAAACATTTAAGTTATCAGAATCCAGAAGTGTATTTTCTCTATGGTCACCTGCAATATACAGTATAGTGTAACTTCTTATTGAAACAGCACAGACACCCCCAATTTGCTTGTGGAGTAGCTATAAATTTACTTCTGATTCTGCTCACTCCATATTTGTTTTTTCTTATGATCCTTTTAGTGTTTAGTCTCTCTTTTTTACATCATTTTTTATAGACAAACATAGTCCATAACATTCAGACAAGTTTGAAACGAAGTCGGAGAAGCTTACACATCCAAAAGAAGACACTTGTGTGTTAAATTTTTATGAAATTATGTTATAGTTAGCTAACTGAGACAGATATCAAAACAGGAATACTGCAGGTGGTTATTCATTGACCATGTCAGAGAAAGAGTAAGGCATTTATGTGACTGAAAGTCAACATTCTTATTCCATGTTTGCTTTTCCTATCTTCTGTGCCAAGTGGTTTTCCCCCAGAAACATTATAACATTTTTTTCATCCCTAGTCTATTTCTGCCCTATAAAGACAGTATCAATACTATACAAATTTAAATAACTTCTAATATATCATCTGGAATTATTCCTTTATTCTAAAAATGTGATTAAACATATAAAGTGTTTGTTATCCAAGTCTGAGTTAAAAAATTTCCTGAATATTAAGAGGCAGGCAACATTTTTTGAAAGAAAACCGCATGTCTCTGTAATAACCTGACAGTTTACTGATTTGCTGATCTTAAACTTACTACATAATCCTGTTGTTTAAAAATAAGTGTTGCAGAAATACCACGTCTTACTGGTGTTCTTCAAAAAAGTCCTTAAATTAAATGGATGTAAGCACATAATTTAGTATCCCAGAAAACAACATTTTGACATTTCATATCACCATTAAGAGTGACAAACTCCTTTCAAGTTGTTCATCATTTGTTTTTATTAATATTCATTGTTTTTGAAACGTCTGGAAAACATTGAAAAAAGGCCTTTATTCAAAATCACTTTTAATTGTCAGTCAGAGAGGCACTCAGCTGCAGCAGCATCTAGTTCCTGCAGCTGAGCACCAGATCAAGCAGTTCCTGTGGCTGAGTGCTAGACTGGGACAGACACTGGGCTTTCTGGAGGCAAGGAAACCCCAGGAAGAGGTGGTTCTGGTATTTGCGCAGAGAAGTGGTAGATCTCATGAGACTGACTGACATGGAGGGGGAGTTGCCAGGAAATTGAAATGGCCCCTAGGGAGCACAGGTGACCAGGAGTGCAGCAAACAAGGCAGTTAGCACTGCATTTCACATGGAAGGGTGAGCGGCAAGGGTGAGGAAGCTCTGCCAGTTCAAGAGATTAGTGCAGTTAGTGGTTATCACCCTCGCAGGCAGAGCTTAACTATGGTAACCACTCAGAAGAAAGGTAAATCCCCTGCATTTGCCATGAAAGACGCAGCAACACAGACAGAGCTGCCAAGGAAACATGTAGCTGTCCAGACCTCAAGCTGCAGACAATGCGAGAGTCTCTTCACTGGCATGGAACGGTAAGACAGAGAACAGCTGTGTGAGATGTGAGCAGGTTGATGACATGCTCAAGCTCTGGCCTCCCTGAGACACAAAAGATCACCACCAAGTAACCAAGACAAGGAAAGTCCATTACCCTCCCCTTGACTCGCTGAAGACAGTAGGTCAAAGGAAGAGGGTGAATGGAAACAAGTCCGCACCCGAAGTAGCAGATGAAACATCCCCTTGTCCACCACACCCTCCCAGATGCCTCTATACAACAGGTACGACCTTCTGGAAGAGGGAGGCCAGTCAATGGCCAATGAAAACGAAGGATCATCTACACCATCTACACCACAGGTGCTCACACAATCTGAAAGGCCTACCCCCCCGTATTACAACCACCTCCACAAGAAAGAAAAGGAGGATTATAGTTGTAGGTGACTCACTTCTGGAGAATACAGAGGGTCCAATATGCCAGAAGGACCCTCCTCTTATGGAGGTTTGCTGCTTTCCTGACGTCCAGGTTAAGGACATTGCCAGGAAACTTCCTAGCCTGGTACAGCCCTCGGACTACTACCCATTACTGGTTATTCATGTGGGTGGCGATGAGGTTGCGGCCCATAACCCAAGGGCAATTAAAAGAGACTTCAGGGTCTTGGCATGATTGGTCAGGGAATCAAGTCCACAGGTTATTTTCACCTCTTTTCTTCTAGTCATGGGCAGTGACATTAGAAGAAACAGATGGATGCGCTCTGTTAACACCTGGTCCATGGTTGGTGTCACCGCTACAATTTTGGCTTTTTTGATAATGGGATAGCGTACATGGCACCAGGTATGCTGGAGTCAGATGGAGTTCACCTTACTCATAAGGGGAAGAGGGTCTTTACACACAAGCTAGTAGGGCTCATTGTTAGGGCTTTAAATTAGATATGACGGGGGAGAGAAATGTAATCGGGCTCACCTGTGACATACTGTGGGACAAGACAGCAAGCATAGAGGGGTAAGGTGAAGCAGGGTCTAAACTGATGAGCTTGGGGGATGGGGTCCAAAGTGGTGATGCTCACACAATTACATCCAACTGGGGAATATGTCAGACCAGCCAGAGCAGCGACAAATATTTCTTAGCTGACTCCTAAGGTGAGAACCAGAAGGCCAACCACCTCAAGGGTACACATGGCTATGGTAGATCTTTCTGCACCCCTCATGAGAAACCTGCATGCTTGAGTACTTCCCTGAAGTGTCTATACACCAGCATGCATAGCATGGGGAATAAACAGGAAGAATTAGAGATCTATGCACGTTCACAGGGCCACAATCTCATTGCTATTACAGAGATGTGGTGGGACAGCTCACATGATTGGAATGTTGTCATGGAAGGTTACATACTTTTTAGGAAAGACAGGCCAGCAAGGTGAGGTGGAGGAATCATAGGATCATAGAATGTCCTGAGTTGGATCATCAAGTCCAACTTGAAGGAGTTGCACTTCACATAAGAGAACAACTTGAATGTTTTGAACTCTGCCTAGACAGGGATGATGAGCAAGTTGAGTCTTTAGGGGTAAAGACTAAGGGACAAGCTAATAAAGGGGACACTGTCGTGGGTGTTTACTACAGGCCACCTGATCAGGTAGAGGAAGTTGATGAGGCTTTCTATAGACAGTTGGAAATAGCCTCACAATTAGATGCCCTGGTTCTCATGGGAGACTTCAATCACCATGACATCAGCTGGGTGGGCAAAAGAACTAAGCATGCACAGTCCAGGAGATTCCTATAGATCATTGGTGACAACTTTTTGACATAGACAGCAGTGGAACCAAAGAGGAGAGGTGTGCTGCTGGATCTTGTCCTAACAAAGCAAGAAGAACTGATTGGAAATGTCATGGTTGGGGACAGCCTTGGCTGCCGCAGCCATGAGATTACAGTAGAATTCAGGATCCTGCATGAAGGAAGCAGGACAATAAGTAGGACTAAAGCCATGGATTTCAGCAGGGCGAACTTTGGTCTCTTCAAGGTCCTGCTTGGAAGAATCCCAGTTGAAGGGAAGGAGGTCCAAGAGAGCTGCCTAACATTCAGACATTACCTCCTCCAACCCCAAGACTGATGCACCCCTATGAGGAAGAAATGAAGTAAAGGGAGGAAGAGGCCAGCTTGGATGAGTAAGGATGTTTACGTAATGTGGAAAAAGGGAAGACCACCTGGGAGGAATACAAGGAGGCTGTTAGAGTATGCAGGGATGCGGTGAGAAAAACTAAGCTCTACTTGGAAGCAAATCTAGACAGGGATGTCAAGGACAATGAGAATGGCTTCTTCAAGTACATCTGCAGCGAAAGGAAGGTAAGGGAAAACGTAGGACCACTAGTGAATGAGGAGGGTGTCCTGGTGATGGATGATACAGAGAAGGCAGAGTTACTGGATGCCTTCTTCGCTTCTGTCTTTACTGCTAAGACTGGCCCTCATGTACCCCAGACTGTAGAGTTAGGAGAGAAAGCCTGGCAAAAGGAAGACTTTCCCTTGATTGAGGAAGATCACATTAGAGATTGTTTACACAAACTGGACATCCACAAATCCATGAGCCCAGATGGGATGTACCCACGAGTGCTGAGAGAGTTGACAGATGTTATTGCTAAGCCACTCTCCATCATTTTGAAAGGTCTTGGAGAATAGGAGAGGTCCCTGAGGACTGGAAGAAAGCCAGCATCACTCCAGTCTTTAAAAAGGGCAAGAAGGACAACCCAGGAAACTACAGGCCAGTCAGCCTCAAGTCCATCCCTGGAAAGGTGATGGAACAACTCATTCTGGATGTCATCTCCAAGCACATGGAGGAAAAGAAGGTTATCAGGAGTAGTCCGCATGAGTTCACCAAAGTGAAATCATGCTTGACCAACCTGTTAGCCTTCTATGGTGTTATTACTGGCTGGGTAAACAAGGGAAGAGTGATGGGTATTGTCTCCCTTGACTCCGGCAAGGCTTTCAACACTGTCTCTCACAACATCCTCATAGGCAAGCTCAGGAACTGTGGGCTGGATGAATGCACAGTGAGACGGATCATGAACCGGCTGGATGGCAGAGCTCAGAGGGTTGTGATCAACAGTGCAGAGTCTGGTTGGAGGCCTGTCATCAGTGGGTTTCCCCAGGCGTCAGTATTAAGTCCAGTACTGTTCAACCTGTTCATCAGTTACCTGGATGAAGAGACCAAGTGCACCCTCAGCAAGTTTGCTGATGATACGAAACTGGGAGGAAGGGTTAACACACCAGAAGGCTGTGGCTGCCATTAAGTGAGACCTGGACAGGCTGGAGGACTGGGCAGAGAAGAACCTAATGAAGTTAACAAGGCAAGTGTAGGGTCCTGCACCTGCGGAGGATTAACCCCAGGCACCAGTACAGGTTAGGGGCAGACCTGCTGGAAAGCAGCACTGCAGAGAAGGACTTGGGAGTTCTGGTCAACAATGTGCCTTTGTGGTCAAGAAGGTTGACGGTATCCTGTGGTACATTAAGAAAAGTGTAAACAGCAGGTCAAGGGAGGTTATCCTCCCCCTCTACTCTGCTCTGGTGAGTCCACCTCTGGAGTGCTGCATCCAGTTCTGGGCTTCCCAGTTTAAGGATAAGGAATTATCAGAGGGAGTCCAGTGTCAGGCTATGAAGATGATTAGGGACCTAGAGCACCTTTCTTATGAGGAGAGAATGAGGTGGTTCTGCTCAGCCTGGAGAAGGGAAGACTGAGAGGGGATCTCATCAATGTTTATAAATATTTTGAGGGTAGATGTAAAGAGGATGGGACCAGACTGATAGGATGACGGGCAATGGTCACAGACTGAAGCATAGGAGGTTCCATCTCAATATGAGGAAAAACCTATTTCCTTTGAGGGTGACAGAGCACTGGAACAGGCTACCCAGAGGGCTTGTGAAGTCTTCTTCTCTGGAGACATTCAAGACCCGCCTGGACACATGCCTATGCAAGCTACTCTACGTGTACCTGCTTTAGCAGGTGAGTTGGACTCGGTTATCTCCAGAGGTCTCTTCCAACCCCAGTCTTTCTGTGATTCTGTGAATTGAGTAAATCTGTGAAAGCTTTGGTGGATGGCGAGAACATATATTAATGTGGCATCTGTACAGCATATCCTTATGGGTATATTTCATTTTAACTGTCAGCTGAATTATTCTAACAATAAAAGTAATCTCATTTCAAAGAAATGATACTGCAACATTGAAATTCAAAGGGTTAAGTAAATGATAGATTTACCATAAACAGTAACTGTTTCTATATTATTTAAACAAAGAACGACAGGTTACTTATCAAAATAAGTCATTTTGAAATGAAAATAATAAATTCAAACAGCATGAGTTATTTGTGAAATCTAGTTTTTTACTATTACTTCCAATACTATCTTATTTTTGAAAGCATTTTCACCACAGAAATGAGATTCTGAATGCTGGTTTTCATTTTCAAAAGTAAATCTGCACACAAGTGAATAAAGACTATTTCTATTGCTTGTCTGCATGTGTATTTGCATGGTGGATGCATTGAAATAATTTTCCAGCTGACATACCTTACCTTTCTCTCCTTTTCTCTCAGTATTTTGCAACTGCTTGACTGGGACAGAGCTTCTCTGCATTATGTTCTAAGAGTGGATCACATAAGTGTTTTCTTTACATGTATTCTTTCACCATTGTTAGGTTACTGAACTGGTCATTTTATTAATTTTCAATTTTCAAGATACTGGCCAGGATGTTCTGACAGGCATCTCATTAATTTCTTACTTTGGCTTTTTATTTTAAACTAGTCTGTTGTGGTGGCTTGAAAGACTATCATAGGTTTGCAAATTCATCACGTTTTAAACCTCATGTAGGTTTTAATCTCAGCTTTTCAATTTTGGATAGCAATGGCTTCTGCTTCTCTTCCCAGAAGAGTACACTTCGCAAACATTTCCTCATCTGTGTAGATTTCAGAATTAAAGATGAAAAAAGGAGAGCCAGTGATGGCTTCTAGAATACCTGTTTCCAGTCCCTTGCATTTGCAATCCCTTCTACACCTGATTAAACCACCTTCTCCTATTCATTCATTACATTAATAATACCCAATCAATACCAGAAATACCCCAAAGTGAGTAAACCCTGAAATTCTAAGGATAGAGATGCCCTAAATTCCAATCATGGGATATGTTCAGAACCAGTTATTTAAATTACTCTTGTCAAAGTGATATAACGGTTTGTGTTAAGGGATGGAAAAACATCACCATAGTTAGGTATTGCTCTATTTTAAATGCAATTCAAGGACTAGGTTTGTGCTTACCAGCTCAAACCTCTGAACGGGGGTAAATGGTAGATACCTGTTTTCTGTCCCAAGGGCATTTACATGGTGAATTACTGATCTCTTCTCAAATTGAAGCAGGAAATTAGAAAATGTAGGCCTTTGTGAAACTTACTGACCTCTGTTGTTAAGTGCTAGCTGAACAGGAATTTTAAATGTTTACATTTTGAATATTTTGTTTAAATAGAACTGTCTTCCTAAACACTTGTCTACAGCTCCATTGCCTTCTGAAAAGGACTGCAATTCTCAGGGATGGAGAAAATATATTAGCATTTATGAGACTTTAATGTACCACAGAGATGTAGCCTAAGATAGATAATTACAGTTCATGTGACGATTGTGTCATTAACCAGCCCCCGATCCTTTTCTTTTTCCATTGACAAACCATTTTATTTCTAGGGAATCACAAAAACATGTTGTATTGGTTTTAGTAAGAATAATGAAAGTTTGTTTTGATTTTTTTCTTTTGTTTTTGTACTAAGCAATACTATAACTTTCTTGAATTTCTCCATCCCCAAAGCTACCATATGTTTTGGCTTTCCTGAATGTGTATTCTTTTTCTTCCCAGATATTTTGTTCAAATAAATATTGAACTTTTTCTATACATACACCCAGTATAAGGACATCTGGTATAAGGACAGCTTACTTGGAGCTACCAGGCTGCTGTATGTCCGAAAATCCCAGGAACACTTTCACAAAACTGTTGTTGTACATCTGTTCTATCAGTCAAAGAATCGGATACGCATACCACATGTACAAGTGCTCTAAGAAGGAAGAGTATACCCAACCCTTTCAGGAGATATTGGGAAAATTCCACACACACACACAAAAGAAAAATATAGAGACATATTAGGTATTAACAAAAATATTTCCCAGAAAAGTTTTTAAAAATATAGAAAAATGAATACATTTACTTTGTTTTCTCATCAGTGATAACAACATAAGTAAAATTCTTATCAATTTTATAAGTGAGCTTTTTATTGTTGTTAATGTGAAATAAATTGCTTTTTAAAATTGTTGCAGACAACTTTCTTTCAAAATATCATTATTGTCTCATTATATCACCTGTATTCCAATAATGGACATTTCATTTCAAATATTTTTTCAATAACCTAATTACTAATGACTAAACTTTGTGGCTGCTAATTGTCAAACTGAACTTAGAATCATACATATATATAAAAGATATATTATGTATCATGTATTATATAGTATACATTATATATTCTGTATTCTCTAGTATATTCTATCTTCTATATAAGTCCTCCACAGAGCTTTCTCTTCTCCAGGATGAACGACCCAAACTCTCTCACCCTGTCTTCACAGCAGGGGTGACTTGATCAATTTTGTGGTCCTCCTCTGGATCCACTTTAACAGGTCCATGTCTTTCTTATGCTGGGGGCACAAGTGCTGGATGTAGTACTTCCAGTGAGGTCTCACAAGAATGGAGTAGAGGGTGACAATCACTTCTCTCAGCCTGCTGGCCACACATCTTTCTATGCAGCCCTGAATAAGACTGGCTTTCTGGATGGCAAGTGCACATTTCTAAGTCATAAATAATTTTTCATCTGCCAACATCTCTAAGTCTTTCTCTGTAGAGATGCTCTGAGTGCATATATCCCCCAGTCTTTGCTGATACTGGGGACTGCCCCAACCCAGGAGGCTGGATTCAATGATTCTTGTGGGTCCCTTCCAACTTAGGACATGATTCCATGATTTTATGAACCCAGGTGCAGACACTTGTATTTGCTCTTGTTGAACTTCGTAATATTCACATTGACCCAATTCCTGAAGTCTGTCAAGGTCTGCCTGAATGGCTTCCCTTCCCTCTAGTGTACCAACTGCATCACTGGTCTTGGTTTCATACACGGACTAGCTGAGGGTGCACCTAATTATACTATGTAATTAATGGATATATATTCACCAGCACTAGTCCCGATACAGATCCCTGAGAGTCATCCCTTATTACTGACCTCCATGAGGATATAGAGCCATGGATTGTAACTCCTCGGATGCAGTCATCCAGCCAATTCCTTATCCATTTACAATTACATCTGTCAAACCCACATCTTTCCAATTTAGATACAAGGTTTTTGTGTGGGTCTATGCCAAAGACCTTATGGAAGTCAAGGTATCAGTTGCTCTTCACTTATCCACCAATTCAGTCACTCCATGGTAGAAGGCCACTAGAATAGCCAGGTGTGATTTGTCCTTTTGAAGCTATTGCTGGCTGTCTGTAATCACCTCTCTGTCATCCATATGACTTGACATAGCTTCCAGGAGGTTCTGTCCATGATTTTGCCAGGCATGGAGGTAAGGCTCGCTAGCCAGCCTTTAGATGTCAGTGAAAGTAATACAAATCTGCAGCCACTCTTTATTTAGCTATTTCTTCGTGGCTTCTATTTGCATTCATTTGAAATACAAAACTGAATTCTCATTTTATGCTTCACTATAGGATTTTTATGTATCTTGCTCAGCCTTGTGTAGTTTGCTTTTCAGTTTTATTTAAACTTATCTGAGTAAGTTAGTGCATACATTTTTCCCCTCTATCAATGTGTCTTAGTTTTTTGGATAGTGACTTGGCTTTAACAATCTTTGCAAGTTCCATAAACGGTTATGTGACAACCAAGAATTTTGTGGAAACTGGTTTTAGTAGTCTGAAAATGGTGAGATTTTATTCAATTCAGACAACTTCTTCTATGAAAGCACAAGAAGAGTGATCTAAATAGAAATTTTGTCTCTCTAGGGGTATGGGGATATAGTGGGAGATTTGGCGAGGAGACTAGTTAAATGTAAATACTCCCAAGTGACTTGCACCTCTCTGTAGAAAAAGCACATACATCACACTAATTATTTTACTGACCTTGTGTGCTTGATGAGTAGAACCTTTGTGTTAGATAACACAGCCCTGTGAGAAACTCTAGGCACCTTATCACTATGTCTGAGATTCCTGCTTTGTTGTGAGAAAGAGCGGGAGGCTGCGCCTGTCTGAAGCCTTGAAATACAGGTGAGCTCAGCAGGCCCAGTGATCTTCCAGCAGGGCTGAACCTACCAGCGCCTGCATCCCCGCTGGTGTCACCTCTGCCTGGGAGCTTAGGCGTGGCTTTGGAGATCCCCCAGTAGAGAGGTAACTAAAATAAAACTTGTCCTTTGCAATGCATTTGTGGCCTCTGGTTCTTCTTGCGACATGCCTGCATATGTGTACACACTAGGTAACAAAAATATATATTACAAAGTCATTTCAAAAGTGAAAATCTACTCAGAATTTTCAAAAGTAAAATAAAAGGAGGAAACCTTTAATATTTAAAATGATTGAATTCTTTTCTAGGTATTTTAGAGACTCTGCATTTAAGAATGTACCAAAACTATTAAAAAAAATCAAATGTTTGGATTTTAACTTTGTAAGGTCACATAAAAGATTCAGTCCAGGAAAAACAAGTTTTCCAAACTGAAGAAAATGAAACAATTAAACAATAAACCCCTAACTAACCACAACACTTAATCTATTTATACACTGCATGACTGAGTAAAAATCAATACAAATAAAAAAACACAGAATACAAATGACTTTTACAATTTTTTCTTTTATTTTTTTCTTCCGTATGTAGACACATGTATGCAATATCATCTGTGAAGATAATTTTAAATGCATGCTAAATTATTTCTAATTTTGGTATAGAATTTCCATAAATTAATGAGAGATTAAAAATTATTTTTATTTTTATAGTCTTTTTTTTTTTCCAATTTTGAAAATGGGAACACTTACATTAATTTCGATCTAGATACAAAAAAGGCTCCCAGAAATTACTTTGATTAAATTTAAGAATAAACAATCTGTAGATTAATGTAAATGAACAAAAGCTTTAGATATTAAAGATCAGAATTTTATCCAGATTCAACTGATATTACTGCATGTACTGCAACTGAAAATATATATTTGCATTTAAATATAAATATCATATACATGCATCTGTGTATAATATAGGTCCATATGAACATGACCATGTATATGTGCAACCACTTAAGAAAGTGTGGCAATATGATTTATTTCTTTTAATGCATTTCTGTAAAAGCAGAATTCAAATAGAAATGGTTCACTTAGCATGTTTTTTTTCCCCAAATCTTCCATTTGATTTTTCAATATTGCATTAAAAATGGTAGGCTTTCTCAAGAGTCTTTTTAAAAACCATACTGCATAGTTAAAGCTAGTTTTAATACTGCTAAATTTTCAGTCTGTCCTCTTCAGTCAGTTTTGTGGATTTGATTACCTCTTATTTTGTTGGTGTTTTCCTGTCACTCATTACTTTTTGTTGTTCTGTTTTGGTTTTGGTTTGTTTGTGTTTATGTTTTTTTGTTGTTTTTGCTACTGACTTGTAAAACATGTGATGCAGTGGTCATTTATCTAAATAGAGTTTTCAGGAATTTATTTAAATAGATGTTTTACATGCTTTATGCACAAGAGGAAATTAATCATTATTTAATAAAATACTTAGACCTTTGTTCATCTTACCCAATTTAGAGAAATGCCTCAATTAGTGCTACTGTTAGATTAGTCTGTAGCCAATGAAAACAGATGTCCCATTAGACACAAGCAAGACTGGAGTCATTCTCTGATAGCTTTTCTTTCCTTGCAAAAGTAATATTCCCTGTTCCCTCAAAAGGAAACCTGTAGTGACTAAACATACAGATATGGATATGCTTTCCCTTACCACACTTGAAGTCTACTGCTCGTCTCCATCACCTCGTTTTTTATGACCCTTGATATCAGCTGCTTACGGTGTCTGTCAAGGGATGCTGGAAGAAATCCCAGTGTACATGTGTCACTATTTGACTGCAGGGTGACAATAAACCGTGGCAGATGCTTTGATAACCCCCTATCCTTCCCCCCCGTCAGCCCCACTCCCCACTAAGGAGGGGCAATAGGGGGGCAAAGAGAAGCAAAGAGAGAGAGGACTTGCAAATTGGAAAAAGTTAAAAATGTTTTACTAACGCTACTAATAAAATAGAGAAAATAGTACAAAATATACAAAACCAATCTTGAAATTCCTGGCACAGCTCAGCACTGCTCCAGCAGCTGCAGGGCAGGCACCTGGAAGTCCTGGGTTGGACTCTGCAGTAAACTGGAACTGGATGCAAGGATGCAGGGTCTGTCACTAGGCTTCAGGTTGCAGGGACAGCAGACAGGGTCCTCCCCAGATGCTGGCCATAGTCAAAGAGGCACGAGACCCTTGTGATCACCCACTTTTATATGGTGTTATGAAGTGGATGGGATAGAATACTTAGCTGGTCAGTTTTAGTCACCTGTTCAGTTCGCTCCTACTTGCTTACAGGATGTGCGTTCTTATCAGCGACCTTGCATATCATTGCTATGTCTACCAAAATATGTATCCAACTTTAGAAAAGTGCAGTTAATAAGCAGAACTTAGCTGAAAGGAAAATTCACTAAAAGAGAAACTGGTCTTGTTTTTAACAAAACCAGGACAATATGCTGCTCTCTTCTGACATGAAGGGTGAGCATCACTGGTGGGCTTCTCAGTAGCTATAACTCTCTGTACCATAGGCAAGTCTGAGAGGCATCATCTCATCAGGTCCAATAACAGCACTTGTGTGCTGTTTGCAAATAGAAAGATTAATTCTTAGGGATTTACAACAATTTAAGAAAAAAACGAGTCAGAGAGATTCCTGGGGTTAATGCATGCCTTTGTAAGACATGCCTGGTAAAAATGAGCTTGGTCTGCTGATGCTCTAAGCAAGAAAGGGCACAAGTTATCTCCTAGTGAAATGTAGTGTGATAATAGTGGTACTATGCCAAACACAGACTATAATCCCCTAAAATCTCTGTGCAGGGAATGATTCAGGTTCACATCAGGCTAGTATGTCCTAACAGCTTTGGTTGGCTCAGAGCACAGGCTGGGCAAGCCTATGTCTGATAGCAATGTACCATGTCGACTAAGAATATTCACAACCTGAAATGCTTTGATAGTGAGGCCTTAGTGCCTGCTAAATGGTATGAGATTATGAGCTTCTTTGCCAAAGGTCACTGTGGAAATATGAAGTAGCATTGCTTTCTTGTTAATTTGTGCTAATATTAAAACCAAATATGAATGTGTTGGGGTGATACTTTATTGTTCTTTTATTGCTGATGAGGTTTTGTCTTGGTGTACACTGAAAGTGCCAAATAGTCATTGGTGATTTTATTTTATATACATATTTCTAACTGCTAACCCCATCATCAGGATTAGTGGAATTTCTTTCATGAAGTTCAAAGCTTAGTATACACACATTAGGGTGCTTATACACTTATAGAATGGCAAGCACATTCCACAAGTAATGAGAACACTTCTTAATTCAGCTGAAGCCAAAGCCACAAGTGAGTTATAAATGTATTTGTTACCCAGTTAAATCGATTCCATGCAGTGCTGCAAGTGCTTATTATGTATGCTGTTTATTCCACAAGGAGGAAAATAATAGTTCTCTTCCTACTCTGCTAAAATACCATAGTACAAGGCAGCCTATTTGCTTTCATTTTAACTATACCAATTTTACTTCTAATCAGCTTCTGTGTGATGCTTACAGTGATCTCTAAGCTCCTGCTGGATTATTGATTTCTATTAAGAAATAAGAAAGAATATTCAGTTAACATGTCATGAACACCATTTTACCATGTAGACAGGTCGGGTTTTCTTCCAAAAGAGATCTCAATATGCATTTGCTATATTCATATTAGTTAGTGATGTGTATCACTGAGGTAAGATTCAGAATCTTATATGAAATTAGGGTTTTTGTCAGTGCAGTTCTCAGTTGATAATGTCCGAAGATAACATATGCTTCTATCAGAGAGGATATTAATAGGCTTTCATATTGCTTAGGAAGCCTATATTGCAGCTCCCTTAGACACTAGATTGAATTGATTTATCTAAGAAAAGGCACATTTTGATGCTGCTTCTTCAGAAGTAGACGAGAGAAGTAGAACCAAGGATAAATTTATTGTGCTGTGGTGTGATTTAAAGCCCTGATTCAGAGAAAGCTTATGCGGATATTTTACAAATGGACCACTGTTTGCCAAGGTGCATATGCCGGTTATAATGCAAAATAGAACAGAAACAGGCAAGGTAAGTACTCATTCCATCTTCCCTTCACATTCTACACATCCTTACCTGTTAATCACTGATAGATAAATTTTGTCACAAGAAGGAAACAAAGAAAAAAAAAAAAAAAAAACTATGCATTTTACTCTAAAAATAAAGAACATCAAGTGGATCTGAATAGGCTGAGACCTATTAAATGGCTGTGACAGAAACACAGTAAAACATTGGAACACAAAACTGAGAATCAGGTTATATATTTCTCAGTTCACTTTCTGCCAAATGACTCTTCATCATCTGTCATGCCTGTCATACCAAATGCTTGGCTCCTGAACTCAGCATATTTGACCATGAATAAAAAAAAAATTGGTAGAGCTGGACAAATCTGTCAAGCTTATCAACAAGGTTGAATTCCCCTCATAACAAATGCTCCTACAGACACATTTAGATTTTCTTTGTCAGAATTTTATTTTAATTCACTTACTGAGCAGGGAGCAGTTTCTTTACAGCTTAGGTTTCTAATGTTATATAATATTTTATAACATTCTGCTATTAGTTATAGTTATTTCTGAAACTGCACATGCAGTTACATAGTACTGTTAAATACCTGTCTCTTTGTGTCCTCATATACATTTAGGCAAAAGGAATCTCTGTACTTTTAGTGATGGAAAATAAAATAACCTGGCATAGTCAGACATATGAAGGGGAAGAGTCAGTACTTTTGAGAAGATAAGTGTCATCTTATTTAGAGATGAACAGTTGAAGTAGGGCTCACACTGCTTCTCAAAGAAAGGTCTAGAATATAAAGTTATGTTTTCTTATGAATGGAAATATTCTATAGAACAACAACAACAACAACAAATTCCTGCTTTCAGAAAAGAAAAAAAAAATCCATGTTTATAAGAAGATGTGACTTTAGACACTGCTTGAATGAATTACATCAACAATTATGCAAAGTTAATATGAAGCTTGCTACATAAAATATTTTTTCCAGAATTTATGCTCAGCAATACCCTTAATATAGATATATTTTGCTGTTAGCCATCCTATATGAACTCTAAATTATTCTTAAGAAATTCTTCTTCTACTAAGCATGCTTTTCATTGAATTACTGTACATAAATATTAATTAACAGTGAATTAAGAAGCCATGGGAAAAAATAGAAATAAATGAAAAATACCAAATCTTGTGTTAAAATTGGCTCAGAGCATTGTATGTAAAGGAATTTGCACAATATTTCATTAAGTGTGATGTCAGAAAAAAATCAGTAACATTAGTTAGAAGCCTAGGGCAGATTCCAAACATAATGTTCTTTTGCAAGTGTTAGTTAAAAATTTGGTGAGAGATGACCAGACATATTAGCACTTTGCAAGTTCCATACAAAAAAAAAACATGGATGTCAATGTTTCTGATTATCATACTTATAGACATTAATAAGGTCCCCCCTTAGCCTCCTCTTCTCCAAACTAAAGAGACCCAGCTCCCTCAGCCTTTCTTCATAAGGGAGATGCTCCACTCCCTTAATCATCTTTGTTGCCCTATGCTGGACCCTCTCCAGCAGTTCCCTGTCCTTCTTGAACTGAGGGGCCCAGAACTGGACACAATACTCCAGATGGGGTCTCACCAGGGCAGAGTAGAGGGGAAGGAGAACCTCTCTCGATCTACTAACCACCCCCCTTGTAATACACCCCAGGATGCCATTGGCCTTCCTGGCCACAAGGGCACAGTGCTTGTCTCCTTCCCTGGAGACATTCAAAACCCACCTGGACATGTTCCTGTGTGACCTCATCTAGGTGTTCCTGCTCTGGCAGGGGGATTGGACTAGATGATCTTCTGAGGTCCCTTCCAATCCCAAACATACTGTGATACTGTGATCATATATATCTGATGTATGATAATTCCTCTTTCAGGACAAATACTGCACCTACATGCTGAATCAGCAGTATGCCTATGAATATGGTTACTCATGTGACTAAGGTAAAGCATCTGCTTGATTAACCTCAAAGATTAAGTCCACAAAATTTTGAAGAATTTTCATGGAATTTCCATGTACTGTATAGTATTGTATAACACTAGTGTCAAAGCTTAATTCGATAAAATGCTTGATACTGCTTAGGCTTATTGAGTTTCAGTACTCACGTCCTGTAAAATTATTCAGCAAAATGCATACTTCAAATCATTTGCTGTGTAGATGGTGGGTGATTTACTGATATCTAGGGAAAATCTGTTTAGTTCTCAGCTGAAATAAAAGGAGACTTTCTTTCATTGAGCAGAGTAGTGTTTTAATATACTATACAAAAATGGCTATTAGGGACTCAAAAGGTGAATTTACTGCTTAAGAAACATCTGCAAATCTTTAGGGTTTCTTAGAAATTCATAAATTAATAAATACATGACCACTTATAATAGCCCTTGACGATTTTACTAGTAAAAAGAACGTGGATATAGTCCTGTCTGACAAAAATATTATTCCATTCTGTTATTATGGTTTTGTTTCTCCCTCTCTCTCAACATGAAACCTTTTAACACAACCACATTAAACCAGTTCATAGAAATGTATAACAGTTTTAAATCTCCTAGCTTTTTTCTTTATATAAAATCTCCCTAAGTATTTTTTCATTTGTTTATTTTAGCTTGATATTGCTCCAGTGCTTCAGAAAAAAAAGTGGATGTTAAAGAGCTTTGTGAATATTTGGTAGGGGTTTTTTTTGTTTATTTGTAGTTTGTTGTTGTTATTGGTTTTTGTTTATTTGTTTGTTTGTTTTTAAACTCTGATTTCTGTTTCAGCATATCCTGACACACTGTCATGATAAAGTCTCTAGTGATGCACTGGGTAGTTGCAGAAGCTTGGCACTGCAAGAGAGGTGAAATCAATAGCTGCCTGGATCACTCTTTGGGGTTCCTTTTAACTTTATCTTTATTCTACTTGTTAGCAAGAAAGGTGCTATTATGATTATTATGAATTCTTCACTTTTTAGTTTTTTATTTTGCAAGACATGCTTAAATGTTGTATTTGTTCCAAAAGAGAAATAGATTTGTTTTATAGGTATGTGAAGGGTTCCTCATTATGTGATCAAACTTTATGAAGCACAGTTCCGAATCATTTGATAAAACTCATTATTTAGAAAAAGTATTCTCAGGACTGGTTTTGTACTATACCTGATTCATGGCTAAAAGATCCATTCATATGTGAATTACTATCGTGTACACGGCTATTCAAACTCTTATAAGTCTAGCTATGCAACGAAGAAGGTAGAAATGAACATGTAGCCACTTAACCAACTATTGTCCAAAGACATTAAGAGGACTTTAATAATTATACAAATGATCAGTCAGTTAATTAGTAGATAATGTATTAAAAAAAAAAAAAAAAAGGTTAGAATAGGCTCTATTTTAAAAGCTTACATTCAGGGAGCTAATCTCATAGAGGGGATTTGTTTTATAGTTATGAAATTCTAGAAGTTGATATTATTCTGATTTAAAATGATACTCATACCCTTACTAATACTTGACTGCTGGAGAATGAAAGGAAAAAAGACAATAATAAACATACCAAGACTAAAGGCTAAGGTTTCAGCCTGCTTCTAAGCTTATCAACTCTTTTGCATGTATTTGCATGGATATCTTCCTGTAGTCATATTCTCAGCTTTTATAAAGCTGTATGATTCAATGGAATCTATTTGAAATCATGCCAATTTGCACTAGACAAAGATTTGGTCTGGGACAGGTAATAAAACAAAAGTAAGAACAGTTTTACCTTGGTATCTACTAGATACCAATACTCATTCTTGAGCATTTACTCACCTCTTAATTCACTCTTTTCCAGGGTGTTATGTATTGCAGTAATCACACAATTTCCAGTAGATTATTATTTAAAAAAAAAAAAAAAAAAAAAAAGTAATGAGTTTAGACTACTTTAAATTCTAGAGAAACTGAGGAAGAAAGAGGGAGTATTACTGGAAATTAGGAAATTAGAGAAAAAAAATCACCCAAAGAGAGAGTGAAAGGTAAAATTTAAAAACCAACACCACCACAAAACAAAACAAAAAAAATCCCAACCAACCAAAAAAAAAACCCAAACAAAACAAAACAAAAATACCCAACCAAACAAACAAAAAAAACCCCACAAACCAAACGAACAGAAGTAAAAAGACATTTCATAGAAGCTGGATGTGGATGTCAAAATTTCTACTGTTGTCTGGATGTTTTCCCAGAAGATATTCTCAGTGACTTTCTGTTTGCAGTCTGGAGGGGATTTTGTTACTTTTCTTCTTACCTTAAAAGAATGTTTATTTTCTTCCTATCTTTCGTGGGTTTTATCTCTTTCTTTTCTTTATATTTGAATGTCTTTCAATGAAAATTACATTCAGTATTTCGTTTGTATAGATCATAATTTTGTTTAAAAACCCCCTCAAAAATTCACTGAAAGGAACAAATGAAGACAGGGAGGAAGAGGAAGCAAGTGATGGAGAAAAAGGGGAGTGAAAGGAGGGATTTCACATGTGAATTTACCTGTAATATAATGTCTAAAACATTCACTCAGATTCTATCAGGAAACTTGTGTTACCGATCCTGCTCACGTTAGTATATATTAGTTAAATATTAATTGGAATAGTAACTACATTTCCCTGCTGTAAGTTCTCTTGCCATGCTTTCCTTCTCATCATTCAGGAAGGGGCACAATGAAAGGGAAAAAACCCCCACAATATTGCACCACTGTTATGACTCTACCTTGTACCTACTGAATTCTCTGGTTGCATTCAGCATCTGTATCGCCTCACAGGTATGTGTAGTATACTTACTCTGTTCTTTCTCCCTAGTGAGTAAAGGCTAATTTTGCTTTCCTGTTGGTTAAACCAAACAAGCTAAATAGCATGGAGTGTATGATAAGAAAAATTCATCCTCGACTGTTACGCCTAATATCTTCATAAATCTTCTCTCCTGGTTTAGTTCTCATTACTGAGCAAAAGAGATAACAATATATTGCTTTGGGAGGTTTTAAGAACGTTTCTCTACTAGTCCATCTAATTTAAAGTGACTTTATGCTAGGAGCAATGTGTAAGCAAATCCCTTCTGTTACACTAAGCACTATAAACTGTGGTACATGATAAAAATGGTAAAATAATCAGGTCACTATTTGAAGTGTCAACAGTCACTGCAGTGTCTATGAAATAATACTGTTTCATTTTAACCAAGAAGTAACTGTGCCAGCTATCTGGCAGCTGACAATATTTTAATGATGACCACAGCAACCTCAAAAATGCTTTAAACAAAATCTTCAAAAAGGACTACTGATTACCCAGTTTATTTTCAAGAACACCATAATCATACTGTAAACTGCAACTCTTCTTAAGCAGAAGTGATTTATAATGTCATATTCATGAAAAAAAATCATAGGTGCCATGAAATACAGACACTTTCTCTGACTCATGAAGTCTGCATTTGTTAAATCCTTGCATTATTCTGGACAATTGACATGAGCTATTAGGAGACAAGATGCTTCCAAGCCAGATGGAGTCAGTGGCTATGTGTACACTAGCAAGTAACATATATAAATGGCAATGGGTCTAAAGATTAAAGCAGTTGGGACTGAAGACCTGAAATCCACACCACACATACCAAAGGCATTTGTGACTTTGGGTTATCTCTACTTGGGTCCCATAGGCATAGTGCATGATGAAACCTGGAATGCATTAGTTCTGCTCCTGAAGCAAATTTGCAGTGTATCTTCGTCTGGAAGGGATCTGGTTCATGCACACTGGAACTGTCCCACAGTGCAAAGCTAAGCACAGTACCTGGGGACTGCTGGGAGATTCTCTTTGAAAGTGCACTGCTGGCCTTGAGTTATCTGTGTAGAAGTATCCACAAAGGCCACTCCTGTGTTTCTGAACTATATTTATATAATTTTAAGCTTTACTGGATCTGAAGATTTGTCTGCACCTCTCAGCTGTTTGGCTATTATGACAATGGGTTTGTTCCCTTATTGTTTTGTGTATGATGATACTATTTATGTCTGAACAGACTGAGTGTACACAAAATACAAAATGTTTAAATACTGCATGGTCACAATAAAAGCAACCTCTTTTTTTTTTTTTTTTTTTTTTTTTTTTCTTCTATTTCTTTGCCTAACCACTAGAAACATTGGTAGTGGAAGGACTGACCATTGTCTATTAATTCAGATCATTACCAGGGCAGATTTCCTAAGAGAATCAAAGAATATATCAAAGTTACAAGACTGTATTTTTCAGGTCAGTTTTGTTGGCTGTTCAATGTATTTTTCATTCACTAGATCTTCAAAAGTAAGTCTATTAGATGCATTTAATACTCTACAAGCACAGGGTGACTCATACATCAGAACAACTATTTCATAATAACTTATTTTCTTCTTCTTAAGCAGATGTGAAGATGTTACACATAGATGGTGAGTCCATTTGATCCCATGAGAGTATGAAAAATCACAAAGCTCAAAAAATTGTCTCTAAGTGTTTAACTACTTTTGCTTCCCAGAATCTGTCAGTTACAGTTCAAGCTTCTATTTTTTTAATCAAGTCATTATGGTGCACTCATCTGTGTGGTATTTAATCCTTATTTATGAGAAAGACACCAACAAGACAACATTGTATAACTGTAGGATTACATAACATGTGCTTTATTAATGACCTAGAATAAAAGTTAAAGAACAGTTAAAGATGTAATGCATAAGGTCCAACTGTACAAATACATAACAGAAAGACCACTGTTATCTCTAACAGCTATGTACAAATAATAACTAAAAACTAGAACAGATTGATATAACTCACAACATACATCAGTGTCTAACAACAACAATGCCCAAGCTCTGTAATGATGTGAGGTGAGAACTACTCAGAATTAGGAAGGATAATGATTTCAGAAATGCCAGGATCCATTAAGTAAAAGAAAAACAAACAATCAAAAACCTAGGATTGATAATTCATTTCTAAAAATAAGGATCTCTTTTTGTGATTTTAGTAGCCATCCACATGTTTAAAGGAGCAATGCATAACATAACCAACTTTCTTTATTTACACTGCACAAGGAGAAAATAGAGAAGGCTCGAACTCAGAATCAAATTACTTTACACTTGTTATACTTGTTATATTGTTTGGAGGAATTTTCAAGGATTACAGTTGATATGATGAAGGTAATTAATCTCTTTTTACATGCTGATAAAGTTAATCTGAGAGAAAGACAGCTTATGAGAAATACAGTGGTGAGAGATACATCTTTAGAGGGATATTCTCAAAGTAGAACTATATTTTACAAAGAGCAGATGACATTACTTTGCCTACCTAGTTATTTTACAATATATTATCACATTTTGTATGTGGCATATACATTTATCTGGAAAATGTATGGATATGCACTGATTTCCCCTGTACCAAAATTATTCTTGATTAAAAACAAAAACAACCACAACAAAATTCAAAGTTATTTGTGCTATTTCTGTTTCTATAGTGCAGCCAAAGCGGAGGTGTATGAAAACTATGAATTACAAGTGGGTTAATCTGCTTTTTGGTAATATAAGCTTGTATCCAATCCAAATATGTATACTAAAGTACTGTAATCAAAACAGCCTTGCATGTATTTTGTAATATTACAAAGGCCTAGCAAGAAAATTTACAAAAGTCTATGAGCAATATGGTCATGAGAAAGGCAGACAAAGATGCCTTTAGTTGCATGTAGGAATCATATGAGTAACAAAAATTGCAAGAATATATAGATATATGCATACATATGCATGTGTGTGTGCATCACACACACACACACACACACACACACATACACGTTCAGTTGCAATGCTGGTACAAACAGCCATGTTAACCGTGACAGTACTTATAATGCTATTTAATGTCAGTTACCTCTGCCACTGTTTTGGAGTCCTTAGCAGTTATTATGCCAGAGAAACATTGCAACGTCTGAGGTCTAGCTTAACTTCCTACATCCTTGTCCCTGGCAAATTCATTCCTTATTGTCCATGCTAGAGATATGAGGCATCCAAATCTAAACTCCTTCTGTGAAACAGAGGGATGTTATGTCTTTGACAGGAAATTTCTCTTCTGCTCATATGTATCAGGATATGGTCCTTTTTCTCCACATGATACATTAAGTGGGATCATACATCATGGGAGTCTGATAATCCATTGCCAGTAGAATTAGCAGATTAAAAATATAGCTAATATTATGTCATCATTTAACTTCCACTTATTTCATGTATTTTCTCCTAAACCAACCACCTTTAGTGAACAGTAGTAAACATATACCTGCTGCAGGAGATGCAATATATACACACAGAAATGCTTAACATTTCTTGTAACTCAACATTTCTGAAAATTTCAAAAAACAAGGTTACAAAGGTAGAAGATGTGGGAAATGAAACTAAAATCTGATGCAGCATAACCAAAGTAAGGGTTTTTTTCTCAGAAAAATCATGTGTCTTCTAAACTTTGGATTTTTTTTTGTTGTTCTTAAAATACCCTCAGTGAGGTTATAAATTATCATTTGCATAACAGTAGTGTCTTTTAGCCACAACTGAATCAGGGTCTTGCTCTTCATCATACATAATAATAACAACTGAATATGAAATAATGTAAAGTGACACTTTGGTAGGAGGAATAAAATTACTCCCAGTTTTCTGATGAGGACTTTGGGCACCAAGACATCTAATAGCTCAGGCAGAATCACATTTAGAAGTAGAAAAAAGTGTCAGGATCTAAAGTCTCCTCTTTCTGACTCACACTTCTGTCCATAAGAGAATTATTTTTTCTCAAATGATGTAAATTAATACTATATATTAGGTCTTAAGTGTTTAGTTTCAGCTCCACTTTATTTAGACTATTTGATGTTACTGTTGTAAGCCATTTGTTTATGGGGGATAATTGTTATGGAAGCCTTTCATAAGTAATTAATAAATATAATTCAGAAATAAAGAATGCAAAGACACAAAAATAAAAGAAATAAAACCATTGAATCATTTTTCTGTAACTTCTGAGAGACCTTGGTATAAACTGTAGTACCACTGATTACATGTGGCGAAGATTTTAGTACAGACAAAAAAAAATGGATTACTCTTTCTGAGCATGGATATATTTCTCAAAGAAAAACCCTACTACTGAGGAAGAACAAAAATAAAGGGAATTTGTCTTTGTACATGGAGGATGGAACTTCTCTGGATAAACTCCGCAAATTAAGATTCAGAGCATTTAGTATTTCTTACCTCATTTTAAAATATAGGTTAATATATTCAGTCAGTTATAATATAAAGGCAGGACATATCTTTTATATTACTCAGTAGATATTTTAATAGTTAAATCACTAATTATTGTTTGGCGGTTTGTATACAATTATAGATTTGTTGTAAAATGCAATTTTAATGAGAATGAATCTCTCAAATTATGTGCAACGGGAATTACCCACATAAAATAGAATCATAGAATAGTTCAGGTTGGAAAAGACCTTTAACATAATTGAGTCCAACCATTATCTAACATTACCATGTCCACCACTAAACCATGTCCCTAAGCACCATATCTACACGTCTTCTAAGTATCTCCAGAAATTATGACTTCACCACTTCCCTGGGCAGCCTGTTCCAATGCTTGGCAACACTTTTCAATGAAGAAATTGGAAAATTTTCCTAATATCTAGTCTAAACCTCCCTTCATGCAACTTGAGGCCATTTCCTCTTGACCTGTCACTTGTTACTTGAGAGAAGAAACCAACACCCTCCATGCTACAACTTCCTTTCAAGTAGTTGTAGAGAACGATAAGGTGCCCCCTTAACTTCCTTTTCTCCAAGATACAGAAACCCAGATCTCTCAGCCACTCCTGATAAGATTTTTCTCTAGACCCTTCACCAGCTTCGTTGTCCTTCTTTAGACACACTACAGCATCTCAATATCCTTCTTGTAATGTGGGGCCCAAAACTGAACACAGTATTCAAGGTGCAGCCTCACCAGTGCCAAGTACAGGGGGATGATCACTTCCCCAGTCCTGCTGGCCACACTATTTCTGATACAAGCCATAATGCTGCTGGCCTTCTTGGCTACATGTGCACACTGATGGCTCGTATTCAAATGATTGTCAACGAACACCCCCAGGTTATTTTCTGCTGGGAAGCTTTCCAGCCACTGTTCCCTAAGCCTATGGCATTGCATCAACTTGTTATGTCTCAAGTGCAGGACCTGGCACTTGGCCTTGTTGAACCTCATACAATTGGCATTGGCCCATCTATTCAGCTGGTCCAGATCCATCTGTAGCGCCTTCCTACCCTCAAGCAGATCAATACTCCCACCCAACTTGGTGTCACCTGCAAACTTGCTAAAGGTGCTCTCAATTCCCTTGTCAAGAGTGTTGATAAAAATATTAAAGAGAACTGGTCTCAATATTGAGCCCTGGGGAACACCACTTGTGACTGGCCACTGACTGTATTTAACTACAGTCACTATAACTCTTTGGGCCTGGCCATGCAGCCTATTTTCTACCCAGCAAAAAGTATGCCCATCAAAGCCATGAGCAGCCAGTTTCTCCAGGAGAATGTTGTGGGAAACACTATCAAAGATTTTACCAAAGTCTGGGTAGACAACATCCACAGCTTTCCCCTCATCCACTAACTGGGTTACCTTGTCATAGAAGGAGATCAGGTTGGTCAAGCAGGACCTGCCTTTCATAAACCCATGCTGACTGGGCCTGATCACCTTGTTGTCCTGTACATGCTCTGTGATAGCACTCAAGATAATCTGCTCCACAACCTTCCCCCACACCAAGGTTAGACTGACAGGCCTGTAGTTCCCCAAATACTCCTTTTGGCCCTTCTTGTAGATGGGCATCACATCTGCTAACCTCTAGTCAACTGGGACCTCACTGGTTATCCAGTACTGCTGGTTAATGATGGAAAGTGCACTGGTGAGCACTTCCACCAACTCCCTCAACACCCTTAGGTGGATCCCATCCAGCCCCATAGACTTGTGTATGTCTAAGTGGTGTAGTACGTCACTAACCATTTCCCCTTGGATTATGGTGGCTTCATTCTGCTACTTGTCCCTGTCTTCCAGCTAAGAGGGCTGTGTACCTGGAGCACAACTGGTCTTACTATTAAAGACTGAGGCAAAGAAGGCATCAAGTACCTCAGCCTTTTCCTCATCCCTTGTCACTATGTTTCCTGCTGCGTTCAATAAAGGATGGAGATTCCCTTCACCCCTCATTTTGTTGCTCATGTATTTATAGAAACATTTTTCATGGTCTTTTATGGCAGCTGACAGAGCAAGTTTTAGTTGGGCTTCGGCCCTTCTAATTTTCTCCCTGTAGTCCTTCTGAGTTGCTTGCTCCTCCTTCAAAAGGTCAAAAATTCTCCTTTTTTTTCCTGAATTACAGCCAAAATTCTCTGTTCAGCTAGGCTGGTCTTCTTCCCCACCAGCTCGTCTTCCAGTACATGAGAAGAACCTCCTGCTGTGCCTTTAAGATTTCCTTCTTGAAGAATGTTCAACCTTCCTGGACTCCTTCGCCCGTCAGTACTGACCCCCAAGGGACTCTGTAAACCAGCCTCCTAAACAGGCCTAAGTCTGCCTTTTGGAAGCCCAAGGTAGTAGTTCTGCTTACTTGTCCAAGAATCAAAAACTTTATCATTTCATAACCAGTGTGCCTAAGATTATCTCCAACCATCACGTCACCCACAAGTCCTTCTCTCTTTGCGAACAATTGGTTTGGTGGGGTGCCTTTCCCAGTTGGCTCACTGTATCAGGATGTTGTCTTTCACACACTCCAGGAACCTCCCAGACTGTTCACTCTCTACTGTGTTGTTTTTCCAGCAGACATCTGCTAAGTTGAAGTCCCGCATAAGAACAAGGGTTAGCAATTGTGAGACTTCCCAGCTGCTTATAGAATATTTTATCTAACTCTTCATCCTGATTGGGTGGTTTATGACAGACTCCCACCAGGATATCCACCTTGTTGGCCTTCCCCCTGATTCCTACCTATGAACACTCAATGCTATTGTCACCATCATTAAACTCTAGACAATCAAAACACTCTCTAATATTCAGGGTTACCCCAGTGCCTTTCCTTCCTTGCCTCTCCTTTCTGAAGAGTTTATAGTCATCCATTGCACATGATTATAAAATCATATTCTAATTTACCAGAATACCCAAACCAAAAGAAACTCCTGTTTTTTAATTGCTTAAAAAAATAATGTGAATAGGTTCAGAATACTGTGTTTTTTATAAAGTATGCCATGTTGTCAAATTACACCATTGATGTAGTATACAACAGCATGTACAACAGGTGGAACACAGGCAATTTGATATGATTCTGTATCAAGAAAATGCTGTGAGAAGAATTAAATACAAATTGGACAAATCAAACTTTGTTGCAAAACAGAAATATTATCTGCCAGTCAGCTATGCTATTAAACAAATATCTAGGAGGTGCAACCTAACTACTTTCTTGCAAAAAGTAGAAAGAAAGCAGAAAGAATTGAGAAAAAACATTTAGGCTTCATGGCCCTTATTTGAGAAAGCATATGAGCTTGCGTGTGTCTATTCTGACAGCATTCTAGTGTGAACTTAATTTTAAGCTCCGGTTTGATTCCCATTGACTTCATTGTAAAATGGCGGTTTTCTGCAATAAGACCCAAGTACACAGTATAGAATCTTAACAAGCAGTGAAATTAAGTCAGAAAGAAAAATCACATACTTGGTAACTCAGTGTCTGAAGAGCAAAGATTGAAATAATGACATGAATTTGTAGTATAAAGAAGAATATGCACTCAAAGTAGAAGGTCAATATCATAAAATACACTATCGCTTCTTGCCCCTGGTGATTAATACATCATGTGATTCTCACATGCCTAACTTAAGTTCTGTTACTGTCAAACATACTGTAAAGAAAAAGTAATATGTATAGTGTCCATGGAACAGCATGATGTATCTCTGACTGTTTGCATGTTTCAGAAGTCATCCGCTACAAATCATGGCAACGAGGGCACATAAGCACTTGCATTGCCATCCCTAACTTTTTTTTTACCCACTGGTAATTTGGGATATCATCCTTCTTCGGGAATAACTTCAGTCTTTTCAAAAAGCTTGTCTGTGCTCCTGGTCTAAAGGATATATGCACAACCACATAGTATATTTAGAAAGTAAACATGGCAATTTGCACCATATGATTTCTTCAGAATGCTTTGGTTGTTCTGAAATATTATATGGATTCTTTATGTATGTAAATTGTATTTTCTCATGTGAGGGACCCCTTAGAAATACAGTTACCCTTCAAATGTGCAGCAGTTCACTTACATTTTTATCCTGAGAGCTATTTATACAGCTTAACATAGAATTGCTCACTGATGGAGTCTGTTTGAAATAGAATAATTTCATATCATATGTTTATATGTCATTCAATTATGAATGCAGTAAAGTTCATATTGTATATATTTATTAAGGCAAAAACATTATCCTTTAATTATCTGTTAAGATAATAAAATATTCGCCTTGGACAGCATTATTTCAATATTTACGTGCATATGTGTGTATATGTGTAAATTGACTATAAAAAGAATGTGCTACAAAATGAGCCAAATTGCAGGGAAATTTTAAATTTTCAGCAGGTAACAGGATTGTATGATAACTCTGTTTAAAGCTAGCACTTGTGCATAATATATTATTTGTTTCATAGATAAGAAAACAATCATTTTTTTCCTTTCCTTTCCTTTCCTTTCCTTTCCTTTCCTTTCCTTTCCTTTCCTTTCCTTTCCTTTCCTTTCCTTTCCTTTCCTTTCCTTTCCTTTCCTTTCCTTTCCTTTCCTTTCCTTTCCTTTCCTTTCCTTTCCTTTCCTTTCCTTTCCTTTCCTTTCCTTTCCTTTCCTTTCCTTTCCTTTCCTTTCCTTTCCTTTCCTTTCCTTTCCTTTCCTTTCCCTTCCCTTTCCCTTTCCCTTTCCCTTTCCCTTTCCCTTTCCCTTTCCCTTTCCCTTTCCCTTTCCCTTTCCCTTTTCCTTTCCTTTTCCTTTCCTTTTCCTTTCCTTTTCCTTCCCCTTCCCCTTTCCTTTTCCCTTTCCCTTCCCCTGCCTCCTTCAGACCCATAGAAGAAATCTTCAGGATCAAGTAAAGGCCATTTAGCTCATCAAGGACAGCATTTTTCCTTAGTACTTTAGTCCCTCTGGGTGCCATATGTTCTATGAAAAGTTCTGGTGCTTTGTTTCTACAACCTTGGCTAGTATTATAGTCTATAAATTTATTAGGACAGGATATATCTTCTTGTGTTTCTTTAAGTGTATTTTATGACTATTCCCTTTTTATTTAATCGGTGGCAAACCAACACCACTGCTTAGCATACCATTACACACAAAAAAAAAGTTTGACTTCTGACCTATAAAGATGTGTAAGAAATTTAAAAAACATATTTTTTGCCTTTTACATAGCAGTAGGCCACAAAACTAAGCATATTTTTAAATGAATTAATTACCATTATGATCTGAAAAGGAAGTCTTCTTTCTTTTTTACCTTCACTTGTCTTTTTCTCTCTATAAGGTTCAGCTCAACGAAGATGTACAATGAAGAAGTATTTATTAATTCTTCTGCTTTGTAATTTTTGAACTTTAATTCTTTTTAAAAATATATATAATGAAATTATAACAGAGCAATAGTCATTGGAATCTTACTGGAAATCATAAAAGTGTTTAATTTCCAGAAGTTCATCTCCTCATTTTTCAGGAAAAATATAACAAGAGCTATATCTTGGAATTTTAATTTACTTCCCCATTTTAAATTTTAGCAAAAGATTCATTACAAATCCTTCATGAAGTAATGGATTCATATATTTTTAAAAAAACATATTTAATTGTTATTTTGATCACTAAAGCTAATATATGCATAAGCTCAGAGGCTTAGAGGGACTCAGCTCTTTGTCCTCAATACAGGCAAGAAGCCATGTCTGGGCAGCCACATTTACATTAATTATAATGTTGCTTCTCTGTAGTTTCAATTACTGTTTTTAATGCTTCAGCTGGTATTTAGTGGGTTGTTTATGCCCTTGCTAGATTCGTTATTGATCAAGGACATATGAGATAAAAATTCTATGTGAAAAATGCTTTGCATTGTTCACCTAACGAAGGTCATGAGCTCCCTATCTCTCACAAAACAGACAGCAGCTCTGTCACTACCAACAAATCCCAGTTATCACCTGTCTTTCCAATACTCTGGTGTAGTCTGCAATATCACAATGTCAGGTATAGTTCTCTGTGCTGAGAGAAGTTGTTCCTACAATCACAGGGACACTCATACCCTTTGTGAATATGACAGATTCTCTTTCAAACTGGCACCTAGGGTAATTTTAACCAAAGTACTGATGAGTCTGATTATATATTTTTTAAACTGAGGAAAAATTTCTGGTTTAAACTCTGACAATATTTTTTGCAACCCATGTTAAATCACAACATAGCTTCTTTTGCTCTCCAGGTACAAGAAAAACAACTAAAATCTGGCAAGGTCTCAGGTTTAATATGTAAAGTGAGCTTGATCTCTAGAACACTTCTATGTTCAGCAAAAGCCTATGTGTTACCAAGACTTTTATTCAAGCATTTAGGAATTCTAAGATTCAAATTCTAGAATCTGCAAGAGGATATTTGGAAATGAATGGAACCAAATTAATTGATTTAGAGGTAACAGTATAGAGAAACCTGTCCAGATTCACAGAAGGTCACACTTAAACCACTAGTAATAAGCAGAGATGGTATAAAGCTGGTATCCCAAAATATGACAAGCAGAGGGAAAAAAAATGTAGATTCCAAAAAACAATGTCAATGCAACACCCTTTTCTGAGTAAGAGGAAATTATAAATAACAGTAATGATGTCATAGAATACGAGAGGTTACTTCTGCAGCAGAGCTGGACTCTGCAAAAAGTTATTCCAGGTGCCTATCTCACCTATAAAAAAAATTTTACCTAACCATGTGTTTTCATGGATTTTGCTTGTTTAATTAAATGTTGATATTGTTATTAACATTATATTGTCTTTTCTTTTGTTTGTTTGTGTTGCTATTTTTTTCCTCTCAGAGAAGTTTTATATGGGTTTATATTTCTATAGAGACTATAATTTTTGAATGTTTGTGCATGGAAATTCTATTTCTAAAAGGGAACAAGATCTTATTTCAGCATCTCAAAAAAATGGTAGCATAGCGCTCTGTCATGAATTTCTTCATAGTGCTGAGGGACATGTTTTAGTGGTGGACTTGGAAGCGTTAGGCCAACAGTTGGACTCAGTGATCCTTTCTATCCTGAATTGTTCTATGATTCTACAAGCATCATACTTAAAACTGAAGCACTGATGACAAATTTGAATTTTCTTAGGGAGACCTGCTTTCACATACAACCATGTTTTCACATTTTTGCTGTTATAGTAAAACTTGGTTCATGGAAATCTGTGATTGTGATTTTTATTTTAAAACAATAAATATAAATAATAATAAGTATTTTAATAAATTACATTTTAAGTAGGAGTTGTCCAGACCATCTTCTTTCCAACAATTTTAATAGACAATAAACTGCATACTTTCATCCAAGACAAAGGAAAAGACAAGGATACTCAAGAATGAGAGTTTTGATAAGTTATTATTTTGGCATATTAGGATGTGAGAGAAATGTAGAAGACCAGATGGCTCTTCTGCTTAAGGAAACCAAGTACAGAGGCTGGAAGTCAGTTCAGGGATCTGATTCCTTCCTGGGGTAACTGAAAGAGCTTCGAGAGATGAAAGCAGGAAAAAAAGAGATGTTTTTGAGGACAAAGCTTCAAAAGAAATAGAGAGTCTCTTGCCCTAAGAAGGACAGAAGGACATATAGGAAGGAGAACAAAGGAGATTTTTGTTTGAATGTTTTGTTGCTATTAAATGAAAAAGTTATGTCTTCTTTTTTATGTCTTGAGCTGAAAGTAAAATACTGCTTCAAAAATTTACATGAAGAGTTTTGGTACCTTTGCTGTGTTGGCCTCTGCAGCCTGCAAACCTGTGTAATGAAGGAGGAAGACAACAGAAACTCACTTAAATAGGTAGATTTCTGGGCCTGAGGGTCTGAGTTGTCACTGTTTGGCACTTTGTTTCCATATTAGAGATTTTTTTTTTTTTTTCTAGTTAGATGAACCTGATTCTGAAAAGTGGGAAATGGGTGCCAGTCTAGTGTGTACAGGCACTTTTGAAAAATCATATCATATGCTTTATTGTCATCTTTTAGAATTGGGTTTGTAGATGTGGTCTGTGTGTTTTATCTCTGGAAGTCTTGAACTTACTAAGACAGCTAAAACATTTAAAGGGTAGTAAAACTGGATGTAAATCAGAATGAAATTTTATTCACAAAGACAAGTGGAATAACTCCTGAACTACTCTGGGCACACTCTTGACCAAAGACAGAACACTTCAAAGGTTGTGTACTTCGTGTCAGACATGCTAAATTATGTAAGAGCAAGCATTTTATTTTATTAATAGGAACAAAATTAAATACATTTTTAAGTTCTTATCTTATTCAAGTGCTAAAAGAACAGATATTCTTGCCTGTCTGTGTTAATCTGGATTTCATACAGTCCGCTTTGCAATGACTGTTGATTTTGTCATATTTACTTTATTACATCTTCCACAATTCCTGAGTAGTCATCATAGCTTTATCTATTTCCTGAACAAATGTGTAAGCTAGGAGAAAAACATTTCTATATTTTATTACTAACTTTCACAGTTATCCTTGGATATACAGAATAAATCATATTTGTCATTTTAGTTTCCACACTACTTACATGATAAAGGTTATTTAATGCATTTTATGAAGCCAGATAACAGTATGACAACTATTCAGTTTGATCCTGACCAAAAAAGATCACAGGATTTATTGAGGTTACACATTCAAGTCAGTAACCCTGAGCTACCACATGTTTTTTCATAGGGCTTTCAGACTTTTAAGTGATAAAGAATGAGAATGATTCTGGATGCAGTTCTTATGATTTACAGTATAATAACAAAACCAGCAAAAATAATTGGAATTTTAAAAAGGCACAGCATCTTGTCTGAACTTCTATATATTTCGTACCTCAGTTGACACATTTAGTAAAATGAGAAATGGCTCTCTATTTATATACTAACCAAGTTCCTTTTAGTGTGAAGAAAAAAATAACTTTATTTGCCTCAAATAATAAGGCAATCACTGCCCAGCAATAACAGGGCTGTTTGCAAGGGAGGTGTGCAAGGGTGGGAGGGTCATGACAGGACAGTGGGGCTCAGTCTTGCAGTGTCCACTCAAGGTGAGCAGAGCAGATCAGGGTGGCTGCAGCAGCACATCCCGCCAGCAGCGCAGCCATCACCGGACAAACGTGAGATGGTGAGTGAGGTCAACAATCAGTTTGGGGACTGCAGTCAGCAAGTCAGGATGGGCAGGAGCCAGGCTGAGCTCAGGGTTGGCAGGGTTTAGGCAGGCTCTCAGTGCTCAAACCTGAGCTTAACTGTAGGCCCTGGGCAGAGGGACAGGGGTGTGTGTATGGATGTATAAGGGGGTGTGTTTAGGTGGGTGTTCAGGGGAGACTAGTTGGGGATATTAAGGGCCATCTGTTCACTCAGGGCCCTGACTTTCAACTTCTCAAGATATTTTTGCAACTCTCTTCTGAACTCAGTTTTTCAGGACCTCTTTTTGAACTTGGGCATTAGAACTGCATGCTGTATTCCTGTGTGATTCTATTAATCACATATTAACAGTGTCTTCTTGTTAGGTACCCCTCTAGCAATACAAAAAAATATTATATTTAGTTGCAGAGCTATTATGAAAGGGGCTACAAAGTGTTTAGTACCTATGTGAACATGAATTCCTAATATTTTTCTGATGCACATATTTGAATAGGATCCATTCTGTAAGTATGAAATTTGTGTTTGTATTGTATCATCATTTAATAATTTTACTAAAATACATGCATGACCCTTTTATTTATTTAAAACCCCTGCTTCATCCTGCTTCATATTTACAAACACAATATATGGTCTCTGGTTTATTTACTATAGAATTCTAATATTCCTGTTGAGCTTTTTTCAGGGATTCATGCTTAGCATAGAATTTATTTGGTACAAGAAATAAGACAAATTATGTTAGGTTTATGACTTGCTGATAACCTAATATAAGAGGAGGTTTTTACTACTTATCTGATCTGAAAACTCTTCTTTTTTCCCCTGGAAAAGGCAGTTCACCCGCTGGAGAATAAAGCTGATGGAGTTTGTGTCCTCAATTCAGCTCTAAGACTTAAAATCAATTCAGTTAGGGAAGAGTGATAAAATCATTCTAGTAAAGGTAGGATACCATGGATTTTCACATACACGTTATCAAGCCCCCAGCTGCTACTGTTTTGCAGGGACCTGCAGCATGTGTATCTTCCATAAATTCTTGCAAAGATTTGTTGACTGCTAGTTACCTCAACTGTAAGAAAAGTATGTTTACAAACTGCAGATTTATGGATTTATTTAAGTCCATTTTGCTTCTCTTGAATGCTTAACTGTGAACTATCAAAAATAACCAACACATAATACATAATGCATGGTTAATATCTTGATCTTACAAATAAAACCTGAATGCAGAAGATGCACAAGCTATCTATAACCATGTAAGCTGCACAAAAATTATAACAAACACATTTTTAAAATATTTTGAAAAATTAAAGGTCATATTAAGTGCATTTCTATCTTTTAATTTAAGTGTATCATTGTATGTGTCATGAGCAACAGATAATTTTTATTCAAAACTATGCATAACACAAACCCAGTTCTTACATTTATTCATACATTAATTGAAATGGATACCTGAAGTTACTTAAAGTTAACATAAACGTATAATAAATAGTATATAATTAATAATACTATATATATTTTGTTAACGTAATACATATGCACCATATATAGCATATAATATATGATACATTAAACACCTAGAACTAACCACCAGTTAATTTGGGATTTGTGTTGTTTCCACAAAATTTACTTAGAATCGTAGAATCAAAGAATGGTTTATGTTAGAATAAACCTTTAAAGGTCATTAGTCCAACTCCCTTGCAATGAACAGGGACATCTTCAACTAGACCAGGTTTTTCAGAGCCCCATCCAGGTGGGCCTTGAACATCTCCAGGGATGGGGCATCTACCACCTCTCTGGGAAACCTGTTCCAGTATTTTACCACCCTAATTTTAAAAAATGTCTTCCTTGTATTTAGCATCAGTCTCCCCTCCTTAGTTTAAAACCATTATCCCTGGTCCTATTGCTACAGGCCCTACTAAAATGTCTGTCCTCATCTTTCTTATAAGCCCCCTTTAATTGTTAAATGGCCGCAACAAGGTCTCCCCAGACTATCTCAAAATTAAAAATAGTAAAATATAACTAAAATGTCACAAAAATAATTATTGCAGTTCTGGAAACAATTTGCAAATTTAAGATTAACATGTTATAAGCAAAAAAAATACATTACAGTGTCTTTTAAGTAGCTTTATGAAGAAAAGCAGCTACCAAATGATGATGGAACATAAAGCAGATGCATAAGCTTAAGTCCGTGACAAAATAACAGGTTAATTAGTACCTTCTTGAAATTCAGGAGGCACTAACCTGTAGGGAAATTTTAATCCTTTTATTTTTTTTTTCTTGTTCATTCCACAGATGTACGTTGCCAGTGATGGTAATGCACTTTTGGGTGTAAATTTAAGGTTACAATTGCATTTTTCTGACTGCGGCTATTCCTTCCATTCACAGAGGAAAGGAAAAGCAGTAGGAGCAGTAACACAGGAGAAAAGAGTTTATGTGAGCTTGAGAACTGGAGAGAAAGGTCAAGAAGTCATCAGCACAAGAAGGGATGACTCTATTTATTTGATGCTTAATAAATTTCTCTTTGCAGTTTTAACCAAGGTACATACAGGCAAGGGAGTAGAGGCAAGAGACAGAAACATCAGCATGAGATACAAGCAGACAATCTATTGACTGATCTTAGTATAGCCAGACTTAGGAAGCCTTTCATCAACTGTTCTGGCTTCTCTTTAGAGCTAGTATTTCCCTCACCCTTGCCCAATGCAGCAGTGCTTAGTTTTACCAACTTTTGGAAGAACTCCTTCCAGCTAAAATCTGACTGTATCAACTTACCAAAAAAATCAGGTGCATTTAGACTTAGTGCCTCTGACACTTTCAGAATAATAAATAATATGTTTCTAGACCAATTATTCCAAGTGAGAATGATATTACCTAATTATCAGACATCAAACGTATATGCTTGCTATTTAATTTTCTCAAGAGCACTCAAGCATGACAACAGCAACTCACATAGACAAGTTCAGTGGACTAATAAGCAATTAGTAATGAAGATAATATATTGTTGAAGACCCTCTTGTACACAAGCTCACATGTTGGTGAGTGAAAAGCCACTCTTGTTTCTATTATAATATTTGTTTCTTTCCAATAAAGTTTCATACAGCGCTAGAAAATAATTGAGTAGGCAATTTTGAATTTCAGCAAAACTCTTGCCAAATTTGGCAAAATTTCTTAACATAATAAATATCCTATCCTTTTGAATTTTATAGCATTTTCCAGATGTAATAAATATGTGAAGAATTATACTGAAGTGATATAATAACTATGGCTAGTGAAATGTGCAAACAATGTTATGTTTAGGGAAAAATGTGGGAAGTTTTATGACTTTTTTAAAGAAAAAACAAGAATTAATTTTATATTTCTTTTTCTAGACTGATAGGAAGCATAGTGTACAACATTAAAATAAGACTGGAATGTATTTTATTTTTATAAAATTTTATTTGTTGGTATTATTTCATTAGACCATGATTTCTCATGTACTGCCCATTTCACTAAAAGATCTTAAACTCTAAAAATGTTTACTACTCTTGTGTGGTTGACACTTCATTTGTGCAAAACTCAAGAATTATATGCTTTTCTAGAAGTTACCTATTAAGTTCTTTTCTGTCAAGCAGCTGTAATACTGAAGTATTCTCAGTGGTAAATTGTGAAGCTTCTAAGGCTTGGATTGACATAGGCTATAAATTAAACCAACCTATGACTACAAAATGGTCAGAGAAGGAACAGGACAATTTTAGATACCACATATCATGTCTCTGCTAAGAAAGTCTTCCTTCTATTCCTTTTCTCCTATATTGGTGACACTGGAGAACCAAATTTAGAAGTCAGTTGTCTTAATTTTTACTTTTAACTCATATCTAGTCATGTTGCACTAAATAATATTGATTCAAGTGATAAAACTTGGTTCTGCTTCATAATACTTTTCCATACAAACTGAAAGTCTGCTGTCAAAAAAATGTAAAAGATAGAAAAAAACATTTCCAGTTTTATGTCATTATGTACTTTATGTCCATGTACATCTTAGATGTTTGATTTTTTTGAAAATTGGATCCTAACTAAACCACAGAAAGTACAAAAACTCTGCTGAAAACTCTATAAGAGGAAGAAAGGAAGCCGAAGGTACATTCTACCTTTCCAACAAAATGAACTGTAGTTAGCGAAGAAGAAGCCTGTGACAGACAATAGTTTGTTTGTCAAACCATATGTATGAGGAATGTATAGCCACAGGCAAGCCAGTGTCAACAATGGCACCTGGGGACAACAATGAATCACAAAGAAAGTAATCTCAAAGAAAGGAAGGCTCAAATTGTGTACTTGTGGCTTAGAGACAGCAGTCAGCCAACATCGGTGCTTAATTCTTTTCACATGGGGCAGAAGGAAATGAAAGATTGCAACCACTTTCTCCTTCTGGAAGAATCCCTGATAACAAAGAGAATAAGCAAGAAGAAAGGAAGTACCTTTCTAACATACTCAATACATTTGTGTTATGTTAATACACAGGCAGTGGGATACCAGTAGTCAGGTTTTAAAAATCTGTAATTTACAAATAAAATATAATGAAAGAAAATAGTCTCCCTTAAAAACAAAAGTCAACCTAAGCACAATAG
The DNA here is from genome assembly GCF_964273445.1 of Streptopelia decaocto. Lineage (NCBI taxonomy): Eukaryota > Metazoa > Chordata > Aves > Columbiformes > Columbidae > Streptopelia > Streptopelia decaocto. The sequence continues at coordinate 56,599,906 of NC_138658.1, read as the reverse complement.
AGGTGATCTTCTAAATGTCATATGTTGCCAGCACATTGGCAGTCATTTTGCAATACCTCTCTCTTCTAATGGGCATCATTACTCTTTCTGAAAATAATATGTTAAAGTCAAAAAGTTATCTGCGGCCATCTTCATGTAGTGATATATGACACAATTCTATTTTTTTTTTTCTTGTAATAGTACAAGAGCTTTTGAGAAGCCCTAGCTCAACATACCATGAAGTAAAGGAAAGGTATTTCTTCAATTATTACTGTAGTGATTTTTGTTTATCATGGATGTGAGCCACCATAAAGGTGGCCTGGTTAGACAGGGAAAATTACTGACCAAAAGAAAATGTCTGTTGAAAAATCCTGACAGAGAAAGGACTGCCAGCCTTGAACTGACATCCTGGGAATGAGGCCTGGGAACCAGAAACACCCTTGAAGTACAGCTGGATGCCTAGAAACTGGACACATCCTGAGATACCACTGATAAGCACGCTGTAACAGCAACTCATAATCTGAAAGGGTGGAAAACAGCCAGAAAAATAAAATTGCTCTGAAAGAATAGAAAACATCATCATCTATTGGCTGTTACAGATTAAAAATTGAAATTATTAGCACCTGCTGGCTTCCCGAAGCAGGATTTCCTATGCCCTCTTACACCTCTATGTTATAAAAAGGACTTAATTTTTATTTAAAATGGAGCTTCTCTCTCTGAAAACTCCCCATGCTTCTCCTACTTTTCCTTTCCTAACCAGGCTGCATTCTCCACATGAACCTTCTGTGAGATCTTGGCCTCCCACTGGGGACTGGGATTGATGAAGAATGAGTTGAGAGCTTATGGGTAAGAATTTAAGGGCAAGCTCATATGGGTGACACTGTTGTGGGTGTTTACTACAGGCCACCTGATCAGGAAGAGGAAATTGATGAGGCCTTCTACAGACAGCTGAAACTAGCATCAAGATCACAGGCCCTGTTTCTCATGGGGAACTTCAACCACCCTGATATCTGCTGTAAAGACAACACAGCTGGGCATACACAGTCCAGGAGGTTCCTGCAGAGCATTCATGATAACATTTTGACACAAGTGAGAAAAGAGCTAATGAGGAGAGGTGTGCTGTTTGACCTTGTACTAACAATGGACTGGTTGGGGATGTGAAGTTTTGTGGGAACCTTGGCTGCAATGACCATGAGATGGTGGAGTTCAGGATCTTACATGGAGGAAGCAGGGCAATAAGCAGGATTGCAATCCTGGACTTCAACAGAGCTAACTTTGGCCTCTTCAAGGTCCTGCTTGGAGAAATCCCATGAGTTAGAGTTCTAGAGTGTAAGGGAGTCCAGACAGGCTGGTCAGTATTCCAACATCACTCTCTCCAAGTTCAAGACTGTGAGCAAGAAATCATACAAAAGGGAGCAGGAGACCTGCATGGATAAACAAGGAGCCTCTGACAAAACCCAAAGGGAAGAAGAAAGGTCATGGAATGTGGAAAAAGGACAGGCCACTTGGGAGGAATATAGGAACATTGTTAGAGTATGCAGGGATGTGCTTAGGAAGGCTAAGGTCCACTTGGAATTAAATCTGGCCAGAGATGTCAAGGACAACAAGAAGGGCTTCTTCAAGTACATCAGTAGCAAAAGGAAGGTTAGGGCAAACGTGGGTTCACTGATGAATGAGAAGGGTGCCCTGGTTCTGGAAGGCAGAGTTGTTGAATGCCTACTTTGTTTCAGTCTTCACTGCTAAGGCTGACCCTCAGGAATCCCAGACCCTGGAGGTAGGAGAGAAAGACTGAAAAAAGGAAGACATTCCCTGGTTGAGGAGGATTGGGTCAGAGATCTTTCAGGCAAACTGGACACCCACAAATCCATGGGCCTTGATGAGATGCACCCATAAGTGGTGAGGGAGCTGGCAGGTGTTATTGCTAAGCCACTCTCTATCATCCTTGAAAGGCCATGGAGAATAAAAGAGGTCCCTGAGGACTAGAAGAAAGCCAGTGTTACTCCATTCTTCAAAAAGGGCAAGAAGTAATGACCCACAAAACTACAGGCCAGTCAACCTCAACTCCATCCTTGGAAAGGTGATGGAACAGCTCATTCTGGATGTCATGTCTAAGCACACAGAGGGAAAGAAGCTTATCAGGAGTAGTCAACACGTAATCATCAAAGGGAAATCATGCTTGTGCAACCTGTTAGCCTTCTATCAACCATCTGGACAATAACTTCTTGGTGTTGGTACTAAGGGAACTGACCAGGAAAGGTAACTTCCTAGATCCGCTGCTCACTGACAGGGAGAGTCTTGTGGGTGAAGTGGTGATTGCTTGCTCTCTTGGCTACAGCAACCATGAAGCAGTCAGATTTAAAATCTATGCTAACAGGAGGAAAACTGCCAGCAAGATCTCCACTCTGGAAATCAGGAGAACAGACTTCACGTTGTTCAGAGAACTACTTAGTAAGGTCCCCTGGGAAAAAGCTTTTGAAAGTGCTGTGGTACATCAGTGTTGGTTACTTTTTAAGTACCACGTCCTAGGCACAGGAATTTTGGCAATTCCAAAATGTTGAAAGTCAAGCAGGTAAGGCAAAAAGCCATCTTTGTTGAGCAGGGATCTTCTTCTTGAGCTACAGCAAAAAAAAGAAAGTATATGGTCAGTGGAAACAAGGTTAGGCATCATGGAAGAATTTACAGAGATGCTGCTTACCATTGTAGGGAGGAAATTAGTGTGGTCAAAGCTCAGTTAGAGTTGAAGATGGCCAGAACTGTGACAATCAAAAGGGCTTTTTAAAATATGTTAATGGAAAAAAGGAAGCCAGAAATAACATTGGCCAATTACTTGATGAACATGGTCACCCCATAAACATGGACATAGGCAAAGCTGAGACATTTAATGTTTTTGCCTCAGTCTTCAACACCAAAGATGGGCTTTGGGACCCCCATAGCCCTGGGCTAGAGAACCAAGGCTGCAAGAACAATAAACTCGCAATCAATCCTGAAATTTTACAGGACTTGTTACTCCAACTAGAACCCTATAAGCCAGTGGGGCCTGATGGGATTCATTCAAGGGTACTCTCCTCATAGGGAGACCTTTCTCTGTGATTTTTCAGTGGTCCTGAGAATCTGGAGAGGTTCCAGATAACTGGAAGCTGGCAAACATTGTCCCAAACTTCAAGAAGGGCAATAGGGATGACCCTGGCAAAAACAGGCCTGTCAGTCTTACTTCTGTGCCTGGAAAAATCATGGAGAAGATTATTCTGGGAGTTATTGAAAAACATCTGAAGGACAATGCAGTCATTGGTCCCAGCCAGCACGGGTTCATGCAGGGAAAGTCTTGTTTGACCAACTTAATTTCTTTCTACGACAAGGCTGCCCACTTTGTTGACCAAGGGAAGCCAGCTGATCTGATCTTTTTGGATTTCCATAAAGCCTTTGACACTGTCTCTCACAGCATCCTCCTGAACAAGATGGCCAGCATGCAGCGGGGTAAATACACAGTGCAGTGGGTGAGCAATTGGCTGATGGGCCAGGCTCAAAGGGTTCTAGTAAATGGGGTTATGTCAGGCTGGCCACCAGTCACTAGCAGGGTTCCACAGGGATCCATCTTAGGGCCAGTACTCTTCAATGTCTTCATAAACTACTTGGACTCCGAACTTGAAGGAATACTAAGTAAGTTCACCAATGAGACTAAATTGGCAGGAGCTATTGATACTCTCAAGGAGAGACAGGCCTTGCAGAGGGATCTGGACAAATTGGAGAACTGGGCAATCACCAACCACAAGAAGTTCAACAAGGGCAAGTGATTTTGCACATGTGACACAGCAAATCTGGCTGTACATAGAGACTGGGGGCTGAAATGCTGAAAAACAGCTCCGCGTAGAGGGATCTGGGGGTCCTGGTCAAGGGCAAGTTAAACATGAGCCAACAGTGTGCCCTGGCAACCAAGAGGGCCAACCATGTCCTGGGGTGCATCAAGCATGACAGCATTGCTAGTCAGGCAAGGGAGGTGATTGTCCCGCTCTATTCTGCACTGGCACAGCCTCACCTAGAGCACTGTATGCATTTCTGGGTTACTACAGTATAAAAAGAATATAAAGCTACTGGAGAGAATCCAGAATCATAGAATGTCCTGAGTTGGAAGGGGCCCACAAGGAGTTCAGCTCCTGTCCCTGCATATGACAGCCCCACAGTTCAGTGGTGCAAAATCTAGTTGGAGGCCTGTAGCTAGCAGTGTTCTGCAGGGGTCGGTACTGGGTCCAGTCTTGTTCAACCTTCATCAATGACCTAGATGAAGTATTTACCCTCAGAAAATTTTACTTGGTTGTTGCTGTTATTGATTGTGCCTTTACTGTTACTATTTTTTGTTGCTGTACTTCTAATTGATATTATTTCTTTGATTGCTGATAGTAATTTACAATAGTTTTATACATATACACATACATTCACTTTATTAATCATAGGTATATTTGCTAGTGGTGATTTTTGTGATAGCTAACTTGCTAGTGGTGTTTCATGTGGTATTTGTGGTAACCTGTAATAAAGTGTCCTTGTTTATTACAGAATCCCACAAACCAATGGTCATGATCTCTATACAACTGCAGACCAGGTAACCCTTTAGGTCATGACAATCATTATACTCGATGGATCCAAGATAGTTTGTCAAAAATACAGATTACACTGAGTAATTGCCTAAATAGCATCACTCTGAGTATTCACACAAAACAATTGAAAAAAAAAAAAAAAGAGTTGTGCTTTTTATTTGAGTTGTCAGATATTTGAGGGTGTATCATTTTTACATCAGCTGGTTCACAGGAATAGCAATAAATATAAGTAATTTGAATACAATATTTTAGCATTTAAAAACAGGAGGAGGAATGGGGGAGTTAATAGGATAAGTAACAGAAAGGATTACCTAAAGCTATAAAGAGAGGATTAGCTTTTATCCTATCTATGCAGACACCTAGATTTAAAGTAGCCAAAAAAAGATGATACACCAAGACAGCACTGAAAAAATGTTTTCCTCAGTCCTAAATTGAAACTTAAGTCAGATTTTTTAAAACCTGTAGCTAAGTAAATGAGATATTACATAAACTCTCAAATGCGTACTTTAAAAATCTTTATTACGCTATAAGATTTCAGAAAACAAGGTGAATATTATTTTTAAAAGAGATTTAACACCTGCTATTAAGGTCAAAGTTTATGGGCAGTCTAGCCGGTGACACTTATGTCTTTAAAAAGCAGGTTTATTTAAGTCTTAACAGTTTAAAGAAAGTAAAAATCACAGAATTAATTCATTCATGTAGCAAATAAAGTTTTATAGCTACCAGGTCAAAGGTAATGTTTCACTCAATACATTAATATGTGACCAAAAATTGTCTACATCATGACTTCAAAAGTATGACCAAAAAAAAAAAAAAATTTAGGGCAAACTTTAATTTATACAGGTACATATGTGTGTGTTACTGTATTTCTTGCTAGATCTATGTATTTTATGATTTTACTCTTGTTGCAGAGCTTTTAATCATTTATAATAATTACATGTGTGTGATTTGACTTCATACAGTACTCTCTAAAAGGCCTCTGTCTAAAGCACTTTCTGCATTCTCCATCACATAAGGTTATGTTATTCTCAAATCAAACACTATTTATCTAATACTACCTTTACTTAAATTAAACTCCACTTAAACAAAATAGATGAGACAAAAACATAATGAGAATCTATGATAATGTCACCCTCCTAAGTGAGTGAAGGGAGGGTGGCTATATCTGGCTGGTGTCCAGTTGCTAGTGGTGTTCCTCACAGTTCAATTCTAAGACCAGTTCTGTTCATATTTTTATCAATGATCTGGAGGAAGGTCTTGAATGCACCATTAGTAAGTTTGCTGATGATACTAAACTGAGAGGTGCAGTTGACCCTCCCTTGCAGGGGCATCTAGATAGACTGAAGCATTGGGCAATCTGCACCTGGGATGGAGGAATGACACATGTAAGTATACTTTTGGGAGAGAAGTGGCTGGAGAGCAGCCCTGCACAAAGGGATCCGGGAGTGCTGGTACAATAAGCTCAGTAAGAGTTATCAGTGTCCCCTGGCATCCATGTAGACAAACTGCATTCTGGGGTACATCAAACACACCGTAAACAGACAGTCAATAAAGGTGATTATCCTGTTGTATTTAGCATTGATATAGCCTCACCTTGAGTACTATGTGCAGTTCTGGACCCCACAATTTAAGGAAGATGTTAAGGTCCTTGAACATGTCCAGAGGAGGGAAACTGGTGAAAGGGCTGGAAGGCATGTCTTATTAGGAGTGGCTCAGGACTCTGAGTTTGTCTAATTTGGAGAAAAGGAGGCTGAGAGGTGACCTCATTGCTTTCTTCCCCAAGGAGGTGGAGTAGGGAGAGCTGATCTGTTCTCCCTAGTATCCAGTGACAGGATATTTGGGAATCATTCAAAACTGTGTCGGGGAGGTTCAGACTAGATATTAGGAACAATTTATTTACCAAGAGAGTGGTCAAACACTGGAACAGGTTCCCTAAAAGGTGGTTGATTCCCTGTGTCTGTCCATGTTTTAGAGGTATTTAAACAATACCCTTAATAACAGGCATCAATAAAAGTGTGGCAGCAGGCCAAGGGAGCTGATTCTCTCCCTCTGCTCTCATGACACCCTACCTACAATCAAACCTTATGTCCCCAACACAGGAAAGATATGGACCTGTTGGAGCAGGTCCAGAGGGCAGCCATGAAATTGGTGGAATGTCTGCAATACCTGTGGTGTAAAGAAAGGCTGAGAGAGTTGGTGTTCAGCCTGGAGAAGAGAAGGCTCTGGGGAGATCTTATTGTGGCTTTCCAATATTTAAAGGGGGTTTACAGGAAAGGTGGAGAAGAGGCTTTTTTACCGAGGCTTGTAGTGGCAGGAAAAGGGGTAGCAGTTTTAAAATAAAAGAGAGTAGTTCTAGTTTGGATATAAGGAAGGCTAGTGAGACACAGGAAAACATTGCCCAGAGAAGCTGCACATGCGCCATCCTTGGAAGTGTTCAAGGTCAGGTTGGGTGAGGCTTTGAGCAACCTGATCTAGTAGAAAATGTCCCTGCCAATGATGGGGGCGTTGGAACTAGATGATATTTAAAGGTCTGTTCCAACCCAAACCATTCTATGATTATATGATTTTAAGTCCTAAAAACTTATTCCTTTTGTCCTCTCTCCACCTTAATAAATTCCATTTCCATTCTCTTTCTCTGTGTTGTAAAAAGCAGTGTAAAATACAAGTTAGAGCTATAGATTTCACAAGGCAGAAGTACTAAAATTATCCTTTGTGAATCTACGCTTGGTCTCAATAGTTAATGTTAGTGGTCCCCACAAATTAATTATATATAGTGTATCTGTTATCACTTAGTGTAACGTTTCAGGTATTATTGAAAAGATTACATGAGAATACGCTATAACATTCACTTTGACCAGTACTTGGAGTACTATCGTATTGCAGTTTTCACAAGTACTGTTATTATTTACAAAGATACATTGGAACCTAAAATTCCCAGTCTTCTTGTAATAGGTTGCAAGAGTGTATAAAAAAGCTTTGCTTCTATATAAGAAGAAATTTCAGTGTAAGATGCGAGCTGAGAGCCACTGTATGAATAAAACACTGAGAAGGAATAAATGGAAAAAAAAAAAAAGCCAAGATAGTATGTGGCTTCTCTTATTTAACTCCAGTTTGTATTACATTAAATTTCTAACCCTCATTTGCACTGGCTGAATTAGACATTATAATTCCATTTACAGTTAAAAAATTGCTTCAAAGATATGCATGCAGTAATGTAGAAAATAATTCAAGTTCAATACACAGTATATCTTTTCTGAGCCATGTTTACTGCAGAAATACAATCCAGCTTACCAGTATATTATATAATCAATTAAGATCATACTAACAGCTGTTTCTCTTGAAGACTTGAAGTCTGCAAAAGGATTCACATACAAATCTAGTATTCTTTTCAAAGCTATGTGTGGGTGGTTTGTTTTGTTTCGGTTTTGTTTGTTTGTTTGTTTTCTTTCTTTCTGTCAGACATAAGCATGCAATAACTACAGAAAGTTAATTAATGATTGTACTGATTTGGGCTGGAATACAGCTGATTGTTTTCATTGCAGCTGAAATGGTGTAATGTTTTAGATTTGTGACCAAAACAGTGTTGGTAACACACCGGTTTAGTTCTTAATGAACAGTGTTGTGCAGTGTCAAGGCCTTCTCTACTTCTCACACTGTCCTGCAGTGAACAATATGTTGGGAGGGCACAAAAGCTAGGACAACTGACCCAAATTGACCAAAAGGATATACCACACCATATGATGTCATGCTCAGCAATAAAAGCTGGGGCAAAAAAGAAGGAAGGATATGCTGTTCTGAAGAGTGGGCTGTAGTAGAAGGCAAGTGGGATTGAATATGTTTTTATTTCTATTTGTTACTGAAAAACCAAACTTCCTTATTGAATTACAATTATATTTTTTATGCATTATCATGCTCTGTATCTTAAACTTTCTTAAGAATTTTTATTGAAGTCTTTTCTCTGTCTTTGAATTGTATGAGTTTATAATGATTGGAACTGGAAAAAAAAATGGAATTATCCTGAGGAAGATGCCCTTGGATCCCTAGCTGTGGAAGAAAACAACCTTGGTGCATTATCATTGGAAAAACCTCACCTCTTTGTGTCTAGACTTAATTCTTTGCCTTAACTTGCAAGTTTTTATGTGGTATATAATGAAAAATTGCTTCTAACTGTAACCAAAAACCCCTTATATTTGGAAGTTTAATTTTTATTTCTTCTCATAAGAGTATTTAAGAGATAGAGACTGAAAAAGCTGGAAAGTTAATCCAGTTCACTTTAAATGAAACTGCATGAGGAAACAAGGAGGAAGGATATGGGTTCTATCAAATTTCACTGAGCTTCATATCTTATCAGACCAATACCAAGCTAAAAAATGATCATTGAAAAACTGGTTAATCATCTATGATGACATTACTGATACCAGTTCATAACTTTCTAGAAATCAATTGTTTTATAGAGGCAAATACCTACAGGACAGTTGCATGTGCAATTCATCTGTTTATTTTCAAAGGGCTTTGCAAATAAAGAATTTGAATGACGAATGGTTTACTTAGGCTACTTTCCTACAACTGTACTTACCTGTTTATATGGTTTGTCTTAACACCTAATTCCTCACTTTCGAGATAATACTGACTTGAATGTTCAGTGTTATTCTGACAGGGATTCATGAAAACTAAATGTATTTGCTGTAGTTACTGATACACTTCACCCCAGCAGAATGCAAATCATTTAACTGCTGTTTTGAACTCCTTATTCTAAGCTCTGGTGGTACATGGCAATATGATATTAACTCAGGATTTTTTTTTTAGAAAGGTTCTCATTCAGGCATCATGAAACAGCAAGAAGCTGGTCCTTACGGTGTTTTAGATCTTTTTATTGAAAACGTATTTTGACTAAAGCATTACTTTTCCATTTCTATGAAATATTTCTGTATTTTTCTACTTTAGTTTTATTTTCAAATTTTTCTTATTTTTGAACCTTTACCTCCACTTTTCTTTCTTTTTCTGACTTTGGTATGAATACTTATTAATTTACATTAAAAGTTAATTTATTGACTGAAAAGACTGAAAACCTTTGCTGTCTGAAAAACTACTATATTGCATCTCACATATTAATTTTGAAAATGAAAAGAAAAAAGTTTGACATTTTGTAAGTATCATGGGGGTCGTATTTTTTACTTAGCTAATAAGGATATGATTAATACATGATTCCTATGGTCTACTCTAGGTTACTTACATGCATGTATTAGAAAAGAGGATCTTATCAGAAGGGGATACTTTGTTGTCTCTTTGACAGTGGACTACTGGAAGAAGATAAATTTAATGTGATCAGAAAACAACCATGTAATTTCAGAGGGGTTTGAAATTTTTTTTTGTTCTTATTAAAGCAAGTCATGGTGAAAGTGCAGAACTCTTCTAGAGGGCATGATAAGGACAGATTTATCAGTTCCACTTTTAATATTTTAATTCTGTTTTGTTGTTGTTGTTGTTTGGTTGGTTGGTTTTTGGTTGGTTGGTTGGTTAGTTTTGGTTGTTTTTGTTTGTTTGTTTTGCTTTTTGTGTTTTTTTGTTTGTGGGTTGTTTTTTTTTTTCTTCAGTGGAACAGAAATTCAAGCTGCTAGAAGATCAGTTTCTGTTTACTTTATATTTCTTAGCTATCACTGAAATGAAACCAACATTATGTATGTTCCATATGCTGTGGCTAACTTTCTAAAGAAGCCTGGGGTGTATGTGGGAGCCTCACGTATTTAGAGTAAAAGTCTAAAGTCTATTTCTCCAATTTCTACAGTTCTTATAACCACTTCAGCAACACACACACAACATTGGAAGCCAACTAAAACAAAAGTGGCATTTGATAATTTAATAAAAAGAAAAATGGTATGACTGTACAGTGCCTGAGGTGCCTTAGTCTCAATAATACGGAGGGTTTGCTATTTACAGCTCTGTAACTTTTCACGTAAACTCTTGTTGCAGTGTTTTTTTCAGAGCCTGTGTGGTCATATTCCTGTATGTTGGTCATGCTGCTATTCTAGTGCTGTCGGGCTCAGGGGCTTTCGCCTGCAAAAACTTAATATTATTGCCACAGCAGGTTCTCACGGGAAGCAACTACCACTGACATGAGAATTGCCTCTCTTCATCCCTCTTTTCTTTTTTTCTTTTTTTTTCTTTTTGGTACATTGTACTTGAGAAAGCCACGCATAATGCACAACCAAGTACATGGTAGTCACTGAAATTTCTTACAAACCATATCCCAATATCCAACAATACAAGTGAAAAGAGACTTAATAGCCAATAAACAGAGAACACTTGTGTTCCAGACAGTTAGTCCATCTACTGGCATCAGAAATAGGAATAACCAATGGGGAGTTTGAACAGGTCCCAGTGAAAATAATGTAATAATAAGAAAAAAGCCTGGTGAAAATCATCTTCACCATTGGCACCTCATGCATTTGGAGGAAACACCCAGGGGAGGATGCTCATTGGCATTCCCTCCCTCCCTCCCATCGTTGCTGTTCCCTTTTCACATGGGCCAGCCTGCCTGCTTCTCTTTCTATTTGCTCCAAGGTAACTTTCACAGTTATAGTTGAGGTACACTATTAGCTACAGACTCTGCTGGTGAATGTTCATATGGATTAACTTGTCTTAAGATTCTTTCTGCAGCAAAAATATGTTTAGTTAGAAAGTCCCAATAATTTTATAAACAAGACAAGAAGATGAAAAGTTGCAGTATGTATTGTTAATTTTATTTTGTATAATCCTCTTAATACAGTTCAAAATGGGCAAGTCTTAAGCATGTTTCTGTATGCCTCAAGTAACTAGATATTTTAGTTCAGTTTCATGGTTTTTATTTCGTTTGAACGTATTTGTCTATTACACGCCTGAAGTAATAGATCATCCATCTTCCCTAATCGCCCTTCTTGTCACTTGAGAATTTGAACAGAAATATTAGAAACACCCACCTCTTTTGATCAGATCAAAGAATCCTTTAAAAACTTGTATACTGATTTATCACCAGGAAAAGACATGTTTTCCCTTTGCATTTAATAAATTATTTGGTTCTTTAACTTTCTGCATTTTTCAGAAGACCTTTTCCCTCTTTCAATATCTGTAAGATCGTATCTTTTTAGTGTGGAAAACAAAACGTTCTAAAAATAAGTCTTACATATCTAATGGATTGACTTGAAAGTCATTTTTACTGTAATTTATTCAGGTATATGTGTATTCTAGCTTAAAAATATAACTCCATATTTGACTTACACAATTAAAAAGATAAGTAAATAAATTAGTTACTAATTCTGTTAGGGAAAGATTCAATTGCCTGATTATCAAGTATTAATTTCCACATGTACTATATTTCAACTAGCTTTTAATTGTTTTAAATATTTGTTTTAGATTGTTTTAAATTTCAACTAGCTTTTAATTGTTTTAAATATCTTCTTTCTGTTAGATAGCTGAAAATAGCAATAAGAACTAATGTTAACCTTTCCTTCCCTGGGCTGAAAAAGTCCATCTCTCTCAGACTCTCCTGGCATATTCTGTGCTCTGGCATCTTAAACATCTTGATGTCCCTCTGCTGGGCTTATTCCAGTTTGCTCATGTCTTGTACTGGGAACAGCAGAATTGGACACGATACTCCAGATGTGGTTTCACCAGTACTGGATAAAGGGAAAGAAACACCATGATTGGCCATTTTTACCACAAAAACATAAGGCCAATTTGTGTGGTCCTATTTTTGTTGTCTGCCAGGATCTTCAATTCTTCCCTGTAAGTTTGCTGTCTGTGCAGATAGTGAAAGTCTGTTTTGTTGTGTGAGATGATTTCATATGAAATGTAGAACTTTACACTTGACTTTGTTGCACTTTGTGACTGTCAACCCACTGAGCAGCTTATAGAAGTCTTTCAGAGCAGCAGCCTGTCCTGCTAACATCCCCTCCAGCTGCCAAATGGATATGAACTACAGATTACTTTTTTTTCCCTGCTGTCCACTCATTCATCACTCACCTTGTTAAATACTTATGTAAGCTCTATCTCACCAAATTGGCTATAGCATACTATAAGAGACTGTGTCAAAAGTCTTGACAAACCTAAAATAAGCATCTTCCCTCATTTACATTGTTTTGGATAAGAACTAGCAGAAAGATTTATTAATTCATCCAGGTTAATGAAAATTAAGTCATAGCAGTTTGGTTGCTTTCCAATTTAGCAGATGTGTTTCTCTTTGGATTAGTTATTCTAAAAAAATGTTGCGAAATGAATCTCTATTTAAACTTAGATAGTCCCAATTGGGATTTTTTTCTATAAATGTATAAATCCTTATCCACAAGAAAAAGAATTTGATAAAGCTATTATTTCTACTCTTGAATAGTGCCTATTTGAAGCAAAATCTTAGTCATTCAAAGACTGAATTTGGTGTTTAACTTCAAATTTCTTTACATTTTCTGTTACCAAAGCATGTGACTGAAGTGCCCTCATATTATACAAGCTGCACACTAATTATGTGTACATTGTTTCTGTGGAGAATATAGAGAACTTACTGAGTAAATGATGACATCAGCTGAGTTCTTTAACTTTCTAAGAGGACTGTCTGCAAGACAATAGAGAATCCTTTTTTTTCAATAATTTAATTTAATTAAATACTAATTATTCTGAGGGGAAAAAAAAAATCCCCCCAACCCCAATAAAAGCAGCAGTATCAGACTTTTAAGTGAGCTGGATTCTAATGTTCATTATATGATGGTCTGTTTAGCTCTCTGTGAAAATGCAAGAACTTTACATTTGATGTCTTTGTTTCTGAAGAGCCTTACCTACATTTCATAACATATTTGGAAAGATAGAATTGTATATAACCAAATTCATTGTAGCCAATAAAACTGGAAAAGAATATGAGATAATCTACCCAGTAAGCTGTAAAGAGACCGTTTTCAAAACTGGCTTGTTAATCATCTGTGCTGGGAAGTGAAAAGTATAGCTCAGTTGGTGCTAGGATCAAAATAGTTTAGTCTGAGGGACTCTCACAAATTGTGAATTTTGTGATATGAAAACTTATTCAGGAAGAACTAAACTTCTACATTAAAACATTTTAGAAAAATAGATTTGTTTCCAACCTAAGTTTTTAATAAAATACTTCAAGGATCAATAATAAGTAAGAGACTTGAAAAAGGCAGTCAGACATCTTATTTTTTTTTCCTTACAGTAAATTCATCACCATTTTACAAAAGTAGTATCATAGATATTGAGATTATTTATTATATAACTATTATTGAATCTAGTAGTTCAAACTGAGGAATAATTAAGCTTGACAGAAGCATAAACATAGCAAACATAGTAAATATTTCATCTCTCATTCATTTACTTGAATGAATGTTCAGTATAACTGTTTCACTATGCAGTTTCAGTATGCTTCCTAAATAAATTATTATAAAAGACAAATAATGAATATGAAAATGCAACAAATCACCTCTTTATGTATCTCAGAAATGTTAAAATAGTTCCTTTTGTGATGCTTAATTTTTATGTTGGTGAATAACTCAGTTATATATTTAGTTGGAAAACAACTCTCGTATTTTAGCAAACATCAAATCAAATAATTTACTTCCAATTTCTTCTGTCAATAGGCAGTGTATATCACAAAGAAAAGTTCACATAAGTGCAGTCAATATGTACACATGTACTCCAAACAAGTAATGGAAATTTACTTTTGCTTTCAAATCATAACAAATTAACTTGGTTTTCCACCTATGAAGCTGCATTCAAACATCATAATATTGATTTTTTAAAAAATTATGAAAGGTGAATACTTTCATTTAGAAAAACAGTTTACACCTAGAATATATAGCTGAAACGAAAGAATCCAAGAGTGTTAAGAGGAATAAAAACAGAACAGTGTTTCTGAGAAATGAAAGATACAAATGAGTTCTGGTAACACTCATCTAGTTGAATGTAATAGTGGTCATTTCCTCCACAGCCTTTTAATCATGTACTATTATTTATGAATGACTATAGCAATAATGTTCTGCCAGGCAGTTGTATTTTCCATCACTGCAGTCTCTCTTGGACTTTTTATGATGATCTGTGAAATCAGCTGTGTCTGAAAGGAAGCTGTCTGTAGTAAATTTATTTATTGAAAAGTCGTGGCAAGACTTTTTATAGGAAAATAAGGATGAGAACATAAAAGAGATCAATTCAGTGAAAAAATACCCATCAGCCAATGCCAGGCTTATTGCTTCTTTTAAATAAAAAAAATAAATAAATAAATCAAATACCTCTTCAACAAACTGGCTAAGAAAAATAAAACATACAGGTTTTCAGGATATTGCCACTGACTTGTTTGACTAACTTGTTCTCATGCAATGGAAAGTAACCTGCAGCTGTCTGCAGTTACACAAACCAGAGAATATGTGGTATCTTTACTCTCAATTTATAATAGAAGACGTAGACTCCTTCAGGATAGTGTATGGAGAAGACAACCACCCGCATTTCCTAACTCAGCCCATTCCTATAAATGAAATAAAAGTTACAAGATGGCATTTCAAAACACTTTGCAATACTGGCTTATTGTTTTGTTTGTTTTTTTTTTCTCTACATATCATCAGTTTTCTAATACAGTTCTGAATCTTCCCACAGTTTCATTGTAATAAAGTTGAGTTGCACACTGTTCTATGTAATTCTACATAAAATATAATTCTACTTAAAAGGTAATTTTACTTGACCTATTTTTTCTTGTGTTTGTAATCTCAGAGGAAATCCAGATGACTTAAATAGAAGCAGGATTTAACCTGTCAGCCTTACTACTTTCATTTTGAGTATAATATAAATTAAGATGGACTAAAGCACAAAGCAATATGTGTAAATTAGGAGTTCTTTATCACTATCATCCCTTTTCACTGATGCAGAATAAAATATACTTAGAATGCTCAAGGAACTAATTAATTTCTTTAACTTGTCTGTAAAGGTCTCTAAGGACAGACATTCAATGATTTTTTTTTTTTTTTTCTGTTCCTGGGGTTAATTATGCTTAGTGTAGCAATTTTTATTTCCTGGTATTTAATCTAGGTAATATTTGGGAAAAAAATAAGCATTTAACATTTTGTTATATGTCAAGTCAATAATGCAAGCTCTAGCATTTACACTGCCATATGACAAAAGGAATTATATACTAAGATTAGTAATATCCAAAACATTACAAGTGCAAATTACGTGTTTACATAGAAAACTTTTAATTAGAAATTCATATTTTTAAGAAGCTAAGAATATAATAAAAATATAAAGAAAATTAGTGTTCAAAAGATTACCGCCCTTTCAAGAATGTGTTTGCTAATATTATTATTAAGACCTTATGGACTTGGAGCTGAAGATCTGTGGAGTATCACCAAGACTGTGATCTTAGTTCTAGAGCTAGAACATGTCTACAATGGAATGGATAAGATTATAGGATGAAATATCCAAATTCATTAATTTAAAATATATATATTAATGTGAATCAATCTCATATGTGGACACTGATTCAAAATTGAATTCTCAAGATTAAAATACATTCTTAAAGAATATGTCCTCATAGATGCCTGAATGCAGCTTAATACAGTTTCTTAAAAAATGTACTTGGATGCAGTTTTCACTAGGAAACAAAGCCCTAAATCAATATTGAGATTTTACTGCTATCAAACCTGAAGTCTACAGAGATGCACATGTACATATGTGTCTGTATATAACTATATATATTAGGCATACACATATGTTTAAAAATATATATATATTTAAAAATTTAAAAATATTTATAAATTTAACAATTAATGTCTTTATGTAACTCCAAAACATTAAGGTATTTGGCAGTGTCTGTCAAAATAATTAAATAGCTTTCACAACATCTGAAAGTCATACCTTCTTTCAGAAGGAACTAAGATCTTGTTGTGTATTGATAAGGATCATGGCTGAAAACATTGTGGCGAAACTAGTTCAGCCAGTCTCAGGAGATGACACCTTCAGTGTAGGGGGAACTGCAATTTACATGTCAACGACAAGCTAACGAGCCATAGACCAGACCCATAACGGAGGTGGAGAGTGTGCCGGAGGGCACATAGCCCCATCTTCTGGTATGCCCAGCTCGGCAAACAAAGGGGAAAAGCTGAGACCCTTCAAAGTGGCCCGGTACTTGTCCAGACTTGTCGATCTTTTGCAATCACCCTTTCCCCCCAGACTTTTACTCGGAGAGCTATAAAAAAGCTCACCTAAAACAGCACAGGTACGGAATCCAGCACCCTGAGGACCTTCAGCCCACCAGCCCCTCCACGGGAACTGAACCAGATATCGGAGGACGCTGCGCTCCTGAACTGCAAACCTCAGTATCCTCGCTGTGGAACACTGAGGCCATACACTGCGAGGGTGAAAAATCATATACTCCACACAATCCAATATGAATTCAAGTGAAACCATTTATTACAGAAACAAGCCTCCTTATATATGCAGTTATTTCCTGATCACGTGTCCACGCTCCAAGCATGCATTAGCTGACTGGATATTGTCTATGTTCACGAGCTGTCCACGCACCAGAGTCTCACTGCTAATAGGTCTGTTGATTGAAGTCATGTTGAGGCCCTGTTATTGTTGAACTGCCTCACTCCCACAGCAGGTCCTGTTTTCAGCTTTTTGAAGCGGCCTTGAAATTCCTTTGGGCCTTGCTATTTCAGAAATAAATCTCCATCTAATAGAAACCCATCCACACAACAACCTCAAGAAAATCCCTCAAATCTCCCACATACACCATCATACAAGTCCTGCCATCCATGCTGTGGAGACATAAGAAAGACTGGATCCCTCACTTTTTTCTTTCTTCCTTTCTCTCTGCTCTTTCCTTCTCTCCATTTTTCTATATCCCCGTTTCTTTGTCTCTCCGTCCATATATTACTCTCTTTCTCTCTCTCTTACACCTTAGTTTTCCTTCCCTCTCTACCACTCTCTTTCTCTCTTTTCTTTTTGAACATACAAGTGTAACATCATCTTTAAGCTCTGCTGTTGGATTCTGGTTAAATTTCATATTACAGCTACTAATGGTTGCCAATACATCGCTCATATTAGGACTTTTGCTGTTAATGTGTTGATAAGTTCTGTTACACTTTTGCCAAGCCACTATTCACTGTAACAAATATTCCAACACGTACTTTTAGTAAAACTGATAATTGAATTGGACCTCTGGAGTGATTGTCTGTCATTCACTTCACATAACCACGCAGAATTAACCCAGAGTTAACTCACACCTGATCTCATCTCTTGAGTCAATGCCTGTGTTGTGTTTAGAGTTAACTCATCCCTCATCCCATCTGTTGGGACGGGACAGATCTATATTAGAGAGTAATATAAGAATAATTAATAACAAAAAGAGATGCTGGTATTAGTATTTTCTGATTTGACAGTAAGTAATTTAGTTGTGGACAAACAAAGAAATCCATGAAAAATGGGTAAAACTGAATTAATTTCTCCCATGTCCTATTTCAGTGCCTGAACCTGGAAACATACATTCTTTGTCTAATCTTTTGTGGTTTGGGAGCTTTCTTTTTTTAAAAAAAGTCTTTTTAGAAGAATTTTAATGTGCATTTTCATTTTAATTTTTTTTAAGTTTGTTTTCTTTTGCTTTTCTCAGATATTTCATTCTCTTGTCAAGTTAAAACCTTACACTACTGTATCACTGCCATCCATTTTTTTCTTTAAAATTTGTTTTTATTAAATGCTTGCACAGGACTGAGGACTTGGAACTACCATAGAAAATAATTCAAAAGATTATATATGATAGAGACGTCAATCTCAACGTGACAAGCTAGGAGGGAAATGCTCATCATTTAAAGACAGATTGCACCAGACAGATTGAAATATAGGTGACAAATCATACATATAGAAAAAGATCCCTCACTGCCCCCCTTAGAAGTAACCAACAACACTTAAAATATCTTTTTTTTTTTTTTTTGATTGCATCAGCACTTTGTGTCCTGAGAAATTAGTTTGACAAGGCACTTGAGTTTTCATATGCCAGATGATGTTTGTTAAGTGAGTGATGCCTGCTAATTCTTTCTTGGTTTGTGTATCTATTTTTCTATCCTTTATTAAATGTGTCTATCTTTAAAATAAAAAATGCATCATTTATAAAAGCATGCACTGAAAACCTATGTTGGGATAGCAGTAGAATAACCCTCAACAAATGAGAAATATTTGTTCTCTCTGCATCACAAAATTACACTTTTCCATGCAGGGCTTATCTATTATGGGTGTATACCATGTGGCTCTCAGAAACAATGCTTGAGCAGGTTATACAGTGTTCCTGTTTTGGAGGGACTGAATGTTAACACAACTATTTTCTGTACTAATACTGATCATGAACCTAATGACAGCTGCAGACACCACCACCTTGCTTCAGGGTGGTAATACCCTGCAAGAATTTCGCACCCACCAGGACACTCTTGGTTCATCTCTGACTTCAGTTTAGAAGAAGGAAAATACAGTGTACAGACAATTAAATCTGTTCATTTACAAAATTTATTGTTAGCTGAATTAATGTTTCAACAGTCTAATACTTCAAATTATATCATTACACAGAAAAACCTTACTTATAATTTTCTTTAAAAGTCTGTACTAAAGATCATTCCTATCATTGAAGGATAGAGTGAAGGTGGAGACAGGTTCAGAGGTGCTTATGAAAAAGATGAGGGGTAACAGTTCTAGCATAGATGTTAGGAAACAAACAAACAAATAAACAAACCAACAAAAACAAACAACACAATAAGAAAGGTCCAACAAAGGCTGCCCAGCAAAGCTGTGGAATCCACAGTCTTAGGGATATTGAGAACTTTATTCTTCAGACTTCTAAAGAACCTGGTCTAAGTTATTCCTGCTTTGAGTGGTGGATTGTACAAAATAACATTTAGTGGTTTTTTACAACAATGAATACCTGATGTTTTCTGTTTCTACATCCACGATCAGAACACAAGAAATACAACAGGTACCATATTGCTATTCCTTGATGAATAATAAACAAAATATTTTTGAAGAATGTTGTCCACTTTGCTCCACTCATTTCCATAGGACCTGGAGATAGGACTTCAGAAATCATCTTGATGCCCAATTGCCAATAGCTTTGGAGATGGCCAGTTGTTTCATTTACATCACTGGACTTAAGTAGACTTTTTTTTTTTTTTGGTACAGAAATTAAATAACTTCATAGGATCCTTATGTGTATATTCAAGAATACTGTTGTTACCTAATAATTTGCAATGTACCTAGTGTTTCTGTATTACCTAGATAATGTCTCAGATTTTATCCAAAATATTGCCGTATATTTCTTCATCAGATGAAACTTTTATGCATGCATAAAAGTAACAATTTATCTTAATTTTTTGATCCATTTCTCCTTTTACTGAACCCATTCCTCAAAAGAGCCTTTCTACTGAAATAACAAACAGGCTGAATTTTGTCTTTTAACAAACTTTACATAAAGTGACACCATATAGTGTCCTGCACTTTGTTAAAGTAATGAGTAAAACATACTCTTATATTTTATTCTCAAAATGGTGAAATAAATTGAAAAAAACTTTGTCTGATTGATCAAATGATACCTAGTCCCAATGAAATAAATAATTAGATTCCCTTGAATTCCTTTAGTGTTAAGATATCATCTAATTACACATGAGAAAAATGAAAGTAGTCCACTGAGCTTTACATTTCACATTAAACAATACTTTTGAGTTGTCTCTTGTTAAAGCTGGTGAACAAACTATTAACTTGCATAGAATCAGATTTGGAACTGAGAAAAATCTCAAGTATGGAGGATACAAACTATATGGTTTAATTAAAATCACGTGTCTTATCTGGAAACAAAATTTAAAAAATGACAAAAATTCTTAAGAAGTAACAAACCATTATATTCTCCCTATAGGTGTCTTCTGCAAATGTGTTTTACAGTGGTTTAATATCATGAGTCATCAGTGTGGCTCCATTCATTTTGTTGTGAAGCATTTAGAAGGTGAAAAACATGTATTGGTCTGATGTGATAGAGAAATTATATTTTTGGTAGTTACAGAGAAGATTATATCAGTTAGAAAAAATCATCACTGTTTCCTGGTGATCTACATGATCCAATAATCTAAAAGGTGTAGGAGTAGTTACATTTATACAGTCCTAAAATTACATTCAACCCTTTGAAGGCAACCGTGAGGCTAATGGGGCCCCTGTTGAAAATGAGTTTGATCACCCCTGCTTTAGAAGAAGGGATGAAGACTTCCTCTAACCCTTGCTGTTTCTGTAAACATTGTGTGTTAGGGTTATTTGGTAATCCGAGACATCTGGCACCCTGTCAGGCAAGTACAAATCCCATCTGCAGGTACAAATGGCTCCCTGCTTGTAAATGACAATGCATACTAAACTGTAGTATAAACACACAGTTAATTTATTAGTTTTGCCTTTTGTATATATGTGAGTGGGTCCAAAGAGCAGACTTAACCCACTTTCTTATTTCTTTTTTCCACAACTCCAGTTCTTAACTCCTATAACACCAAGTTCTGGCACACGAAAAAACAGTGATATGCTTCACTTCTACTTTATGTTCTATTTCTTTTATTGTTGTTAACATCATTTGGCATTATTCAGTATCACCAAAATACAGGTCAAACAGACCCAGACCAGCTGTGATGCTTCAAAATCTGACTGATAAGCACAATCTTTTCTATATATACTGTGCTTTAAATATAATATTATTTTCTATATGATTAACCTTAACTGTACAGGCACAGAAAGATAGAAAATTGCATCATGACTCACAGAGTTAATTAGCAAAAGTTAAAACTGAGAAATTAAAAAAAAAAAAAAAAAAAGTGTGCTTTATCTGAGCCTGGTGTCACAAATTTAGCGACCACAGGGAAGTTTTACGTCTTGGGGAGTGGAAGACTAAATTCTTTGTTCATGAATTGGAATGATTGCACACATCTTGTGTTCTCCAGTTTCTACTCTTATTTCTCCAGAGTTAAAGTGAGAAAGTGTTTTATTTTGCTTTTTTGTTTGTTTGTTGTGGGGTTTTTGTTTGTTTATTCTATAGATTGTCTGGCATAATCATACTCTGGTATCTGCTTGAGATCACTAGCTCCTAGAACAATACAAATAACATATAACATTAATAACATTAATAACACCAAATTCATAATTAATAATTGCATAGGGGTCAAATATAGCATGATATATGGAATATTCATGTGAATAATGGTATCCATGATAGCAGATGAATCAGTTTTCCTAATTTCTACTATTTTCTACTGTAACTCTGTAATAGTTTCTACATGCTTAGAGTAGGGCTAATAGTTTCTTCTTTTGTCTGCAAAACACAGTCAATGTCTCCAAATATTTCCCCGAGAAAAGAGAGCTTTGTGAAGAGAGGAAAAACAAAAATAAATAATTTATTTTTTCTTGATAGTTAAGTAAGAGCTTCTGCAACCTACATTCTATATGATGGATGCCTCATTATATGCATTCTTAAAGGATATTATGAGACAGAATGTGCTTATTCAGTACCTGTTGATATAAGGTAAAAATAGATTGTGTTGTGCAAGTTGTATTTTCAGTATGTTTTTTGCTTTGAGGTTAACAAACAGTTAACACTATGTATAATCAAATGAACTTTAACAACCATTAACAAAAATAGACAGTGTTATGGCTTTTTAAAAACTGTTTTAAAACATCTATACTTAACATGTAGAAAGTATCTGATGTCTTAAAAAATCTATTAAGCCCTTTCTGCTGCACTGGAAATCTATTTTTTGTGCATGTTTACAACTTTTTTCTTCAATTATTTATAGCTAAATTGTAAAAAAAAAAATAATCAGTCAATCAAACTTCGTTGAACTCAAACAATTTAAAGTAGGTTACAGAAAAAAAAAAAAACACAAATTAATCAACAACCACGGATTTTCTGTTATTTCCTCTGCTCTTTATCTTTCCTTTAGACTTCTCTGTAAAGTTTGTTCAGATGGATAACCATATATAATGTTTTTCTAAAGCCCACTGGAGAAGAGACTTTTCTCTGAATTTATTGGACAACTCATCAAATCCACTATCATCTTTGAAGCTATTCACATCACATTTAGAGATCTAAAACCTGAATGGCATGACACTCTCTAAGCTGTTGCAAAATAAATATAATATTTTTAAAATATCAGTTCAGCTATTGTGATCTTTCAATGATGACAAAAGTTTAGATGAAAGTACCTGAAAAGAAAATGACTAGTTATACTCTGCTGTGAGAGTAGCAGTGATAAATGAAATAAGAGCTGACAGCTTAAATTTAATCAGCATGTCACTGTTTCATCTTAATAGAGCAAAATCATTCTATGTTGAGTGTTTAATTTACTATTAGCAGTAACACAGGGATAATGAAAGTAGAATTCCATCACTAGTTTCTGCAGAGGGTTTGGCAATTAAGGCTGCAAAGAACAATTCAAATTAGATTTGAGTGGTGGTAAGCCCTGCTAATTTTGATGAGTACAAGATTAGAAAACACTGTAACCTCAATATAACTGGTTCATTGCTGAATATATTGAATACTGTATTTTGTTTATTACCGTATATTTTTCTGGTATGTGTGACTTCCTGTGTTTTTCCAGTTAGGTAATATGTAAAGTACAATATATTATATGATTTTCAGGGAAGAAATGTGCTATTAAGAACACGCAGTATTATTTTTTTCTAATGTTTTCTTTGCATAATTTGCTGTTTGTTAGATGTGATTATTGCTGTCATGATTTTCCTTCCTCTTTCCCTCGTAAAAATTCACTCACATCTTGATGTCATTTTAATTTTGATGTAAAATTGTTCCATCAAAATATCTAATCATTATCCAGCAACAATTAGTTAAGCAGTAAAAAGTGTATTTATTGTGGAACTGGTTATATGGGGCTTCAATATTTTTTTTTTTTTTTTTAATTAGGAAATCTTACTTTATTTGGGGTACTCTGCAGGAACAAAACTTATCCTCTGGGTATTAACAGTATATTACTTCATTTGACCACTAAAGCACATTAATGTAAGCTTTCAGAGACAAGTAGGAAGTAGCCACACATACAATGAAGTGGCTCCAGGAGTATATTTTATCATCATTAGGGACAATCCTGCTGCCACTGATGTCAAAAGGGATTTTCACCCTACAGCACATGGTGAGTTAAGACTCACTGATAACGAAACCGTGAAGCTCAAGAAACAGGCAAGAAAGAAAAACTTCTCACATAATCCTTTCTGAAGGAAAGAATGATGTAATAATTCAACAAAATTTGGTTTTGGGGCTGCCAAGCTACTCCATCATGGGAGTGAGGTTTTTCAAAGACTGTTAAATGTATCATATTTTTGAATTAAGTCAATGTGTAAATTTTCTGTAATTCTTTGGTTAAGGTGTTAAGATCTGTCATCTCTAACAATAAATGTGATATTGCGTGGAGTCTAAACTACCTTTGTGTCAGGTAATATTACTTCCTGTCAGAAAGTTAGTTACTTAGGAACATCTGAGACCTTCATATTATGGACTAGGAAGAACTTTTAACTGGTAAGTAAATGTTAGGCATCAGATAATTAAGTATAGAAGGCTTAAGATTCAAAATAGACACTTTGCTCTGTTCAAACTCATATCTTCAAAGTATTAATGCTCATTAAATAATGTAACTGGAAGTTGCCAACTAAACAAGGATTTTTAGAAAAGCACTTAATCTAAACCAAATACAGTAGTAGATTGAAAAACGGCAGGAAATAAATATCTCTAGGGGGTCTGGCCAGAAAGAAGTTCATATTTATCAGAGTTATATCTCAGCCTGACATCCGGGAAGGAGTCTTTTACCAGTAAACACCTCTCAGAACTTAATCCACTTCTTCACTGTCCTAGATGAACCAAATTCTGATGTGTCTGTCTTAATCTCATATGATGGGGAGCTCATATTACGTATATAAGTGATGTGGGGCCAGTTATAGAAAGACTGTGAATCTAGAGTCCACTGGTTGTGTGTTCAGTGCTGATGTGGAAGATTGAGGTCCGTCTCTTTCTGCCAACAAATATTTACTTATATAAGATTGAGAAGCTTCAAAGTATTTGTTTAAACATAAGAGAATTCAGCCTCCGAGCCATGCTTTCAAGAATGCCACAGGGGCCAGATGCACCAAGAAGGAGTTACAGAGAGACAATTTTCCTCCCTTCCCTGTGATATTCTGTGGCTGTGTGCACACATATGTGTGTGTGTTTCGATTATTTTTTGTTTGTTTGCTTGTAAGATTTAATGTGTGACATGCTTTCAGTGGCTTGTTTTTTCAAGGTAATATTTTACATAAACATGGATTTTCGTTGAGTTTTCTTACTCAACATTGGGATTAGTGGTCTACAGCAGTTTAACAGAGAAATAAATATATGTATAGCATAAGTCAGTATTTCTCTTAAAGGAAAGACACAATTTTGGAAGGAAGCAGAAGTAGGAACAAACTTTATACTAGCTTGGCAATGGTGATGACAGTGGTGCCTCTGAGTAAACATTCCTGCTAGTCCCCTGCAGGTTTTTTGCTTTTCAGCCGGGCTAAGTGCAAGCCAGTTTAATTTCTTTCATGTTTATCCTGAAGTATTTTGACATTAATGTAGGGATGGTAATGTTTCACAGAGCTACAGTCTTTGGTATATTGATGGAAGAAGAATATCTGGAAGCTCAGAAGCTTTCTGTAAGCCTCTATATATTTGCTGAGTGTTGCAAAAATCAGTCTTTCAGGATTATATGTGTGCAGGATCCTTCAGAGAACTGTCAAAGGAGAAAAAGCAAGTAAGTTATTTGTTTTTCCTGGCATAGATGTTGATATCATGTGTTTAGACATCTGAATTTCTTGAAGTTGAATGCTACTCTGAAAGTATAACTTTCACTTGCATGTTCAAAAAAACAAGTTCAAAAACACAGCAGATTAAAGTCTTACTAATAGAAGAAAAGGCATTTAGAAAAAATAACACAATCCTGACTGTTGATCTTGCTCAGACAGGCATTCTATTTAAAGGTGTCAGCCCATTCCAACTGAGCAGGCATAAAATGTTACCTACTAAGGCAATATCTTCACTCTTGAGGACCAGAGATTGGAAAAAACAATATTGACTGTGATATACTAAGAACATCACTTCAAAGAAGAAGAATGGACTCCTAACTTTTCCTTACCTAGTCTTGTTTTTATTTTCTGGATGCTTTCCCTAGTACTACCTCATCTATTATTCAGCTCAGATAAGAGACCTGTATTGAAGATTTTTCATTTAGAAAAAGCAATTTTAGATTATGCTGAATTTCTTCTGGTAACAAGCTTAAAAGCTTTATAAATTGCATTTGATAATATGAAAATGTCATCCAACAGGACTTAACATCAACTGTGAGATAATTACCAAAATGCAATGTTTTCATTCTATTCATTCAAATGGGTGAAATATATTATGCTCATTTATACTAAAAATGTTTTGGCTAGAGGAATTTGTTACACATACTGGCATGGTAAGAGCTGCATTAAGTTGTGAAGGAAGCCATGCTCCATGAACCCTCTTTTCACTTTGTAAGTCAACCTACAAGAATAAAGTGGCCTGTCCCCTAAAGCCAAACAAATATGTTTGAAACATGATTTCTTTAAAGACATGTAGTCCATACTTCCTTATTTTAACAGTTCTTCTGTTAAAAGAGCAGGACTTGATTAAAATTTAATCCTCCCTTTTAAAGTAAAAGAGCTAGTATATTTTTCCACACCAGATGTGATTCCATTATTTGTACTTACCACATTAGCACTCCTCATTGTAAAACACACTGTGATTTGCCTTTTAAAAGTAATTTCAGAGTTTTAAACTCAAATGGAGATGGATGTTTTTCAATTAGTTTGTGAATCAAATTTCAAATCAAATTTCTTTAGGACTAACAAATAATGAAAATGTTTTGTTATAGGCATGCAAGTTGAGGAAATTCACACCTAGAAAACTTTGCAGGTCTGGTTGTCTGTATAAATAGATAAATAGTGGGCAAAAGCACGTTCATGCTTTTTGCTAGAACTCTCAGACTCTGAAAAAGTAGCTGTGAATTTCAAGGATACGTTCTTAGACTAGATAGAAAACTATCATCCATCATTATCTACATGCATCTTATATCAGGAATTCCTACATTTTATTACATCCTAGGTAATATGTAAGCTTGAGGTACAATACATTCAATCCACAATATAATTTTGGGAATTTGTAAAAACTACTACAATACCTACCAAATCTGTACTACAATTTCAAGATATGAATCCATCTGCATTTTGCCTCAAACTGGTACAATGGAGAGCAATAAAAGCAGATTAACTGCTTCTTGATGACCTGCTAAACTGCTGTAGCTCAGCTTTCTGTCTAAGATTTTAGATTGGTTTAATGTCTTATTTCTGTCACTGATCAGTCTACAAGAATTACATACAGCCACTAGAGAGTAAAAGTGATAAACACCCTGCATTTACATCTGAATGCATAGTAGTTTGGGGAAGATTTTGCTTGCTTTTAATTTTTGTTGGTGACAATGATTTAATTAATTTCCATTGTATCTGGAAAATACTAAAAGGATGACAAATTCATATCAACAATATATGTATGAGAACTATCATGACAAAAAGGTTTGGCACAAAAAGATATGGATGGGTGTTGGATTTGCTGCATACAAAAACCCCAGTTTAACCCAAAATAAATATTTGCTTCTGCTGCTAAGAAAGCTGAGTATGTTTCATATAAATGTTATAACATATGATGTTGAGTATTTATTATATGTATTATATGTATTGACTATTTATTATATGTAATATTTTTAATTTCAAAAAAGATCTCTAAGCAGTACACAATCATATGCAGTAAACACAAAAATGCTGTCATCTCAGTTATACTCTGACACAAACCAAAAAGTCAGTAGGAATACGTCATGCCTCACGATGTTAAAACCATGATACAGTCTTGGATACACAATTATTTGCATCCTGTTTCTCATTCTGTAAAATGAGTTCTACCTTATAAAACATACTGAGTAATGCATAATGTTTTCCAGAAGACAAGAAATTGTAAAGTTTCTGTACTGCATACAAAGGAAGCCACTCTGCTTTCAATGAGAGAAACCACTGAAAATATATTCACCTCTTGTACAATAGAGCACGCTTGCAGCAGTAAAGGGAAATACATGCATCACATAGTAGTGTGGCATTATGCTCTGGCATCAGGTACTGTGCACACATAAAGGCATTTAGTATATCATCACTAAAGTCTACAGTTCTTTCACCTAAATACAAGGGCTGTAGTACAGAATAAAGCTTTAATGTACTTTTTTTTTTTTGCCCCTATGTCTACTTATTGTAGTATTATATATTCCCCTTTGGAAATCAAACATATTCTAAATAGTTTTTTCTCTATCAGCAATTCTGCCCTTTAGTGGTTCATGTTTGGAGTGTGGTCAGGAAAGAGTTCCTAGACAGAAGGGTCTACAGACAGAAATGGTGTTATTAATACTTTTGACGGCATTTTACTTTCAGATGACACAGCTATGAAAGGATGCGACTAGTAAAAACACACCCTTGTGGAGTTGAAGAGTGTCTACCCAATATATTGTTGCACAATACGAATTTTGAAATTGTATTTTTGCCTGTTTAATAACAAGTAATTGCAGTAAACTGGAGAAACACTAAACAGTTCCTTTCCTATTCAGAAATAAGGCCTATACCCAGTGTGTTCAGTCACCTTGTACTCTCTGGATGCAGCTGTAAATCAGTCTCCCTGTATGTATTCAGAGTCAATGGTACTTTTCTGCCACTTTAATATGAAATGAAAACATTTTTAATGGCTGGCACATCATATCAGAAATCAGGTACAAGGAACTTAATTCTATTTATTCATAGCTGAAAACTTTGGAAGAAAACAAGTTGTAATAGGATATTTGGAACAGGATATTTGGAACAACTTTCATAGCTTGCTAGAGAAAACAGTGGGCAAAAAAGGAACAATACACATCCGTTGTCAGATCTCAGCCTGAGTTTGCAGAACTGTGAGTGAAAACACCATCTTTGTGTTTAGAACATGTACATTTGATTTGGAAATCAATCTGAATTAACAAATATGGCCACATATTTACTTACTACTTTTCAGTATCATTTTTGGAAGTGAAACTATTCTTAGAAGTGCCTCTGGGAAAAAAAAAAAAAAAAGAAACAAAAATAATATTCAGTTTATTTATCTATGTGCTTAAGCATTCATTTAGAGATCAGTACTACTTAGAGACTGCAGATAAAAGCTCTGTAAACTTGGAAAAAAAGATAGTATCTTGTCCAAAAGAGTGCTCAAGCTAGGTCATATCATATTTTAAATAATTAATGTGATTACCAATGCAACTGCTTCCCAGTCATTGGCTTTTATTTTTCACTAAATTGTTTGAAGTACATATCAGTATTGCTGCTTTTAGATACCAAGGAGGAACTAATTAAGTCTCATCCAAAGTATTTAATGTCAGTATGAGTTCCATGACATCAAATCATAAATCAATTGACCTGGCACTATGGCATCACCTTGACCAGGAACTGAGTTCAACACAAACGGGCTAAGTGTGGTGAGCCAGAGTGAACAGGACAATGCAAACCAGAACAGAAAGGAGCCCCGATGTGGCCCACATGTCAACAACTAACCAAAGAATTATAACTGAAACTGCTGGAAAGATAAATCACAGAATCATTGTGGACTGACCTGGCTGGTGACTTGTGCAGACACCTGGCTTGAAAGACCCTCTGAGACAGGGGCTGGTGGAACATGATTACATGGGACATGGAATAAAGCACGCGCTTAAGGCAGAGCCATTTGGTGGCAGAGCCAAGTGGATGCTAAAGCCATACATGTAGCCTGGTCAGAGCATCCCATGGGGTCACTGGATTGGTCATTGGCGAGGTATCAGTAGATGGTGCATGTGTGGGGGGATGGGAATTGGGGGGAAAGCTTTTTTCTGATACAGTCCCCACTGCCTACTTGGTCTACTTAGTAACAGAATCAGATTATTTGGTGTTTATTTTCCCCTGTGAAAAAGCCTCACACAAATCTTCAGCTCTAGATCACACAAAATTCATTATAGTCCATGTAAGTGATTTAAAATAATATGACTAATTTTTTCCATTCTTTGT
Source organism: Streptopelia decaocto (assembly GCF_964273445.1). Taxonomy (NCBI): domain Eukaryota; kingdom Metazoa; phylum Chordata; class Aves; order Columbiformes; family Columbidae; genus Streptopelia; species Streptopelia decaocto. The sequence continues at coordinate 56,570,162 of NC_138658.1, read as the reverse complement.
TGGTTTTGGATTCCTGTGACAGGAGGAGGAGAAATGATGAAATTCTTTGGCGTGTGGTATTTTCATGTTGCTGATATGAAAACCACAATCAGAATGTTGCTTCCAGACTAAAAATTTAATATTCAGCATTTCTCAAATTATTCTTTTTCAAAATGAGTGGAAATCTTATTGAAAGTTTTAGAGGACTTTATCTTGAATCAGTGAAGTCAGATGAAATTTTACTATAAATATTACCAGAAATAGCCTGAACTTTCATAGCTTCAGATGAGGTATCTTACTTTTTTTAAACTTGCACTTGAACATAAGGCTATCCATACTAAGAATTAACATCCTGATCACAGCATCAGGACATTTGGAGCATGACACAGTGCAATTTTCCTTGATTTTGAAAAGAAAATAACATCTGCTATTTCCTCATTAAGATTAATTGGGAATTGTCGTGTTAGCTTAAAGTATTTTGGTTTCAATTAATTCATATTTTTTAGTTTAAAGCAACAACAACAACAACAAATCTCTTGACTATCTCACATAGTTTAATACTGTTCAAATACAGCAAGTATCAACTATGCACTTAAGTGCTGCTTGAAAAAAACATATGCTAGAAAACACAAGAAGCCTTCTGGTAGAGACTGTTCTTACAGCATTAAAATGTAACATTATTTTCAGAAAAAATGTTCAGCCATCACTGCAGCTGCTGCTGCTTTTTGCAGGTGATTTACATGCATCAGAGACATCCTACTGACCCACCAGTCTGTTTCTAGTAGTGGTGGTAGGATATATTGTTCTGGAGAAGACGTGATTCTCAAGAGTTAAATAAGGTCTGTAGCCCTTGTACCTGCCTGACATCATGATAGTTGACTTAGAACACTACAGATTTAATTCTGCCAGTTCCTTTGAATGATATGTAAATATGCAGAATGTTTAGTTCTGAGATGTATTTTTTTCCCGATACTTTTATTAAAAAGATTTTTCTTTCCAGCTGCCAGTACTTCTCCCATTATAAGGGATCAAACAGAAAGAATATGAAGATTGCAGAGAAATGTAAAGTGGAGTTCATGAAAATAATTGTCTTTTGTCAAAGATTATTAGAATGCAGAGTGATTGTTAAATGTCTTGTCTGGATAACTTTATACAGAAATATGTGTTTTATAATCTTGATTTATTTATGGTTTTTGTTTTATCTTACAAAATCTTACTTTGTATGTGATTAGAACTACCTTTTGTCAGCAGGGGAATTCTGTCTATTCTTGCATTCACAGCCACAGCCCATCTGACATATGTTTACATGTTAAACTTCGGGCTGTTGCTGTCCTCTGATAATGGAGAGGTCTGAAATCATCTTTTGTTTGCTAGAGTCAGTATAAGATATCTTTTGTTGTTGTTGTTTTCTGCATGTTGTTACCTTTTCTCACTCTTCTTTTTATATTTTTCAAAGTTTCAGTATGTGAACAAGAGAAATACAGTTACATGTCATTACTTTTGAAAACTAAGTTATATTTTAGTTAAGCTTGCTCATAAGAAAACTTTTTTTTTTTTCCCGCTTTTCTTTCCATAGTTTACAATAAAAATGACCTTTACATAAACACAAAACTTTTGTTCTTAGAGACCTTTGTGTCACTATGGAAGACAACTCTGTAAATCATACATATAACTGGCGATCTTAGAAGGCACAAAGTATGGCATAATTATATCCCAGTCTACAACAGGAAGTTCTTCAAAGCAAATAAACATTGGCAATTAAAACCAGGAATCAAATTGTTAAACCAACCTATGCTTTTTATTTTTTTTTTGTAATCATAATAATGAAGAGGAAGACAATAATGTGCACAGTTTTACAGATTTTTTTTTTCAAATCAGTATGACCACACTACTCACCTGCAAAAAAACCCAACTTTACAAAAATGTTCTTGGTTAATGTAAAAAATACAATAAATTATTATATAGATGATGTGATGCATAAGGTATATATGTATTTAAATTACACAGAATAAAATATGTATTTTGTACATATTTTTGTATAATATGAAAAATATAATTTAAAATCAATGAAAAATCTTAACAATGGATCAAAATATAGAGCTGGACCTAAGCCAAAATGCTGAACTTAGACTTTGAAAGTGAGGTATGTGCATGAGAGAAATTTGAAATCTTATTAAAAATGTTAGCTTTTGAACAAGTTAAGCAATAAGATGGTCCCAGATATATTGTAATGAAAACTCTTGTAATACAACCTTGTTTTCAGATTTCACTGGCTGGATGTGTATAGTACTGAAACCTAAGACTTTATCAAACATGCAACTGAAAATGACTGCTTGGTTAGATTTATTATAAATTTTCTGCTGTTTCATATTTACTCTTAATTTTCACTATACCTCCAAAATAAAGGTCTAGAATGGTAATTCTTTATGAATCTGTTTGAGCACTGGGATGTTTGTGCATTTGTTTACTTTTTTTCTCATCAGTGTCAAGCTGAAACCAATCTTGGAGTTTGGTTACAGATCTCAAAACAATTTTCAGTTTTCCAGAAATTTCAACAGGAATTGTAAATGGTTGACAAGCTGAACAAATCTCTGTATAGTATATAATCTATAGCAGGTATATTTTCTATGAAGCTATGAATAAATGCATATATGCATACATGTTTCAATGAAGTAGACTTTCTTTATTCGAGGTATTCTGGTTTTCTATTTATACATAAATAATTACACATAAGAAAAAGTGTAACTTACTATCCTAGAAACTATTATTTCTCTTAACTGCAGAATGTAAAGCATACTCATAGAATTATAGATTTCTAATACAGACAACATATAATACTTTATCTTAAAAGATATTTGGATTTTTTTTTTATAATGTTATTAGTTATTTCAAACATTAATTTAAAGAACATGACGCCACCTTGGTGCTCTGCAAATAACTTCCCCCACTTTCAATGTTTTTGTGCTACTAGACAGAAAATAGAAACACCAAATAATTGAGAGTAAATGAACAGAAGAATATATAGGCAGACCGTGCTAAGAAAACACAGGAAAAGGTATTTGAGTAGATCCCAAGACTAACCGAGTAGACACTGACAGCCTTGGGACCCTCAGAGCATGGGCAGCGTTTGTGTAACACCATCAGGCAATGGAGCAGGTACTATAATAGGAAAGCTACTGTCCAATATTTTAAACTGTTTTATCAAGGCTTTTCTGTGTTGGTTTGGGATGAGAACCTATATTACTGCTAACTAGAATAATGATTCAGACTGTAGGACTGTTAAAACATCAATTGGACTAACAGTAAATTTTTGGCTTCACATATGAGTTTCTGTTTGTTTGTAGGGAGATTTTGTTTAACATTTTATATAAACAGAAGGCCATTGTGATTGTTGTCTTTAGATTGCACAGTAAAGAGGACCAATTGAGGTGCATGATAATATAAAAATATCTACCTCTCTGCTCTGTATTTCAAAGATCAATGTTGAACTCCCTGCCATTTGCAAGGATTGTTCCATAAAACTGACTAATTCTAACTAGATGTGTTTGTGAGCTGGACAGCTTTTATAATGTTATTTGAACATCTCATGGAAATGAACATTCAGGAAATGGACAAGTGTGTGACAGTGTAGAAGGGGAAAAAGTCATTTTAAAAAGGTTTGGAAAGATTAAATGCTAAGAGTTTCCAGTAAACAGAAGAAGGTTCCAGAGTGACAGAAACCTATTTTTTTTTTTAACAAAACTAGAAGATGATCTGCCAGATTTGTCAGCTGAGCATTTGCACCTGGCTGTCAATATGTTGATGCAAATGGCAGTCAATGCAACGTTTGGCCATGTTACACATTGGCTGCAATAAAATTTTTGGGGGAGATATCAAGCTAATATTTTAGCTTCATTACCTTTAGGATAAAGTCTATAATGTTAAATAAATTTATTGACATAAAAGATACATCTCTCCACTTCTTTTTGTTACTGGGGAACACAAAGAATCCATTGGCCATTAAAATGCAAATATTTGACTAACACTACTAAGGATGACTACTTCACATATGACAAAAACCTTTATTTCCCATGCAATTAATTTATTAAATTATTGTAAAATAGACAGAAAAACATAATTGTATTACGTTTGGCTGATAGCAGCATGTGTGGTGCTGTGTTTTAGATTTATCACCAAAACAATATTGATAACTAAACAATGTCTTATCTATTGCTGAACAGTGTTTGCATAACACCAAGGCTTTCTCTGCTTCTCACTCTGAACCCCATCCCCCAGGGAGTAGGCTGGGGATGTCCAAGAGGTCAGGAGGGAGAACAATTGTGACAGCTGACTCCAAATGAACTAAGGGATATTTCAAACTATATGACCCTGTGCTCAGTAAAAAGCTCTGTGTGTGTGTGCTTTTCCTAGGTCACCTTCACTCAGAGATTGGCTGTACATCAGTCTGCTGGTGGCAGGTTGTAAGTGGTTCTATTTTGTTTTCCCTTCACTCATAAAATTGTCTTTATCTTGACCCATGATTTTTTCTTGCTTTTGTCCTGATTCTCTCCCTCTATCCTGCCAGAGAGAGGGAGAGTGAGGGAGCAGCTGGTTGGTACTTAGTTGTCAGAAGCCAACTCACCACACTAATCAGATATTAATCTTTTCATATTTGTTGTAGAGAAATGTCAGATTTCTATGCTATTTTTCAATACTTTATTTTAATAAGCTTGTTTTATTTTAATTTTACTGTAGCTATATTAACTCTAAGCTCACCACACTTTAGCACATTTTCCTGTCATGTCAGCTCCGTATTGGTAATAGATCGAGTTCTCTGAGGTCTCAAATTCAACTTAAAACTATCTGCCATTTACAATACAGTGGTTTACACTGAATAAGTATGTGAAACTTCTGAAATGTCACCTACATATGGTAAGAGTTGTCCTGCTGCAAAGTGATTTAGTCTTCTCTTCCTTCTGCAGCTTCTTCCCCTGATGTAAACCCAATGGATGCATAACACACAGTGCCAGTTGTTTTACAACTGTTTCATATGTCAGATGTTAGATTAATCTTCTTTTACACATCACTTCCCATGTCAACAGACAAAAATGTCAATAAATCAGGTCTGAGTTTTGCAATAAATAAAATCACCAAAGAAGTGCTCATTTTCTTGAGATTCTAGGGCTTATTCTAGTGTGATGTGCAAGGCAGTGTGAATTGGTAACTGAATGAAAAGATTGACTAGGCTAAGAATAAAAGCAACGGATTCTCGATTTGTTTGCAGATAATTTATTTGGTGTTGTTTCCTCTTAATAAAATGTTTTGAGCAGAAAATAATGCTCAATTGAAATTGAAATTGAAATTGAAACCCTTCAGAAGAATTCTATTTGAACTTTAATTTAGATAGTTTCAAAGAAGTAACAGGTTTTTCCTTGGTGAAGAGAGGAAATAGCTGTGAAATCCCCAAAAGTATGGAATTTTTTTTTTTTTTGAGTATGGAAAAAAGATTTCTGAACAAACTATGTTGCATGCCTCCAATTGGACTTGTTTGGGAATACTTTCCATTAGGATTATCTCCATCATCTTCACAGGGATTGAGGTGACATTGACTAGCCTGTAGCTCCCTGGTTCTTACTTCTTGCCGTCCTGAAGACAGGAATGATGTTTCCATGCTCTTGAATCCTTCTCTCTAATCTACATATGTTGGGCAAAATAAAGTCACTTATGTCCACTTAAAATCCAATTAAATTTTTTTTTACTCCCCAAACTATAAAGAATGTAGAAATCCTGGTTTGATTGGTATCAATGGAACTACAATTTTAACTTCCTAGTCTGTTACTCTGAAGTTGGAGTTAAATGCTAAGTCACCTAGACAATGGGCTTATACTAACCTGATATTCTCCTATCTTCCATTATATATATATTTTTTTCACTTTCTATCTTGTCCATTGCTATTGAGGACACCTGAGCTCATTTATTTCACCCATGCATGAAGCGTCCCAGGTCACACTGCATTTTAAGTAACATTAAGAGATTCTTTCAACGTTGTGAGTGCAACATCAATGTTGCAATCAATGACTAGGTTTGTTGCACAATGGAATTGGTTTATAAAGCATCTTGAAAAATACATTAAAAAAAAAAAGAAAAAGAAAATTCTGGAAGGTTTTTTTGTCACTTCAGCATTGTTTGTTGCCTTTTTTAATGTTTCAAAGTAAGAAATATGCCAATAACTAAGTAGACCGAAGGTTTCCATATTTGTGTGACTTGTGAAAATAGTGCTATTCCAATACTTGAAACTGGTAAACATACAAAGAAAATGTTTTTATACATGACATTAAATTCAGTTGCAAACTTCTAATCTCTAATCAAAGGAGGCTGAGTACTTAGAAAAAAATGACCTTATACATCTTTCACACCATGGTCTTCTATTTCCTCTTACCTAGCACTGCCTTTATATGTAACAGAAAATATTATTTAAGAGATGAAATCAAGTTTTCATTTTTTTAATATTTTTTAAAACATTGAATTTGCAAGAAAAGCTTATTCTCCCTATAAACAGGTTATATTTTAGAGGACACATGCTTGGGTTGAGAGAAGTTTTTATCCTTCTTATTAAAAGATATTTCATTAGATACGTTTAATTCTCTCTCCTCGCACAGAAAGAATTAAGGGATTGGCAACAGGATGTCAAGCGTCTTAGTACAATTGCTTTATCCACTATTATTTCTCTGGATAGATATCTTCCAACCATTCACTATGTGTGGAAGAAGAATCCAATATTCTGCTTAGTGTGTTCCTTTGTAAATAAAAACTTCATCATAACTGGTAAAAGATTCAAAAGCTAATCTTGTTTTCTACTGCATACCTTGCAGAGTCTGATGGAAAATATTTCCTCATATTATATTAGTGTAAATCAACTACAGTGAGATCAATCCAATTGCTACAAGTCCAGTAAAATTTAGAACTGACAATATTTAAAAAAAATGCCTGTGATTTTTGTTTGGCAAAAGCTTGAAATTTGTTCTATTGATTATTAGCCAGTAACCATAGGTAGATTCAGGTTTTTTTCCTTAAGTTTCATCCATTTTTGACAGCAAGATAAGCATTTTTGAAGTGTTATCCACTTAAAAAAATAAAATGTGACAAAACTGAATTATGTAAAAATTACTCAAATACTGAAACCATAAAAATGTTAATCTGAAATCCTACACTTCAGACTCAACAGACATGGAGAGCAGAAGACACATTAATATTTTTCACTGTAAAATATACATCTAGGAAAAAATAGTTGTATTAAGTAAATACATTATATATATATATATATATATGTATGTATGTATGTATTTTAAACCCACCTTCTTAGATTCAACATTTTTCCAAAGGTTTGCAGATCTCGTAGAGTAGTGACAGATTTGAGTGTCTTTGGTACAAGTCTGTTTATTCATAAAAGTGCATAACTGGGTGAAGTTGAGCATAGACAGGTAAGATAGCAAGGACAACACTCAACTGATTTCATTCCCTAGTTAACTGAGAAGTTCAGATCCTAGGCTTTATTTCCTGCTGTCCATTCTTTATTTTCCTGATGGAAATCTAGTCGACTATATTCCTTTATCTCTGATGCTGTACATCTAGTCAAACATTTTTTATCTAAACAGGGGTCTGATGAACCTTGTTTTCCAGGTTATTTAATTTCTAAAAACTTGCCTCTTCATATATTTAGCTATGTGTACACATCGTGTGTTTCAAAATCCTTTAGATAATTTTTGACAGGAACAACTGTCTGTCAGGGACTTTACTGTCCTTTTAGTTCAGAACTCCACAAATAGGAGGGATTAGGGTTGCTAGTTACAATGATTTTATCAACTTTTTAAACAGTTCTTACTTTCTTGGAAATTGAGCACAAATAAAATATGCAAGATTAATTTTTCAGTACCAGGTATTTCTGGTATTTTTACTACACTATTCCAGATAGTTTATAAATTATTTCTAAAAATTAGACTGGTGAAACTATTTTGTTTGGGTAACTATTTTTTTAGTATGTCAATTAATATGTAGAACTTTGTAAGAGATATTTGAAATTTAACAATTAATTTTAACTTCATGGCAAATATTTTATTAGCCTTGAAAACTGAAAAAAAAGTTCAATGCTATTGAAAGATTATAGTGACTTCCTTTTATGCTTTGCTGACACTCTAGAACCAGGGAGAAGAAAGCTTTCCAATTCAAATGTAATAGAAGCTAAAAGACAACAGAGCACTGAAAAAATAAAAAGGACAAGAAGTTCGTGGTTGCATATACAGCAAGAACTTGAGTGAAGTTTAATTTATTAAAAACACCAGGAATTCTTAACAGAGAACAAACTAAACATAGTTGTTTCAAGAGACTGGGATTTGGAGTTGAGTCTAGAAGGAAGGAGAACTGGAAACAGGAGGAATTAGATGAATTCTTGGAGGGACTCAAGTTGCTAACAATTTGTCATAACAATCTTGTCATGCCACCAGGCTGAAGCTACTGACCTCGGGAAACAGAAGAGCCATGCAAAGCTCTGTATTATAACAGGAAAAAAGGGTAGGAACTAAAATTTATTTATATTGAAATTAACAATATTATTATTATTAATGAGGTTTTGTATGGGAATATTTTTTTCTTTAGTAATTAGATCTGAGCTGATAATGACTTGGATTAAACTGCTAATATTCAATTATATTAACAATAAATTCTTGGCTTGATATGTAAGGTTCAATTTCCCTTTCTCATGAAAAAGATCTTGCACAAAACATATAGACTATCTCAAAAGACTGTCAAACTGATTTGCACCAGTAGGTGTGCATGTGTGTGAGGAACATGTGAAAAATGGGCTAATAATTTAATGCTCATGACCTCTTTCTTTTTGATTTGTTCCAACTTGATTTTTCCTGTTTTTCATTGAAAATGATAGCTCAGATTCATTCAGTGAGATGAAGAGGCCCTTTGGGAGCTAAAGAGGTTGCTTTCATTGTTGTTTTGATTTGTTTGTTTGTTTGCTTTCCATGCTGGAAAATGATGGTAAGGTCTATATACTGAGATTTTACGTGTACATGCCTGTGTAAATAACAACTCTCTTCTACTAGCTTCCTCTGCACTACTGTTGTATTCTTACTGCTTCTGTCTACAAGACTGCTCTTTGAAGTCTATTACATTTGAAATCTATAAAGTATATTCTCAAAATCAATCTAGCTTCTTCTCTGGTTCACTGTGAAAACTGGGGAAGGAGTGAGAAGAAATATAAACTACCCCTTTTAGATGTAGCAAGTGCTACCTCTATGGAACTAATGATCTAGCTAAATGCATTTGTAATTACAAATCTGAAGACAAACCTCAAATACAGTATGTCTTCATATTGGCAATAAGACGTATTCAGTATGTTTATTTCAGGATGTTTCAGGAATGGACAAACAATTGTGTTGAAATTGGAAAGAAAATTGGCAGAAAGTTGGGAGCACTTCACAAAGAAGTTGTTCACTCAAAAGTGCTGGAGCAAGAACTATTGCAGTTTTGTTTTCTGTTTCTTTACATAATAGATTGTGTAACGGAACTACGACAGTCCTCTGTGAACACAGTCAGTGCAACAGCTGATGCAGGAATTATCCTTCACTTTCAGTGCATGCATTTTTAAAATGTCTAGGTTAGCTACTATATTTAATAGACTAAATATAGTTTCTAACTTACTGACTTTGGAGGAATTACTATTTTTTTTTTTTAATGCCATCTTTTTTAATGACAAAAATGGACATGCTATTCCAGTCTTCACACACAAACCACAGCTTTTCGTGTCGTCGGGGTATGTCCCGTCCCAACAGATGGGATGTGGAATGAGTTAACTCTAGATGCGACATGCGCCCTGACTCAACAGATGAGACCAGGTGTGAGTTAACTCTGGTTTAATTCTGCGTGGTTATGTGAAGTGAATGACAGACAATCACTCCAGGGGTCTAATTCAATTATCAGTTTTACTAAAAGTACTGTTGGAATATTGGTTACAGCGAATGGTGACTTGGCAAAAGTATAACAGAACTTATCAACATATTAATAGCAAAAGTCCTACTATGAGCCATATATTGGCAACCATCAGTAGCTATAATATGAAATTTAACCAGAATCCAACAGCAGAGCTTAAAGATGGTGTTATCCTTATATGTTTAAAAGGGAAAGAGAGAAAGCGAGTGGTAGAGAGGGAAGGAAAACTGAGATGTAAGGGAGAGAGAAAGAGAGTAATATATATATATATATATGGAAGGAGAGACAAAGAAATGGGGTTATAGAAAAAGGAGAGAGAAGGAAAGAGCAGAGAGAAAGTAAGAAACAGTGAGGGATCCAGTCTCTTATGGGCCCACAGTGTTGATGACAGGACTTGTACGATGATGTATGGCCTCGGTGTTCCAAGGTGAGGATGCTGGGGTCAGGAGTGCAGCGTCCTCCGATGTCTGGTTCAGAGTGAGGGTTCTCAGGGTTCTGGATTCCCTTGGTGAGGCTGAGCTGGTATTCCCTTGATGAGACTGGTAGGACCCCCGGTGAGACTGGTAGGACCCCTGACCGGTGCTGTTTTAGGTGAGCTTTTTATAGTTCCCAGAGTAGAGGAAAGTCTTGGGGGGGGGAAGTGGTGATTGCGAAAGAGGGACAAGTCTGGACAAGTCCTGGGCCACGTTGAGGGGTCTCCGCCTTGGCCCTTTGTGTCATGCAGAAATCCGGGGGGAAGTGGTGATTGCAAAAGATGAACAAGTTTCGACAAGCCCCGGGCCATGTTAAAGGGTCTCAATTTTTTCCCTTTGTTTGCCAAGCTGGGCATATCAGGAGATGGGGCTATGTGCCCTCCAGCACATCCTCCATCTCTGGTCGGTCAGCCAGCCTGATTTGTGGCTCGTTAGCTTGTCGTTGATATGTAGATCTCAGTTCCCCCTGCTCTGAATGTGTCATCTCCTGACTGAACTAGTTTCGCCACAATGCTTTCAGCCATGATCCTTATCAATACCCAACAGGGTAAAATAACACATTTACTTGGAAAAGCAACCTGCAGAGCCTGCTGTGCTGGATACATCAAATAAAGCAGTGTTGTTTTTCAATGACTGTTGCAAGATTTCCATGACATCTGATAAACAGAGAACAAGATGAGGTTAATTGCAAAGCAAAAATCTCTGAGCTAATATAAATTTGAGCAACTGCATAGATTTCAATGCATTTGAATTCTCCACTGAAATCCTACCTATCCATGGCAAGATCCCACAGAGAAGAAAATAAATTGACATCTGAGCTAAAATCTGCACACAAGAGAATTCTACTAGCTCAGCAAAAGGAAAACCATTTAGTAGCATTTAATTCCCAACATGGTTTAGGACAGATACTATTCCCAAGGACAGTCAGTTGTGATAATCTTGTTTTAGAGGGTAAGAGAATTCAGTACTATGGATAAGGTCTATTCTGTTTTGCTAGAGAGATATTCTGGAATTGGTTGTTAGACATAGCTGCTACAATCTGTTTACACACATCCTATATATTATTCTCTAACCTCCCCTTCTCCACTTCTTTCTGGTAATAAATCCTACACAATCAAAATATAATTTTATTTCAGTTTGAAGGAGGAAAACAAGGACTTTTTTCTGATGTACTTATTGCAGATATTTGAAGGTGTACAAAAACGTATTTTTAAAACATTTTAGAAAATTTGGCTCACAATAGATCAAATTCATGTAGGGTGCATGTACCTGGTTAATTTACTGATTACTTCACCCCAATGTGTCATGATTAATCTGTCTCAGGAGAGACCATGCAGTTGATTCTATTCATAGATCTAAAATTTGAGACGTCTTAATGTTTTTCAGGCATCAGTGTGGTTCACCTGATATAAAATCTACAGAAGATCTTTGCTCTTTTGGACTATTACATAGTTATGTGATGTACAACATAGAACATCCCGAGTCCTGATTTGGAAGGGACCTACAAGGATCATTGAGTCCAACTCCTGTCCCTGCATATGACAACCCCACAGTACACACCATGTGTCTGAGGGTGTTGTCCAATCTCTTCTTGAATACTATCAGGCTTGGAGCCATGATTACTACCCTGGGGAGCCTGTTCCGGTGCTCCACCACCCTCTGGATCAAGAATCTTTTCCTAATGTCTAGCCTAAACCTTCTCTGGCACATCTTCCTGCCATTCCCTTGGGTTCGGTCATTGGTCACTAAAGAGAAGAGTTCAGTACCTGCCCTTCCTCCTCCCTTTGTGAGGAAGCTGTAGAACATGATGAGGTTTCCCCTCAGTCTCCTCTTCTCCAGGCTGAACAAACAAAGTGACTTTAGCTGCTCCTCATATGGCTTCCTTTCCAAACCCTTCACCAACTTCGTAGCCCTCTGTTGGACTCTCTCTAGTAGCTTAATATCTTTTTTAGAGTGTGGTGCCCAGAACTGCACACAGTGCTCAAGGTGAGGCCGCACCAGTGCAGATTAGAGGGGGCCAATCACCTCCCTTGCCTGGCTGGCAATGCTGTGCTTGATGCACCCCAGGACATGATTGGCCTTCTTGGCTGCCAGGACACACTATTGGCTCATGTTCAGCTTGGCATCCACCAGAACCCCCAGATTCTTCTCTGCAGAACTGCTTTCCAGCATCTCATCCCCCCATCTGTATATACAGCCAGGGTTGCCATGGCCTGGGTGCAAAATCTGGCACTTGCCTTTGTTGAGCTTCATGTGGTTGGTGATTGCCCAGTTCTCCAATTTGTCCAGATCCCTCTGCAGGGCCTCTCTGCCCTTGAGAATGTCAACAGCTCCCCCCAGTTTTGTGTCGTCAGCAAGTTTACTAAGCACCCCCTCAAGTCTTGAGTCTCAGTCATTTATAAATACACTAAAGAGTGCTCACCCTAAGATGGATCCCTGCAGAACCCTACTAGTGACTGGTTGCCGGCCCGACATAACCCCATTTACTAGCTGCCTAGCCCGGCAGCCAATTGCTCACCCACTGCATTGTGTGTTTATCCAGCTGTATGTTGGCCATCTTGTCCAGGAGGATACTATGAGAGACAGTATCAAAGGCTTTTCTGAAATCTAAAAAGATCACATTAACAGGCTTCCCTTGGTCATCTCAGATGGTACTAGATGTTTGTGTTCAAGGGATTGCACAATGCCTTTTCATAATACAGTCACCAGAGTGCAGTTCAGTTGATCAGGTATTAGTGCCTACTTGTGAAATAACTCCTTACTCTCCATGACTTGTATTGCCTAGCAGATCATGATAGGAGCTTGGATACCATATCTAGACACCTAATTCAGTTGTCTTAATCTGAAGCCAAACAACAGGTATAAATTAAACTGTTTTGTTTGGCCCTATATACATTATTAACTCACAGTGAATACAAGCTAATGTGATTTAATGAAAGGTAGATTTAAAAAGTTTAAAGTTACTTCCTCTTTTATTTATTTATTTTTTTTCTCAGCATTTATATGATTGCAAAACTCTAGGGAGACCTTAGTTAAGCATTTTTGAAGGAGTACTATTGTGTTATTACACACCGAGTAAATAAATTACAACGGACTTTGGGCGTTATTTTTTTGTTTGTTTCTTATGTTATTTTTGAATAAGAAAACAACAGAAACAGCTAGGGTTGCTGAGTAAAAAGAAATTTTAGATGAAGTAGGAGAGGAGTCCTTTATCTCATACAAATCCACTGCTCTTTGTAAAGAAGTCTTCTCAGACTTTCTGAAATGTATTCTTCCAATCAATTAATACTGCCATCTTAGGGTTACAACTCTTGGCATAACCTCAAGTTATATAAGACTGCAGATGCACTCTTGATTCAGCAGATCATCCTGAATGCAATCACACAGCACCTTCAGGACGGACAAGGGATCAGACCCAGCCAGCATGGGTTTAGGAGGGGCAGGTCCTGTCTGACCAACCTGATCTCCTTTTATGATCAGGTGTCTCAGCCGGTGGATGAGGGGAAAGCTATAGATGTGGTCTATCTAGACTTCAGCAAAGCCTTTGAAACTGTCTCCCATAATATACTCCTGCAAAAGCTGGTAGTCCATGGCTTGGACAAGTGCACTCTCTGCTGGGTTAAGAACTGGCTGGAGGGCTGGGCCCAGAGAGTGCTGGTGAATGGGGCTGCATCTAGCTGGCGTCCAGTCACTAGTGGTGTCCCCCAGGGGTCAGTGTTGGGTCCAGTCCTGTTAACATCTTTATTGATGATTTAGATGAGGGGATTAAGACCATTATCAGCAAATTTGCTGGTCACACCAAGTTGGGAGGGAGTGTTGACCTCCTGGAAGGCAGGAGGGCTCTGCAGAGGGATCTGGATAGACTGGAAAAATGGGCTGATTCCAGTGGGATGAAGTTTAACAAGGCCAAGTGCTGGGTCCTGCACTTTGGCCACAACAACGCCCTGCAGCGCTACAGGCTGGGCACAGAATGTCTGGAGAGCAGTCAGGCAGAAAGGGACCTGGGGGTACTAATTGACAGGAAGCTCAACATGAGCCAACAGTGTGCCCAGGTGGCCAAGAAGGCCAATGGTATCCTGTCCTGTATCAAAAATAGCGTGGTCAGCAGGACAAGGGAAGTGATCCTGTCCCTGTACTCTGCATTGGTGAGGCCACACCTGGAGTGTTGTGTCCAGTTCTGGGCCCCTCAGTTCAGGAAAGATATTGAAGTGCTGGACTGGGTCCAGAGAAGAGCAACAAGACTGATGAAGGGACTTGAACACAAGACCTATGGGGAGAGGCTGAGGGAGCTGGGGTTGTTTAGTCTGGAGAAGAGGAGGCTTAGAGGTGACCTCATCACTCTCTATAACTACCTGAAGGGAGGTTATAGCCAGGTGGGGATTGGTCTCTTCTCCCAGGCAGTTAGCAATAGGACAAGGGGGCATGGGCTTCAACTTTGCCAGGGGAAATTTAGGCTGGATATTAGAAAGAAATTCTTTATGGAGAGAGTGGTCAGGCATTGGAATGGCCTGCCCAGGGAGGTGGTGGACTCACTGTCCCTGGAGGTTTTTAAACTGAGATTGGACATGTCACTTAGTGCCATGATCTAGTAAATGGACTGGAGTTGGACCAAGGGTTGGACTTGATGATCTCTGAGGTCTTTTCTAACCCAGTCGATTCTGTGTGATTCTGTGTGATCTTTACCTATATGTACTATTTTTGTAAAGATTAAAATTCTTCTATTTTGTATTTCTTTTTGTTGGCTCAAAACTTCTCCCATCTTTAAGTGCATTAGGCTCTTAACCTTCATCAGCTCCAGGAAAAAATTGCAGAAATCTCCTTTTTTATAAACCTCCTCTCATGTTTGTCATAGTTAATAAAGTTGTAGTCTAATAAATAAGTTTCCAGTGTGGTTAACTGTATGTCATACATCTTTAAACTCCAAAGCAATTGAAGATCCCACAGAAATCCTTGCACATAGAAGCTTGTGAGGTGAGACTGTGTTATCCTCTGTTGTGTCTCACTATCTAAAACAGGATCTCTGTGTCATGGGCTGCTCAAACATCATCTATAACTCTGAACTTGTTTCTGTCTGCTCTTGTACACAATAACATTTCACAGGGGGTCTGGTTAAGCAGAATTTTATCTGTATTTTTCAGTGCCTGTGTGAGAGACAGTATTCCCAAGTCAGATCCTAGATTCCCTTTATGTAGTTAGGGCTAAGAGGGAAAGACTTCTTCCTGTTGCTAAATTCAGTTACTCTGAACCAGTTGTCCATAAAAGGATTTTGCATATGTGTGCACAATATTTTCTTTGTGTAAGCAAAGGGAAACTCTGCTTATTTTATGTTTCTATAGTATATTAGTTGCTACAGATATACTGAAGTGAAAACAATATTCATGAGGTATAATAACCATCATGCTATCTCTTTAAATCACTATCAGAATGGATCACAGAAATTATTGTTTTAGTCCCATAATATAGAATAATTTTAGATATGTTGCTTGGACTGGATATCTTGCTGCATTGCCAGCTGAAACTTCAAACCTGAGTACACTCAGGCACACATGGATATGCAACTGAGCAGCTGTCCCTGCAGCATGGAAAAAAGAAAAATATCATTATTACCCTTCACCTTATTTTGTTATAGTAACACATGCTACTGGATCAATGAATGATATTGGCAGCATTCTAAATTACAGACCTTCACAATAGAACCGGAGGGTTTGGATGATCTGACTAATTATATCTGTTGACCGTGAATAAGAGAGAAAATATTTTTAAATAAACTGAAAAAAGGAATAAGATTTGTCTTAAAATTACAAGAAAGGAAGAGAGGAATTAACTGTATAAACATGGGGATAGAATTGGGTGAAGAACCTGTGAAACAAATAGAGAAGAGAAGAAAAATATTAATCAAAACAGATAATGTCAGCAGAGAAAAAAAAAAAATAAAGAAAGAAAGAAAAGACTTGAAAATTGAAATGAAAATCACATAACGTGAAGCACCTGTTAGACATGACCCACAACACAAATTGTAATAATATTTGTAATAATATTTGAAGAACATTTGATCAAAGTATTCAGAACACTACTGTACAAGTCGCTGAAGTACCTGATCTAACCAGACCAGCTCAGAACCAGGGGCTGGACTATATGTCCTCTGGAGGTCACTTTCAGCATTCATGATTCTATGATCTAACTGAAACATGACCTTCATGTAGTTATTTTCTTAATATAATGTTTAAGTGAAGTTGCTGCTTTGCTTCTCTTATGGAAAGATTTAGGTTTAAAATGGGTTTCCTTAAAAAATGGCAAATCCAGTTACTTTCCCCTTCCTCCATGAATTTTCATCTCTTCAGGTGTTAAAAGTGTTTCCATGTGCTAAACCTGTTTTTTCTCACTGACCTATGACAATTGCTTCGTGTTCCCTAATGATGCTTAATTCCTTTTTTCTGACTACTAATTTCTTAAAACATGACTGACATTTGGTTTGTTAAATTCTGAGCAAACACACATTGAAGGACGTGAGCTAATAATCACAGAAAAAAATAGTAGTTCTCATACAGAATTATTCTTTTGGCATCATACAAGGCGTTCTTGCCCTTTTGCATAGGCATTCTGGTTTATTCTTTGTTCCCATGAAACAGCTATATATAAATGACTGTAAAGTGTAAAAGTCAACTGAATACAGAACCAAACTGAAAACTCATCCTAAGAAAGTCAGAGACGCTGTATTTTAAATAGAAGGAAGCTCCTTATATCTCTTATACTTTCTATTTTTTTATTGGACCTTTCTGATATTACATTTCCTATCAAGTATGCTTTATGTATACAATGTCTCTCAATTTTTTAGATATCTGAATTATTTTGGAAAAGATACTCATATTTTTATTTTTTCTTTTCATTTTGATCTCTAAAAAGATTTGATCTCACTATAGAAAAAGACAATATATTATATCAACTGTACAGAGACATTTGATGTCCACTTTTAAGGATCTCTAATTCTTTCTTACAAAAATGAACAAAATAGGACATAATTTTGAATAAATGTTTTAATGATATTTATTTAAGATTTTTTCATTCTGAGTTTTTGTTTTGTTTTGTGTTTGGGGGGCAGTTCTTGTTGGTTTTGGCAGTTTTGAGTGGGTTTGTTTTGTTTTGTTGTGCTTTTTTTTGTTTTTTTGGTTTTTTTTTTTTTAATCCTAGTCTTATGTTTTATTGTGAGTTTTACAGGATCAGCTTGAGTCCCAGTCTGTGTTATGATTTTCCTAAGATATTTGTATCTTTAAGATTTCCTGGCTGTAACATTTACAACAGACTTCAATATGTGTTTAGAATAAAATATTCTATTTGTTGGTGTGAATAATGAAAAATAGTACAGACTTTCATTTTTGATTAGGATGATACTTACCATGTACACTATATTGTCATTCTTCTGATACAAATGTATCTCTTTAACACAGTCTAATATTAACTTTAATGTGTCTGTTTCTATTTGCATAGCAATGATCATTCTTACTCAAGGAGGATCAACAATAAAACAGAAACTTTCATGCAAATCTGCTAGACTTATTCAAAATATTTCTGATTAAAAAGGCTTTGTAAGAATAAATCTGTGTTCTTATTTTTATTGTAAGAAGAAAAGGAATTTTAAAGCAATAGAAAACAACCTGACATAAACGCCAGCTGTCAAGTAACCTGTGTAAAAATTAAAGATCATTTAACTTAAAGATCTGTTACAGCCATCCTACATGAACATTTGGAATATAAACCTAATGTGTAATATGTGTAGAACTCACATAAACTGTAGATATAAGAATTTGTTATGAGGAACAATTCTGATTTGAGAATTTTTTCCCTATTTTTTTAATGCTAAGTAAACAATACTTGACAAGAAATGCACAAACTGACCATAGTTTAGAAAAAAAATACTTTGAATAGGAAAAATAAGGGCAAAAAAGGTCAACCCTGTCCCAGGGTGCATCGAGAACAGCATAGCCAGCTGCTTCAGAGAGTTGATTGTGCCACTCTGCACTGCACTGATACTGCCCCACCTCGAGTGCTGTGTGCAGTTCTGGGTGCCTCAACAGAAGGACATTAACCTATTAGAGTGTGTCCAGAGAAGATGACCAAGATGGTGAAATGTTTCAAGAGCAAGCCTTACAGGGAGTGGCTGAGGTCACTTGACTTGTTCATTTTGGAGAACAGAAGGCCTAGGGGTGACCTCATCACAGTCTACAACTTCCTCAAGGGGGGAAAAGGCAGAGGGTGGTGCTGATCTACTCTCTTTGGTAACCAGTGACAGGACATGAGGAAATGGACTAAAGCTGCATCAGGGGAAGTTTAGATTGGATATTAAGAAAAGATTCTTCACTTAGGGGGTGGTTGGTCACTGGAAGAGGCTCTCCAGGGAAGTAGTCGTGGCATCAAGCCTTCTAGAGTTCAAAGAACATCAGGATGATGCTCTTAGTCACATGATATAGTTTTAGATGGTCCTGTAAGGGAGAAACGATTTGGACTCAGTGATGCTTAAGGGTCCTTTCCAACCTGAGATATTCTATGATTCTTTATTTCTAAGTGAAGGAAAGCTTTCTATTATGACCCATGAGTTGCTAGTCAAACTGCAATTTCTATGGGCTTTGCATGGTTAGTGTCAGTTATAGTCACTCATTCTGGCCAACATTTGTGCTCCACAAACATTTGACCTGCCCTCGATGTTAAGATGCCATAACATTAACCAGGTTTTAATTATTAAATAAGATAGGCATGGATGAATCAATTATCTCCAATAAGAACACTCAAAAGGCTGTCAAGGTAGAGATCTGAAAAAGTAACCTCTATATAGCTCTTTAACAACATAGCTCTTCCTACAGAATGATAAACACCTATGTATGCAACTATTTAATTCCTGAATTTGCTTCCATTAGAACTCAAGAATTTACAATTGCATACAGTTTTTTTCAGTAACCATATATAGTATCAATGTTGATACTACTTAAGTGTTTAATTACAAGAAATTTATTGAAAAAATAACTTGATTATGGTGTACTTGGACTTCACTAATTATATACTGCCCCTTCATATATTTATTACATTTATTTGAAATATTCTAGAAGTAGACTACTTTCATATAAGTGTATTCACGTATGAAATAAAATCATGCATTTTTAAGTAAATTGCTTTCTAACAGATTTATTTCAGAATATGCACATAGAGTCACAGCTTTGCATAGTAGTCACCCAGTATTATATCATTATTTTCCAACTAGTACTTTCTAAACAAGATGTGCCATCTCAGGATATGCGCTTCAAAATTTTACTTGTGCTCAGTCAAAGAGAAGAGGCATTTGAAAGTGAGGCATTTTATTGACTAACATGACATCCGACTTCGATCAAGGAATCATGTTGACAGTAGGAATTTTTTTTCTGTGTATCTTGATTAAAATAATAGAATTTTAGAAACAATTGGAATTGTGTCATTGCTTATCAGATAAGATGCCACATTTGTCTTGTTCTGGTAATGTGAACTTATCAAGACTACAGTGTATTTTTTTTTCTGAAGCTCTGTTACACAGCAGATGGGATGTCTAACATCCTTTTCTATTTAAAACATGCAAGTTCTAATCAACAAGAGGTTTTAGAATGTTAAACCAGCCAGCCATAAGAAATATGTCACACAGTTTGCTGTCATCCTAATTAATTAGACAGCATTATTTGTTGTCCCCAATGAACTCAGATGAGCTCAATAACTGATAATAGCCTCATTCTTTTCAGGGAATTTCTTTTAATTTTATTCACTTTGATTTAACAGAGAATGTTTAAAGAGGGAAAAAACAACCTGCTACTGTGAAGGGTTATTCAGAAACACATGCTTGTGACTTATTAATATGAGCGAACATTTGGCCTGTTACTAAGGTCATTTTAATTTTAAATGTTCCAGGGTAATGTTTCTTGAATAATTACTATTTCAGTAATTATCTTGCACTTTTATAACACATTTCTGGACATACTTTGTAATAGAGTTCTTGCCCTTCAACTGTAGAAAGACTCAGTAAATTATGTGAACATCATTTATAATACAGGACAAATAAAATCTAAGGGTTAACATAACACAGAGTTCTTCAAATCAATATTAAATAGAAAAGTTAATTGGCTGTTCTCAGTCAGAGAAACATAATTAATTGCTTTTTGTAGCTTTCATGTTCAGATTTAGTCTAGAATAGGTTTGATGAATACAAAATTGAATGACACAATATTGACATAATATAGAGGACTAATCTTGCAATTTTTTCTTTCTCTTGGTGACTATGAAAAAAATTAAAAGTTGGTCAATGAAAAAATCTATACATAATGAAGGCAATAATGGGACTTCAATATACCAAATGACAGTTTGGTTATAGGTCATGATTATTTAAGTTTTTTTGTTTCTGGTGAAAATATTGCACTTAAGGGACTAAATTCCTCAGTGGAAGAAGGTACAGAGAACTAAATAGGCTGTTACTGGAAAAGTATGTGTGCACAAGAGAGGATATTTCCTTCAAAATACATGTGCTACTTCTGAATTTCTAGGTTTTCAGACTTTATTTTCTAGGTAATGTGTTATTTTTTCATCCATAGATATCATAGCACCATTTTTTATCTGTATTCCATTTACGGAACATTTTGTTAAAAAAATATGGAAGCTACATTAAATTTGTAAACTCCCATGGTTTTTAACTAATTAATGTGCATTCTGGTTCACTTCTGAATGTTGAAAGTGAATAGTCTTGTGTAAATCGTCAAAATCTCAAAAAGGCATTAAATAAATTGATATCCTCTTTGCTAATAGCTTCTATATTTATAGCAGTAAATGTGAAGAAAGAGAGTGCAAGAGCTAATATCTTTCTGAAGGAGACTGCACTTAAACAGTCACACTACATACTGTTTAATGAATCATTCCTCTATACAGGGTTCAGTCTTGCACATCATGCCACAGCAACATGTTCTGTAAAGCATCCATGAAGAAATGTTTATTTTTTCTTGCTCTACTTGAGCAAACTTACCTTGTGTGCCACTTCTTTTTTAGTCCATAGGGGCTTGTTCAGAAATTAAAATGCACCTGTGACCTTTATTGAAAAACTTTAGTGAATGAGTAAGTCATGTTTAAAAGTTATAGAACAAGAGCAAGTGAATTTCACTCTACGTAACTTCTCCATTGTATCAAATGTGAACACAGATGTTGATAATTTCTTCATTTTGCATGTAATGACACAACTTTTATATTTCTCAGGCATTATAAAAGTGTTAGAATAAAATAATAAGGATTTAAACATAACCAGTTGTCCTGGTTTTGTTAAAAAACAAGTTTCTCTTTCAGTGAATTTTGCCTGTCAGCTAAAGTCTTCATATTAACTGCATTTTCCTGGAGAACCAGACACATGTTTTGGTAAACCTAGCAATGGAATGCAAACTTATTGGTAAGCATGGATGGACATCTCGCGAGAGGGGCGACGAGAAACAAGTGACTAAGAAACTGACCAACTGTGCATAACATTCCATTCACGTGAATACTTCATATAAAAGTGGGAGATCACGAGGATCTCGTCCCTTTTTTCCCTTTTCCCTTTTGCCCTTCTGCTTATGGCCGACCTTAGGAGAGGATCTAGCTGGTCGTTCCTGAGAACTGAGGCCTAGTGAGAGACTGAATCCAGCTCCGGTTGGCTGCAGAGTCTAATCCAGGACTTTGGTGGCCGGCTCTGCAGTTGCTGAGACTTTCAAGATTGGTTTTGTATATTTTGTGTTATTTTCTCTATTCTTATTAGTAGCATTAGTAAAACATCTTTAATTTTTCCAACTCTCTTCTCTCTGTTCTTCCTTCCCTCCCAATTGCCTGTCCTGAGTGGGAAGGGGGGAGAGGGAGGGGCAAAAAGGGGGAAGTGGGAGGGAGAGGGGGTTAACAATACATCTGCCAGGGTTTTATTGTCACCCCGCAATCTTAACCCTCGACACCAGTTTTTCCAAGGATACTTGTACAACCAGAATATGGTGTAAAGTTTGGCTTAAGAGCTTTGAAATATGTTTAAAAATAACAGCAACTCCCAGGACATTTTCTGTGAAAGGCTTAAATAAGCTTAGGTCTGATAGAAGATTGTCTTTAGCATAAATCTTCATGAAATGTAAAAAGTCTGTAAATATTTTTATTATAGTTCACTAGGGAATCTCTCAGAAAAGGAATGTTAAAAATATGAAGAAAAATGTCCTACATTTTTCATCAAAAAACACTGATGAAGGTCAATGAAATCTTTTCTAATTTCATGGTAATTTTGAGCTAATTCACTAGCAACAATGAAATCTGCAAAGGAATGGTGGTGATGCACCACAGGGTACATTTCCCAGCAGATGCTGGAGCAGCTGTCCCTGTTCCTGCCAGTGCAGAAGCTTTGACCGAGACAGAGATTCGGATGATACATACAGCTCTGCAATTTGCACAAAAAGGAAGTATAAAGAAGGTGGAAAGGACAGGTAGTCTGGCAGAAATACAGATACACTGCCTGGCCAGGCAGAGATTAGGGTAGGGAAGTCAAAATCCACCTGTAGCTGCATCTGGTAAGGAATGTAAAAGGCAACAAGAAAGGCTCTTATATGTACCTAAGTGGCAAAAGAAGGCTAAGAAAAATATGAACCTGCTGCTGAATGGGGCAGGGACCACAGTGACACAGAACATGGAAAAGGATGAGGTACTAACTGCCTTCTTCCTTTCAGTCTTTATTTGTAAGGCTGTTCTTCAGGATTCCCAGGTCCTAGAGACCAGAATGAAAGTTCGGAACATGGAAGACTTATCTTTGGTGGCAGAGGACTGGAGTATCAGACGTTTCTTCAGCTAACTGGACATATGCGAATACATAGGTCCTAACAGGCTGCATGTATGGGTGCTGAAGGAGCTGACTGACGTAACAGTAATTCCTATCAAGATGGGCAAGAATGAGGACTCAGGGAACTATGGGTCAGTCAGCCTCACCTCAATATCTGGCAAGGTGATGAAGCAGCTAATCACAGAATCAGAGAATGGTTAGGGTTGGAAGGGACATCTGCAGATGATCTAGTCCAACCCACCTACTAAAGCAGGTACACATAGCACAGATTGCACAGGAATGTGTCCAGTTGGGTCTTGAATGCCTCTAGAGAGGAAAACTCCACAACGTCTCTGGGCAGCCTGTTCTAATGCTCTATCACCCTCAAAGGAAAGAAGTTTTCCTTCATATTCAGATGGAACCTCCTATTCTTCAGTCTGTGCCCATTGCCCCTCATCCTATCATTGGGCACCACTGATAGGAATCTGGTCCCATCCTCTTGACATGCACCTTTGAGATATTTATAAACATTGATGAGTTCCTCTCTCAGCCTTCTCTTCTCCAGGCTGAACAGACACAGCTCTCTGTCTCTCCTCATAAGAAAGGTGCTCTAGGCCCCTAATCATCTTCGTAGCCCACTGCTGAACTCCCTCCAGTAATTCCTTATTCTTCTTAAACTGGGGAGCCCGGAACTGGACACAGTACTCCAGGTGAGGCCTCACCAGGGCAGAGAAGAGGGGGAAGATAACCTTCCTTGACCTGCTGTTCATACTTTTCTTAATGCACCACAGGATACCGTCAGCCTTCTTGGCCACAAGGACACATTGTTGACTCATGGTCAACCTGTTGTTGGCTAGAACTCCCAAGTCCTTCTCTGCAATGCTGCTTTCCAGCAGGTCCACCTCTAACCTGTTCTGGTTCCTGGGGTTATTCCTCCCCAGGTGCAGGAGCCTACACTTGCCTTGTTAAACTTCATTAAGTTCTTCTCTGCCCAGTCCTCCAGCCTGTCCAGTTCTCACTGAATGGCAGCCACAGCCTTCTGGTGTGTCAGTCCTTCCTCCCACAGAATCACAGATTCTGTGGTGTGTCAGCCCTTCCTCCCATTTTCGTATCATCAGCAAACTTGTTGAGGGTGCACTCAGTTTCCTCATCCAGATAACTGATGAACAGGTTGAACAGGACTGGACCTAATACTGAACCCTGGGGAAACCCACTAACTACAGGCCTCCAACCAGACTTTGCACCATTGATCGCAACCCTCATGATCCCTCTCACCATGAATTCATCTAGTCCTCACTTCCTGAGCTTGCCTATGAGGATGTTGTGAGAGACAGGGAAAAAAGCCTTGCTGAAGTCAAGGTAGACTACGTTCACTGTTCTTCCCTCGTCTACCCAGCCAGTTATAACATCATAGAAGGCTATCAGATTGGTTAAACAGTATTTCCCTTTGATGAACCCATGCTGACTGCTCCTGATAACCTTATTTTCCTCCATGTGCTTGGAGATGACTTTCAGAATAAGCTGTTCCATCACCTTTCCAGGGATGTAGGTGGGGCTAACTGGGCTGTAGTTTCCTGGGTCATTCTTGCCCTTTTTGAAGACCTGAGTGATGTTGGTTTTCCTTTAGTCCTCAGGGACCTCTCCTGTTCTCCAAGACCTTTCAAAGATGATGGAGAGTGGCTTTGCAATAACATCTGCCAACTCTCTCAGCACTTGTAGGTGCAATCCCATCACGGTCCATGGGTTTATGGATGTCTACTGTCTATAAATGATCTCCAACCTGATCTTCCTCAACCAAGGGAAAATCTTCCTTTCACCAGATTTTCTTTTCCCTAGAGTCTGGGATATGTGAGAGCCAGTCTTAGCAGTAAAGATGGAAGCAAAGAAGGCATTCAGTAACTCTGCCTTCTCTGTATCATCCGTCACCAGGGCACCCTCCTCATTCAGCAGTGGACCTCCATTTCCCCCAACTTTCTTTTTGCTGCAGATGTACTTGAAGAAGCCCTTCTTGTTGTCTTTGACGTTCGTGGTTAGATTTGCTTCCAAGTGGAGCTTGGCCTTCCTCACTGCATCCCTGAATACTCTAACAGCCACATTGTATTCCTCCCAGGTAGTCTGTCCCTTTTGCCGCATCACGTAAACATTCTTCTTCTACCTGAGTTTTGACTGGAGCTTCTTATTCATCCTTGCTGGCCTCTTCCTCCCTTTACTTGATTTCTTCCTCATAGGGATGCATCGGTCTTGGGCTTGTAGGAAGTGAAGTTTTAATATTAGCCATCTCTCTTTGACACCCATACCTTCTAAAGCCCTAATCCATGGGATTCTTCCAAGCAGGACCTTGAAGAGGCCAACGTTCACCCTGCCGAAAGCCATGGTTTTAGTCCTACTTATTGTCCTGCTTCTTCCATGCGGGATCCTGAACTCTACTGTAGTCTCATGGCTGCTGCAGCCAAGGCTGTCCCCAACAATTTCAACCAGTTCTTCTTGGTTTGTTAGGACAAGGTCCAGCAGCACACCTCTCCTCTTTGGTTCCTCCACCGTCTGTGTCAAAAAGTTGCCATTATTGATCTGTAGGAACCTCCTGGACTGTACATGCTTAGTTCTTTTGCCCACTCAGCCGATGTCAGGGTGATTGAAGTCTCCCATGAGAACCAGGGCACGTGATTGTGAGGCTATTTCCAGCTGTCTGTAGAAAGCCTCATCAACTTCCTCCACCTGATCAGGTGGTCTGTAGTAAACACTCACAACAGTGTCTCTCTTGTTAGCTTGTCCCTGAGTTTTTCACAGAATCACAGAATCAAAGAATGTTAGGGATTGGAAGGCACCTTGAAAGATCATCTAGTCCAATCCCCCTGCCAGAGCAGGAACACCTAGATGACGTTACACAGGAATGTGTCCAGGTAGGTTTTGAATGTCTCCAGAGAAGGAGATTCCACTATGTCCCTGGGCAGCCTGTTCCAGTGTTCTGTCACCCTCACTGTGAAGAAGTTTCTTCTCATATTTAACTGAAACCTCTTGTGTTCCAGTATGTACCCATTACGCCTTGTCTTGTCATTGGTTGTCACCAAGAAGAGCCTGGTTCCATCCTTGTGACACTCATCCTTTACATATTTATAAACATTAATGAGGTCACCCCTCAGTCTCCACCTCTCCATGCTAAAGAGACCCAGCTCCCTCTGCCTTTTCTCATAGGGGAGATTCTTCATTTACCACTAAGGACTCAACTCACTTATCATCCCCTCCTAGGCAGAGTTCAAGACATTTGAATTGCTCTCTCACATAAAGTGCAACTTCTTCAAGTTGGACTTGGTGATCCTTGTGGTTCACTTCCAACTCAGGACACTCTAAGATTCTACAATTCCTCCACCTCGCCTTGCTGGCCTGTCTTTCCTGAAAAATACCTAGCCTTCCATGGCAATATTCCAGTCATGTGAGTTGTCCCACCACATCTCTGTAATAGCAATGAAATGGTGGCCCTGTGAACACACATAGATCTCTAATTCTTTCTGTTTATTCCCCATACTAAGCGTGTTGGCGTATAGACACTTTGGTGAAGTACTCAAACATGCAGGTTTCTCATAAGAGGTAAAGAAAGATTTACCATGACCAGATTACATCCTATCCTCATCCCCCCCAATTAAATCTAGTTTAAAGCCCCTTTTCTTTACCCCTTATCCTTTTTATGGTCCTGCTGGATAGTTTAGGACTACTGTAGAACTAAACTCTAACTTTCTAAAGGGCTTTGAATTGGCTTTATTTTATTTTATTTTATTTTATTTTATTTTATTTTATTTTATTTTATTTTATTTTATTTTATTTTATTTTTTATTTTATTTTTAAGAAGAAAAAAGCCAACAAACATAACCAACTCTATTTTAAAGCCCATTCTAATCATAAGATTTAGAGTTCTCTGCTGTAATACTTTGGGTTCAGCTTTTCACATTTTGGGAAATATTCACATTAGAGAAAATATTCTAAAAATTTGGATAGCCTCCAAGAAGTTGACATATTCACTATCTTCTAAAGATACACAGATACAAAAAGCTCATTGCTATAGCTGCATAGAAATTTGCATCTGATTTTGAAGAGGCTGAGTAGGATTAGTTGCAGGCTCCAACGTAATACTGTCCATCAGAATTAGAGTATTTCCTTCTCTTCTAATTTAGTCAAGGTATTTATTTGTCATTTATTCTGCTTTGTTAAAGGGATGTCTCACTTTTCTTTGACTTCCATCTCATGTCTGAGGACTTATATGTGATTTCTACTAGATCAGAATTTTCTATCCTAACACATGATTTTCAGTAAAAGCAAAAACCCTTTTTAGCTGAATCAACATATTTGAACCCCTGTCTCCTAATTAATGGCTAGTACAGTCTCTAGTTAGGTTCCTTGGATTCAGGGAACCCCCAAAATATGTACTTAATATAACTCAGCCTTTAAACATTCTGAAGTTGTTCTGTCTCTTTCAAAACCATTCCTCTCTTGACTAAATAGTGTCTTTTAAAAAAACATAACTGTTCTATTTAACTGGTTGACACAGTCAGGGTTATTTGAAACTGATTTTAAATTTTAAAGAGAAACAAGTATATTTCTATATATTGTGGGTCCACTTTTAATCATTACTTAATAGAAAAGGTTTTCAAACTAAATTAGGCTCAGTCTTCTATATTTTACTAATGGTTCAGTGTTCTATCAAATATATAATGTCATGGTTTAAATTGAAAAGTTAAATTACAAATTTTAAAATATTTATAATTTTCAGACAGTGGTGTTCTCATTTCTTTTAATAGTTAAAATAGTTGAAATCTTATGACAAATAGCCTCAAAATTACTTCCTTATGTATAACAAATTGACAAAATAACATGCACCTTTTTTTGGTATTTTTTATGATCTTCAGCATATTTCAAAATGAGAAATATCTAGATAATTTAGGTAATTGTTTCATAATTTTACTAAAGGCCTGAGAAACTTTATGGGCAATATGAAAAAAACAATTCCTTAGACATTTTGTTTCGTGGTGGTTTAACCTCCTTTTAACAGATATGTTATTGGATAAAAGGACCATATTCATTAAAGAGCCTTATTCTACAAATATATTACCTGTGAAAATGAAAAACACAAGCAGTAAAAGAATTTCAGAACATATAGAGGAGGTACTCAATAATGATAAAGCTCTAAAGGATAAGTTAAATTAATTAAGTGATTTTTTGGGAGCATCTGAGAGTTCATGCATTCTCTATAAGAGAGATTAAAAAAGTAAAAGCAGTTGGAGGCAAGTATGCAGGAAATATTAGAGCAAATAGATAAATTGGAAACCATTAATTCATTAAATCCAGAGGTCATTCATCACAGTGTTTCAGATGTGAACTCACAGAATTGCTAGTCAAGGTGGTGGAAACATCACAAGAAATTTGGCAGAGGGTTGGTGGGTTCCTAATTTAACTCCTACAAACCTAAAAAGCTCTGGAGAAGATTCTGAGAATAGTCAGTCAAAGTCTATTAATATGGCAGTGAAATCACTAATGACACAGGTAATCACAGTTTTTGTGAAGGTGTCAGCACATCTTCTTTAAAAGAAAATTCTGTCTCACTAACCTGTTGAAGGTTGTATTATGGTTGATAAGCATGTTTATGAAGGCAATCCTGTAGACTTAATATTTTTTCCAAACTCCTTTGACTGAGTTCCACATGACAGCTGACTGAAGAAACTAAATTGCCACATGACTGAACAAAAGGTTCTTTTACAGACTAAAACCTAGTTTAAAAAGTAGAAAGCAGATGCTCAGGCTTAACGGTGTGTCTTCAGATGGAGGTGACTCAGAAATGCCTGTCAGAAATGCCTTCTGACATCCATAATACAGGAATTCCTAATACTGATAAAAGTACAACAGGAGTAGACTGCAGATAACAGCCAAAATCATAGACTTTTCCTAAACAGCAGTAACTTTGCTATAGAAGACTGGATTAGATGAACCCCTGGTTAGAACTTATAGGGTATTTCTATTGTCAGAAATCTGAGTGAGTTCAGAAAGGAAAAATGTTTGTTCGTTGTTAAGCCTTACAATTTCAGAACCAAAAAAATGTAATGTAATTATCTTACCATTTCATTCAGTAGAAGGTACACTTTTAAATTGACCTAACAGACCATATACTAAATAGGTAAAAGGAAAAAAAATATGTTACTATTAAACACCAAATATAAACACACTCACTATACTATACAGAGAGGTTTTTTTTTTTTAATTGGGTTAAATTTTTATTTTTCAGCTTTCCTACCTTAATGAAAGGGATGTTTCAAGAATACTGTGAATCTCTTAGATGCTCTAAAAATTCAGCTAACGTATAGTGCAGGGTATATTATTTTTATTTGAAACTTCTTTGATTAAACACTGTTGAATTGAAAGCAAACTTTTGCTGTGAGCTAGAATGCAGAAAGATGTTACTGTTTTTCTTTCCAAATAAAATGATGTATCCATAGTCTAACTTGGAAATCTCTAATGACATCCTTCATTTAATGTTTTTGGATTGTTGCCTGGAATTTTGGATACAGGACTGAAGCTACTTATGCAGATTCTTTGCATTGCTAATTTATTCATATCTTAAGTATAGGTGACTACTGAGACACTAACCAGATGCTAGATAGCAGGATGCAACAGGAATATGTGATGGAGAGAGCCAGGATCAAGGAGAAACACTTAAAATTATTATTCCATTTTTAACTACTGGCTGTAACTGAGATGAACAGTTATGCTCAGCATAGTCAGATCTCTCTGACTTTAGCACATCATATATCTCATGCCAATCGTCCCTTGACATTAAACAGGTGAATAAATAAATAAATAAATAAATAAATAAATAAATAAATAAATAAAATAATTCCATGTGGCTGAGTACCTGAAAATACACTTTTGTTTCTGTAGTCATTTTATTAAAGGTAAATAAAAGATGACTTTTTGCTGGCGTAATTAGTTCAGCCTGACATAAAATCACTTGTGATTTTATGGAAATAATGATTTAAATCAGTTTTAATGGCTGGTTTGTGGTAGGGTTCTGTGCATGAAGATAAGTGAGATTTTACATGGGTTTTTTTTTTCATTTTTTGTAGGTGAAACATGCTGAGAGAATGTACATCAGCATGTGGAATGATGTTTTTAAAAATATAATAACATTGAATTTTGTTAATTCCATATGATTTTAACAATCTGGAAGATAAACCAGACTCCATTATTGGAGTATGGGTAATATGACGGTTTAGTTGTTCCAGAAGACCAACGAAAGTTTATGTATCAGAGATATACAGGCATTGTCTTCACTCTTCTTTGCTGGACTAAAGGTTTACTCGCTCTTGCTGTCTTCCTTCTCTTGTCTCATTCAGCCAAATGAATATGAGCCAGCAGTGTGTCCAGGTGGCCAAGAAGGCCAACAACAACCAGACTTGTGTCAGAAACAGCCTTCTAAAGCTCTTTTTAAACCTGGGAGGACAAAAAAAGAAAAGAATTTTTCTGCTGTCATTGGAAATTCAGGTCAAAACTTCCTGACACCTAGATTTTCTTGAAGGATATACAGTTAAGATCAATATAGTGCCATTAAAACATACATTTCTGCTGAGTCATCTGAAAGCAGCTTCGAGACTCTGTTTTTAGCAAACACACTTACTTGTAGAATCTGGATGTACTCAGTGATCTGTGAAGGTTAACATCTGTTCATAAAAGTGATGTGCTGAATTTCTTTTGTTTAATCACTTAAATGTTAACAGGAATTTTCAAATAGAACTGAATTGTCCACCTTAATACAGAAGTAATACTCACTATAAACTTTTACCTGTGGGTCAATGGGTGGGTATGTAATGATTTTTAGAAGTTACTTCAGCTGTCTTTTTATGTCTTTATGATGTATTATGTCTTCATGAAATCTTCCAGGGCAAGATTTTTAGAGGGATTTTTTTTAGCAGCTATGGCAGGATTTTTGCACATGACTACCTAGTATCTGCCTGTCTGAATATTCTAGTAATAACCAGCTTTTAAATCATAACAAATAAATGTCATGTATATATACACATATACATGTATATTGCATAAAATATATTTTTGTATATATATATTTAAAAACTTAAGTTGAGACATAACTTCTGTGCAAGTATTAATTTTCCATTATTAATTCCTCTCCTGATTTGTTCACTTTTATCTGTAGAACCCAAAAAAGAAAATCCAGCTAGTTTGGTTGTAAAGGAAACTCCTTGGCCAAGATCAAAGGTAAATGTTAAAAAAGGAGACATGTACAAGGTATGGGAAGTAGGAATAAGATTTCCAGGAGCCTCGAAATCTGGGAGTGAAATTAGGAAAACCACAACTCTGTTGTTGTTAAAATTAGAGAGGGTCATGAAAGGATTTTGTAAGTACTTAGGCAACAAAAGGAAAACTAAGGAAAATGTAAACCTATTACTCTATGTAGTGGAAGAGTCTAATCTGATGTATTCAATGTTTTCTTACCTTCTGTATTTCTTAGTAACGCCTATTCTTGGGCTACCCAGTTTCTTGAGGGAAGTCGCAGAGTCTAGGAGACTGAAGTATGACTCACAGCAAAGGAACAAAGAATTAGGGAATGCTTGGGCGCATGAGACATATGAAAGTCCACGAGATTAATAGGATGCATCCAAGAGTGTGCAGGGACCTTTCTGTTGTCACTGAAAAGCTGCTCTCTGTAACTTTTTAAAGGTTGTGATGATTAGGTGACATTGTTTCAAAACCACAAATATCATATTCATTTTTAAGAAGAGAGGAACTCTGCACTGGTCAGCCTCAGCTCAGTCCTTATGGAAGTCCTACATAGGCATATGAAGAAAAGAAGGTTATTGGGAATAACCTTCATAGATTTATAAAGGCAAAATTGTGTCTAACCCTCTATGACAAAATTACTGTTTTAAACGAAGAGGAAACAACAGTTGATGTTGTTTACTTCACTTTAAGAAGACTTTCAACACAGTCTTCTCTAATGTCATTACGGCCAAATTGGACAAGATAAAGATTGACTGGATGAAATACACAACAGCTGAATAGTTAGACTGCTGGGCTGAAATGGTTGTGACCAGTTCCACAAAGTTCAGCTAACACCTAAGTGCTAATGATATTTTTTCTAAGGTTGATACTGAGAAAAATACTTTTCAGCACCTTCATTAGTGATCTAGATACTAAGATGGAGAACTTACAAAATTCAAGGGACATTGCCAATCTAGGGGGAGTGGTAAATACACTGGGGCTGTATTTCAGAAGTACTGTGAGTTAGCTGCACTTTATAAAACAGACTTCTGCTTGCAAGTGGAAAGCAGAATGGCTGAGTTTGCCCTATCCACTATCTTTTAAAGGAAATAGTATGCTAATTGACTTAGTAAGCAATGTATTGGCTGACTAAATGTTTTACAACAAACCCTTCAGAGCTGCCTGTACATTAGTAGTCTTTTCTAGCCAAACAAATGGTTTCTAAGTCATAAGTCTCCTAAAAATGATGTCTCTAATGGCATAAATGTGCTATTTTTTTCATTTTTCTTTTTCAAGACATTTCTCAACAGTTATGAAATGAAATTGATTTTAAAAATCTGTAAAATGGTGAATTAGTTTTCAAGAAGCAATTCTCATTTTTGGCATCAATTGTATTTGTCTTTACAAACAGCTGAAACCACTACGTGGATTGATAGTGAATAAACATTTACTTATTCCAAACATAAGATAAAGATTCAGTCTGTGTTTTTGTTTGCAGCATACAGCCCATCTTTCCTCTATTAACTTCTCAGATCTGGAGCCCAGAACATGGATCAAGTGAGAATTATGTTAGCAAGAAAAATGAAAATCCTGGTGCTGCCTTTTGATTACCTTTCCTCATACAAGCCTGCAGAAAAAGAAAATTAAAAAGATCTTTCTTGGAACTACAGAAGCGAGGAAAACAAAACAAAACAAAACCAAAACCCCAAAATAAAAAAGAACAGAATGAGTTTATACACCACAGACCACAAATTTTCATATACCTTTTAAGAGGACTTGAAAAATTTCCACTCTTTTCCCTGATACTGCGAGAAGTCGTTTAAAAAACCAACCAAACAAATAAACATGTAAAATATGATTAAAATATGCCTAAGTATAAAAGAGTGTTTAATATACATATGCAGGCATATTACAGACATATTTATTTCAGAAGTACCCGTGATTTTTATCTGCTACCCGTTTTGGTTAATTTGTGCAGCATTTTGTTTTCCCATTGCCATAGTAATTTAAAAACATTTGATAAACAAATGAAATAAATACATTCCTTCAAAAATGTGATCATTAAATGAACACTGTCTTTGCAAATTTCTGTGTTTTGAACGTGTTTGAGACAGCTCATGGTGTACAGACTGATAGCTTTACCTCTTAACCAAACACATGTTAACACTGCATCATTAAATTTTTATATTTAATCCATATTATTAATTCAGTAAAAGAAAAGTTTGTCATGCCAATTCTTAACCGTAATAGTACGGAATAACAAACCTTTAATATGTTATAAAGATCTCACCATGTGATGCCCCAAGGAGTAGAGAGAAATCATTATTAACTCCCAAAACTTTCAAGAGTGCCAAGAAGCTGTGCATAATATTAGCTGTGGAATCTCTTTTGTAAATCACAGCAGGTTTTTAGGTAATTCCCACATTCATCCTCCCCATCCCTGTATTTTCCATGTATGTGGTTTTAAGTACTTGGGTTATGATAGGTTGTAAAGTGCCCATCATAACCCAAATGACATAATTTACTTGATGTTCATTCCAATACACTTTATCTACTGTGAAGAAACAACCACCAGTGACGGGGCAGTTAGGGATACTCAGGTGAGAATATATTAAATTGAAGAAGAAAGGCCTAACCCCAACACTAGAAGATTTTCTTGGTAATGGGACCTATCTACTATTCCAGCAATGAGGAAAACTGGTTTCTCTGGTTGTGTGATTTGATACAGTGAGTAAGAGGAATAAGTCACTTAGCAGACTAAATTGAAGGTAAAGACGTCGTCATTTTTAAATCAAGGAGACTTTTGCCACTGAGTTTAGAAATGCAATGATTTTCAGATCTGGAGGAAAGTTACAATGGTCAGATGCAGTAGCACATACCAAGAGAAAAAACATTTCAATTCTGCATAAAGTCTAACACAAACTCAATGGAAAAACTGAAGAATAGTTTCTCATTGGAAAATGAAATCTTTGTGGCCCAGGTCTTTAAAATCTAGGCTTGATCAGTTATATCTACTGTACAGGATAGCTACTCATATTGCAAAGAGAAGGACAGATTACTTAAATAGATCCTTTTCAGCTCTAGTATCTATTAGAGCATGGATGTGTTCCAGAAGTGAGCTGACTGAGTTCAGGGAAGTTCAATAGCTCCCAATACGGAAGCACCTGCCTGCCTTGCTACCTCAGGGACAAGCATTTCAAACCAATTAGCAAATCTGTTCTTCACAAAGCCACTGATTAAATGAGCTAAGTTATTCATATCAATGCTGCCTTTTTTTTTTTTTTTTTTCTGAAAGTGGAAGTCAGACAAAAACAATAAAAAAAAAAAATAGATGCAGATGCACATAATGAAATTAAGGTATTAGGTGTACTGCAGTGCTGTCACGTTTTCCACCTGCTACTCTTATGCACATGCAGCTTTTTGCCAATACACTCACCAGAGAGGAGGGAGACTTTGTATATTAAAGTAGAACCTTGTTTTGTCAAGAAACTGCTACTGAAATTTTCATCCAGGTTTTTCTAAGGCTTGTTATGTTTTCACAATTTGTTAAAAACAGCTTTAGAACACGTACACCAGTGTCAGCACACATTTCTCTCCATTATTTAGTATAATGGTCCGTGGTAAAATGAATGAACAAGAATCAGTGACTGTCCCAGAGAGCTTTTACCTATAAAAGGCTAAATAAGCAGGCAGATCAGACAATAAGTAAATGCTAGATATGTAAAATCTGATATTACCTTGTGTCATCTGATGTACAGTGTTTTATTTTCTTTATTTTAGAATTGTATTAGATAGTGGAAAAAGGGCTTCTAGAAGCATGCAAATGAACTGTTAGGGCAAACCCTGGATCTGTTCGGGCAAACCCTGGAGCTGTTCATCCTTCCATAAGAAATTAAGTAGGAGAAAATTGTTGTATGCTCTTGTAAGTGTATTACAAAAATGTCCTTGTACAACATTCCAAAATTTTGACTTATATTTTTGGTAAAGACCTGCCTTTCCATTTCACCTTTTGATATTGAGAGCAACTTCAATTAGAATGCTACATATCTTAAAAAAATAATTAAAAAAACATTTAACAAGAAAACCAAGGTATTTTTTGTTCCGAAAGAAGAATAATAATATTTCTTTGGTACTGCTCAGTGATAGAAGTACAAAAACCTAATGCTCCATTTAGTGAATAATTTTCCCTCTTTAATTTACATGTTCCTTATTAAAATAGACTAAAAAGTACAAATGACATGAACTGCTGCAAATAGTAGGATAATACTACAGTGAAAATCACAGTGACTGCCAGATTTTAAATGATGATCACCTGCATGCATAGTTGTCGTGTACTGATAAGGATAATGGCTGAAACATTGTGGCAAAACCAGTTCATCCAGCCACAGGAGATGATACATCCAGTTTAGGGTGAACTGCGATTTACATATCAACGACAAGCTAATGAGCCACAGCCCCTGCCGGCTGGCCGATACCGGAGGTGAGGGACGTGCCGGAGGGCACATAGCTCCACCTTCTGATATGCCCAGCTTGGCACACAAAGGGGAAAAGCTGGGACCCTTCGACATGGCCCGGGACTTGTCGAGATTTGTCGATCTTTTGCAATCACCCCTTCCCCCCAGACTTTCCTCTACTCGGAGGTCTATGAAAAAGCTCACCTACAACAGCACTGGTAGCAAATCCAGCACCCTGAGGACCTTCAGCCCACCAGCCTCTCCACGGGAACTGGACCAGACACCAGAGGATGCTGCACTCCTGAACTACAAACCCCAGCATCCTCGCCGTGGGACACCATAGGCCATACATCATCATACAAGTCTCGTCATCCACGCTGTGAAGCCATAAGAGTGGCTTGATCCCTCACCCTTTTCTTTCTTCCTTTCTCTCTTCTCTCTTTTTTCTTCTATATCCCTATTTCTTTGTCTCTTCTTCTGTGACTGATATCTTACTCTCTCTCTCTCTTATACTCTAGTTTTCTTTCCCTCTCTACCACTCTCTTTCTCTCTTTTCTTTTTGAACATATAAGAGTAACATCATCTTAAACTCTGCTGTTGGATTCTTGTTAAGTTTTGTATTATAGCTACTAATGGTTGCCAATATATCACTTGTAGAAAAGCTTTGACTATTATTGTATTGATAAGTTATGTGTATCATAAAATACTTTTGCCAAGTCACTAATCACTGTAATTAGTATTTCTACCACTTGCTTTTAATAAAGCTTATAGCTGAATTGAACCCCTGGAGTGCTTGTCTGTCATTCACTTCACATAACCACGCAGAATTAACCCAGAGTTAACTCACACCTGGTCTCATCTGTTGAGCCAGGGTGCGTGTCACGTTCAGAGTTAACTCATCCCTCATCCCATCTGTTGAGATGGGACAATAGTTAAATTACAGACTACCAAAAGGAAAGGTCATACCAGTTGGCAAGACAGTATGAAAAAAAAAAAAAAACAGAATATGAAAAATATCAGTGTTATATAATCATAAATTGTGATTGTCAGATTTTTAGATGAGAAACATCTAAACATAACCAAATCAGACACCGTTGAGGGAAAATGTCACACTGTCTGAAAATACTGTCCACAGCACTCCTTATAAATGAGCACAGAATTTTGGAGTTAGTTTTGAATCTCTCAGCCACTGTTCTATGATAACAGTATAAAACCTAGAGTGTACATGTTCATCTTTCAGTAGTAATCCTTTTAGTTAATTGGTGTGGGTTCTGTTGTGTGTACTGGTCTGGAACTTCCACACAATCATGTCACCATTTTTGTGCAATTAGAGTATCTAATAATCCTTATATGCAAAATATATATAACTGTTGCGCAACAATGATTAACCTTTTTCCCTATTGATGTCATTTTTATTCTGGTCCAGCAAGTGGGAGTTTTACTGCTAACTTGAGTGAGGCCAAAGTATTTAATGACACAGTCAAAATTAGTTTGCTTTCAACAAGCTGCCAGATCAGAGAAGGGAAATGTTAACCAGTTACATTTGTGCTGTCTGCTCCATTTTGCTTTACAAAAAGTGTGCTTAATGACTTTCTCATACAGCTAAAGAAAGATGTTTTTAACAGTCTTTTGATCATGCTGCAGGTGATATAGAAAAGAATAGACAATCTGCACTAGGATGAACACAGAAAAGTCTCATTTCTAACATAAAATAATTTCACAGTGACAGTCAAGTATTGGCCTGACAATCAAAAAAAAAAAAAAAAAAAAAAAAGAAATATTATTCCAGATCTTCGTGATTAGAGCACTACCAGAAATGGGAAATCTGGGTTTTCTAAATCTGCTAAGTTTTATACATCCCTGCATGTTATCAGCACTGTATTGAGATTATTGAGATAATGCTTCTTGAAGAACTAAGAGAAAAGGTAGTTTTGACTCCAGCCCTGAAAAATTCAGCACTGAGGATTAGCACATCAGAGGCTCAGCCAAAAAACCTGGGTCTGGAACAGTAAGGAAACAGGGATCAGACAGTAAGTCAGACATTGATTCATGATTTTGTTTTTCTTTGATTTTTCCTGTAATGGATATCTGATTTTGGTGCTACCATCTGCTGTGAGTTACCTTGCCGATCGCTGTAGCACAGAGAAGTGTTTTTAAGAAAATAATTATTTAATTTCCTCTCAGGGAAATAAGTATCACAAAGGATTGAGGTCAGCAACTTCTGGAAGCAGGAACAGAGGAAAACTTAGCAAGTAATAATTTGAGACTCTGGACAGTGAAATGTCTTGTGTTTCATGATTCTAGGAAGGAAATCTCACAGATTTTGCAATCTCAATCTGGGTTTTTCTGTTCATGGAAACATCAGTGAAATTAACAGCAGATTTTGTGAAGAAGAAGTTAGAGGAAAGTGGGCAGAAACTTATTTCAGGCATTTTTACAATTTAATGAATCAGTAGTTCTTCTACTGTGATCAGTTCCCAATGTGAAAATTGAAATATGAATGGAAATATGACATACCATTACACGATTGTAAACCTATACTTTAAATTGAAAGTTAGAAACCACAACCAATATCATCATACTTGCTAGCAGTACAAAATAAAAACAAAACCAGGAACATGGCAGAAATAATTGAAAATTCTTTACACAGTGATTATCAGACACAGGCTTAGTGTACTTCTAGTTACTGAAGCTGAATTAATTATATAGTTTTTTGGTCATACTACAAAAATTCAGTTCAGAACATACTTTCTTGGCTGCACTTTTCACCTCTAGATAACTTCCCCAGCCCCCTGCTTAAACAGTGTCTTTCTTCAAACACTCTTCACATTGTTTAAGCCACTCTCAGAATTTTAATGTGAATTTCTCAGAATATGGAGTGTTATGAAGTATTAACACTCAAACCCACTGCTAATCCCCACGTGGCTTGCTTTACTCTTTTATATCTGTATATTGTATGAGCTACAGAGAACAATAAAACTGAACAAGTACCTTTGAGAGAGAGTGAAAGCCTATGTGTGAAACATGCTAAGTAATTATAGTGGTGCGGTTTGAAGAACCACAGCCAAGGATATAATAACTATGAAAAATTTCAATCAGATGTATAGCAATAGTTAAAATGAAAATTGCTGTAAAAGATTTTTTTGAGGCCTTCTGTTACCCTGGCGTTAATTCTGATACAAAGTGAATACCAAGTCTGCTTCAAGAAGAAAAATATCTAGATTTTCAACACATGCACATGTCATTTTGAATTAATAATGCAATAAAAAGAGATTTATAGTAGGTCCTGTTTTCCCAATTCTGTAATTGCAAACTAGCCTCATGTTTACTGCATGCAGTTGAAAAACAAATTGAAAGCTTTTCATTCATAACACACACTGGAACTTAATACTGCGTTTTAAAATGAACACTATGTATTTTAATAATTCAAATCTAAAATGGGAAATCAAAATATAGCCTATTGAGGATATGTACACAGAAATTGCATACTTTTCTTATCTTCTTGCTTTTCTCTTTCAGTTCTGACATGCACATCTTCAGATTGTCTGAAACAACCAGAAAATGGCACAGAAGATTTTTCATATTCCATTTTTCTTAGAGTCACCATTCTTTTATGTTCCTGACTAGAGATCACATCACTAAGCAGAAATAGTTACATGTGAAAAATAAATGCATCAAGAGGAAAACAACACACAGTTTTTCTCCCATTATTGTCCCATTCAGAGTTTACATTATAATTCAGATAAATTCAAAAGCATTGCCACAAGCATAGCTGAAATGCTTTAGAAGAAATTGTGAAAAATGTTGATTTATATAACTACTGGTACCAATGTGTAATTTAACATGTGTTGTGCACATAAATTTACGCTCCTGACACGTATTTCATATCACACTATAAAGCTTTTCAGATCTGCTGAATGGTGGGTTTTTTTTAGCTTGCTCAAATGAAAAAGCCAAATTTAT
The DNA here is from genome assembly GCF_964273445.1 of Streptopelia decaocto. Classification (NCBI taxonomy): domain Eukaryota; kingdom Metazoa; phylum Chordata; class Aves; order Columbiformes; family Columbidae; genus Streptopelia; species Streptopelia decaocto. The sequence goes on along the minus strand of NC_138658.1, from coordinate 56,530,251 downwards.
TTGGCTTTGTGAAAAAAACAAACCAAACCAAACCAACCAACCAAAAAACAATAAAACTTGCCTAATTTAATAAAAAAAATAGATCTATAGAAACAAATAGGCACTACCTCCAATACACAATATACATTGACCATGGACATCCGTCTTCTGTTCTTAGTTTTACCTTGACAAGGAAGGAAATAACATACACAAGTCTTTGGATTAATGGAAGAAGGAGCTTCCCAGTTTAATGATGTTAAACAGAGTTAAAAAAAATAAACAAATCCACAAGCAAAAAAAAAAAGAAGTAAAGTCAGCAAGGGGAAAGAAAGTAAAGAAAGAAGGATTATAGAGAAGGAACACTTTAAAAATAATCAAAGGAAATTTGAAAGAAACCACATAATCTAAAAAAGATAACTTTGTTTCAGCCTGTTAGCTATTTTTCCTTCTACATTTCCTAGTGCTTGAGAAATAACAACCAATTCAAATTAGTTCTAATTAAAATGGTTTTGTCATAGTAAAAAGCAAATAGTTTTAAAAACACATACATATACTTCGGAGCAGAAGAAAAGCGCTCTAAGCAAATTATATGTGAATAATTTACATGAGCTGTTTAACTGAGCTTTTGACAAGAAATAAAAACAAAGGAAAATTAACTAAAGTTAACTCACAGTAAGGTCATGGAGTCCTGGAGCAGAAGGTAGATAACATGAGATATTCCCCTGAAAGCAATCAAAGAGATAAATTGTTATAGGTATTTTTAAAGGATGTCAAAGTCAATAAATAAAAGATTAGTTATGTTAAAGTTAAGGCCAGAATTTCGCAATGACAAATCATATCTGGAAAGGATTCAGAATATGCGTATCTTATGCTTTTACAGTTAAGACTTTGCCTATACCTCTTACGCATGGGATAGTACAGAATCTGTTTTAGTTAATATTTCTAGATAAAAATTTCTCTTGCAGACTACAGAAAAAGAAATCAAAATATCTAATCTGAAAAAGTGGCTGTTTAATAACCTGAAATGTTGAAGTAAAGCTGGGAAAATATCCAAGCTGTGTTTGAGCTAAAAATAGAAGTACAATGCTGTGATCTATTGTGTTTAAATTGGTTTATTTTATACTATGATATTTTAAAAGGTAATTTAAACTTGATTTCATAGGTTTCTACAGAGACTGTGGAAGTCTTCCAGAAGTCTAGATACTTTGCATTTTTCCACAGATACCTTAATTGCACTTTAAATAGCAGATCACAATTTTGTTACCGTCCCTTTGTGTTTAAAAGTTCTTACAAGCATACTTTCCCAAGGAAAACTAAATAGAGTTCCTATCTCCCTACAGTGCCTTTTATTTATCAGATGGGTATTTGCTATGGGTCAAACATCTGCAGTCCACATCCATATTTTTCAATACTGGTTTCATCCATTCTATAGGACCAGATTGCAGTACTTGCAATCACTCAGCCATCATAATGCCAGCTTCCCTTTTCTATTATAACTAGACTTTCTTATGTACAGCTGAATATGCAGAACTGTATAACCAAAGAGTTACCTACTTGCTGTTTATAACCTCATATACCTAATACTCAGCTGGTGTATTTCAAGACACAACTTCCAACATTACAAGGTCCATCTCCGAACTCAGGCAATGGCTTATACTCAGGAAGTGTGAGGGCTGTCCCTAAGTGCTCACCTGGACACCTGGGCATCATCCTTCAGCAGATTAAGACAGCACTGGAGTTGTCCTGGTTGTTATTTGAGTTTCTTGAGTCACAGCTATTTAACTTTGCATGCAACACAGTACTGATAATTGCAGCATAGTCTAAGTGGTTCAGTGTAGAATTACAAAAAGGCTTAGCTTCAAACTTCAACTCTGTTGTGATATGCTATCCTAGAGACTGGCATTTCCCATCAATTTACAGTCACATAATCAAGACCCCAGTGGGTGAGCAATTGGCTGATAGGCCGGGCTCAAAGGGTTCTAGTAAACGAGGTTATGCTGGTCTGGTGACCAGTCACTAGCGGGGTTCCACAGCGATCCATTTTAGGGCCAGCACTCTTCAATGTCTTCATAAATGACTTAGACTCTGGACTTGGAGGAATACTAAGGAAGTTCACCAACGACACTGAAGTGGGAGGTGCTGTTTGCACTCTCAAGGGCAGAGAGGCCCTGCAGAGGGATCTGGAAAAATTAGAGAACTGGGCAATCACCAACCACATGAAGTTCAACAAGAGCAAGTGCCAGATTTTGCACACGGGACATGGCAACCCTGGCTGTACATAAAGACTGGGGGATTAAATGTTGGAAAGCAGCTCTGTTGAGAGGGATCTGGGGGTCCTGGTGGATGGCAAGCTGAACACGAGACAACAGTGTGTCCTGGCAGCTAAGAGGGCCAACCATGTCCTGGGGTGCATCAAGCACAACATTGCCAGACTGGTGAAGGAGGTGATTGGCCCCCTCTAATCTGCACTGGTGCAGCCTCACCTGGAGCACTGTGTGCAGTTCTGGGTGCCACACTATTAAAAAGATGTTAAGCTACCAGAGAGTGTCCAGAAGAGGGCTACAAAGTTGGTGAAGGGTTTGGAAAGGAAGCCATATGAGGAGTGGCTAAAGTCACTTGGTTTGTTCAGCCAGGAGAAGAGAGGAGTAAGGGGAGACCTCATCATGGTCTACAGCTTCCTCACAAGGGAAGGAAGAAGGGCAGACACTGATCTCTTCTCTCTGGTGATCAGTGACACAACCCAAGGGAATAGCAGGAACATGTGCCAGGGAAGGTTTAGGTTGGACATTAGGAAAAGGTTCTTGATGCAGAGGGTGGTGGAGCACTAGAACAGGCTCCCTAGGGAGGTGTCATGGCTCCAAGCCTGATAGTATTCAAGAAGGGACTGGACAACGCCTTCAGACACATGATGTGAACTATGGAGTTATCATACACAGGGACAGGAGTTGGACTTGATGATCCTTGTGAGCCCCTTCCAACCCTGGACATTCTCTGATTCTATAAACTTGTGAAATCGAATTCAAGACCATATTTTCTATTTAAAAGTCATTAGGTATACAATAAAAAGTGATGCAATATATATATATAAAAAAAAAGAGTCTGCAGTATTTTTCTGCTTGTTCCTACTTTACAGAAACATGAGGATCATTAAATACCTACTTGTGAAGGGATACTTTCTCTATATTTCTGATATTTAATTTCTTTTGCTTTCTAGCTGACTGTAATCTTCCAATAAATATTTTTACTTCCAAGAAGTATTTCTGTAAAATAGATAACAAATTAATTAATGATATTGATTCTAAAATTATTAAATGTTTGCTAAATCAGGATCTGAATTATCTTCCTTGCCTGATGTATGTTTATTCTTATTTTGATGCGTCTCTTAAGACTTGGAACTTCCATGTGTTTTACTGTCATGTTACCTAGATGGATCCAGAGACAATGGCAGAAATTAAATGACAGGAGGAAGAAACAAATGCAGATCAGTCTATATTTCCATTAATTTATAGGTGTTTTCTGGAAAGTCTTTGTGAAAATATGTGCTGAAATTCATACTGTATTGGTCAAGAAAAATCCTACTTATTCTTAAATCTATTTCAAAGAGGAGGTGAACCACCGATTATTGCCCAGAATGTGTGCAATAACAAAGTTGTTTGTTTTGTTTTGTTTTGTTTTCAGTTAGCAATGATGTTTCTAAAATAACAAGTGATGACATTTAGGTTTTCTGCCCGGTAAGATCTGTTGAGCTTAGATGACTTTAGATGCCAACTTCTTTACATGCCCACTTCCTAAATTACTATTTATAGAAGTACTTCTGAGCATCTGCCATATCCTGAGTATCTCACAACATGTTTAGTTTGTTGACCTAAAAGTTCCAGTACTCCATCACTTTGCTCTTGTTTACCCTAAGCAACAAGATGTCTAGCTCCCAAATTCCATATGTGTATAAAAGAAAGGCTGAGTAACACTGAAACCACTTGATCTGATACTTCTTGAAACTACCACATCACAAAATGGAATTACAGCTGTGGAAGGTAATAACAGCACTGACATTTTTAACAGAAAAAGAATAAACAAGGATATCAATTACAGCCCTGGAAAGTCTTAGTCTCTGTTCTCTAACTGCACTTAACAACGCACACATATATAATTTGAGCGGTAACAATTTCCAATTCTCAAATGCATACATTAGTTATTATGTTCTGGTTTCATATAGTTCCTGTTTGGCTTTCTGCCAATATGGACAAAAACTCTCTTTTAACTCTTGTGAAAGCTTTGAAAGAGGCTTCATCATAACTAGCTTGTGGCTTGGTGTTCAGGAAACGTTCATGAAAGGTGAGGGTATGATTTTTTTTTCTATAAGTTAAATATTGTTTCTCTTTTGCATGTCTGTGTGAAGGCAGCATTCACACTAATCAGAAGCTAACCTCAGTAAATGCTGTATATTTCTGAGGCTGATCCTGGATTTGTATTCCTTAGACTCTAATTCCCCGTATTGCATCTTTGGCAAAACTTGGATCCATATGTTTAGTGTTACCTGACTTGTTTTCTGCGAATCTTCATCATTTTGTGAGTTTTATAAACTAGATTTCTAAGGTTCACTGTGGACTGCTCCAGAAGTGTAGATACTCATCTGACATTTTTGGTGACAAAGAACTTGGAATTTAGGTAAGTGTTGCACCTATTGCATAGGCACCTACAAGTTAAATTAGATTTGGCTTTTGATATATTTCTTTTTCTTTTTTGCCATTTAGTTAACTTCTAATTTATAGTTCTTGTACTTAAATTTTTGTGTTTGTGTGTTCCCAAGGCAACATAGGACTTAATAAGACTACTAGTTGCTATAGGCAAAATAAACGTTTTTCAACACGTTGTCAGAATCATGATATCATTTGAATTTTGATGGTTTGCTGTAATGTTGTCTTTATGATTGTTATCATGAAGGCAGACAAAAATACTTTGCTTGGTTGGCACATTGTAGGTGTGAGCTAGCACTGTTTTCTGTACTGCTTTTTAAGATGAAAATGATAAATAATGGACTAGTTGCATCTGAGTGGATCTTTGGGGAAAGATAATCCTTCACTTTGATGAAAAATGGTCCTATTTTGGATAATTTAATTAGAAATTTAGTTTAAAATGATAGTATATTAGCAGTCACACTGTATTTTATAACATGAGTGCATGCAAACACTGGTGTATTTCACTGATTTAAGTACTGAAAATATAGGGTAAAAACATAAGATTAATATTTCATGTAGTTATTTGTATGAACAGTTATCACCAGACATATTACTCTGAGTATTGTTAACACATTTGGGTTATTTGCAAGAATGAATATTTGAAAAGATGTCATAAAATTAAAAGGGGTTTTACTAATGTGAAGTTTTTTACTCCATTTGGACTTCAAATTTAGTTTTCTCAAATTCCAGTATCAATGACAAGTATGACTGGTCACTAAACCCTAATACTGTTCCTTTAATTAAAATCCTTTTAAACTTGAGTAGGGATATGGATATACTGCAAGAAGTATATCTCTGTTTTCTCCTCTTCTATTGTGCGCCTTGGAATTATAGTGAAATATTTTAAGCTGACTTGCAACAAACTAAGTTTATATTTTTCCCCCAGTAAGTGAAGGAATTACAAGTATTCACTTTCTAATTTAACTTACTGAATTTTCTAGACTCAGAAACTTTAACTTCTGATAAACATGATTTAAGCAATTAATTTTCTAATAATGCAACTTGCAGTAATTATTATAAAATAATTTATTTTGTTGATTCCCTTTGAATTTACAGAATAACTGAACTGATAGTATCTTGAGGTAGACTCTTCTGCTGATTAAAGCCAAAGTATAACTTCTGATTAATCTTAAATTTTATTATAAATTCAATTTCAACCTTTTCTTGTAGCGTTCATAAACAAAATAATCTCAGTTTTAGAATCCACAGGGAATGTCTGAAATTGAATCAATAGGTTGCTGAAGCATGGCAAATTTAGAATTAACATACTGTGATAATTATGGGGCTTTGTGCAGTTTATAGCTTATATGAGCTCCGTATAGCTCTGAGTCAGAATGTAAAGCACAGTCTGAGTTTTAGCTGCGCTTTGCCTTCTTGCTTCCATCTTAGTTTAAAATAAACCACTAAAGGCTAATTACAAAAAAGTTTTTTTCTCTGTTACTTTTTCTGAACAGAAAATGCTTCATTTCTCAGGCAATTTTTTTGCTTAATAAAATAACTTTCCCAAGAGATCATGAGTCTGAAAAGGAAAGGTTGCTGTGCCGGTTCTTAACGAGGCATGCTCCAAAGTCACCTAACAGCCCAGGAAGCAGAAAGAGGCACAATTCAGGTATCTGTTCTTCGATCATTTTCAGCAGTTCAGAATGAAAGAAGAAAATGCAGAAGCTTGGTGACATATGTGGCTCATCTTTCTTACAACCAGTGGTTCACTGGGGGGTCTCTTATGATTTATAAATTCTGTTATTTTCTCCTTATCTAAAAGCAATGACCTCCTTAGAATTTCAATGCGGAGTGTGTTCTACCAAGCTTATCGTTTGCCTACTAAGAATTAAATTGGACTGAGATCTGAAAAAGCTCTTGTCCACTGTGCATGTGTTTGATATGATAGACAAATTATTTGAATGTGCCTTTAGACATTCTCTTTAGCCATCAGAAGCCCTAAATATCATCTCAGTCTTTTGTCAGGAATTTGGTCATCAGCTAACATGAATTTGTTGATCAGATTTTTGTCATAGGTATTTATTAAAACCAAAATAGTTTCTACATTTTTGGTACATTAAGCTAGAATATGCAAAGAAGGCAGGACATAAACTCAGTTTACTATACACATCCATTTTATTTACAGTGACAAGACTGGCTGTCTTAATTTTTATTTTAAAGCTTGCTAATGTCTTAATTGGAAAAGCAAATTATTTGCTAGCTATGGTGAAACTGGGCCATCAAATCCTGAAGAAATCAAAGACATTGTTAAAAAAAAAAAAAAAAAAAAGTTTTAGCTCTTTTTTCCTTAAATATATGCATTTAAAAAAAAAAAATAAAAAAAAAAAAAAGAGAGAGAGAGAGAGAAAGAAGATTATACTCATTGAAGGAAGCCTGTAATGATAAATAAATCAATCAACCAAAACTGAAGAAAATATACATATTTTTTTAATTAATACCATTAAAATGGAAGGGGAAAATGGAACTTCGAACAACTGCATTATTTTCAAATGCTCTTTTGTTTTTCTCTAGTTTGAGAAAACAAAGAAGGAGAGAATTAGGATGGTAGTAGCTGCACAGTGGATTGTGAAGCTAGACAATTAGGTTGGAGAAACATCCTGTTAGGCAGACATTACAATGGGGGAACGGACAGGCTGAAACAGAAGCTTCCAGTGAAGCCTCTTAAAATCCAATATATTAATTCAGGATCTCTAATTGGAAAGACTGTGTTTGTAATAAGTTTTACTAGAGTCTATTGTATATATATCAAACAAATTATCATTACACTCCATTTCTTAGGTTCAGGATGAGAAGATACCTCCAGTTTCTAAGGAAAACAGCAGAAACTGACTTTTTCCCTGAACCATGCACCTGTGCTATGTTATTTAAAAAGTCCGAGAAATTCAAAACCAAAATGCATCAGTAACTCAAAGCTGAGAGTGAATATAGATGTGTATATTGTCCACAAGGAAGAGAACTTATATCTAGGTAACCTCTCTTTGCTAGTTGTTTGGGACAATAACACATACAACCCTCAAGTTCAAAATGAGATTCAGTGCTTTTATTCTTAAAAATACTCCATTGTCCACAGATCCCAAATAAAATTCTAAAAGAAATTTCAATAGTGACTAAAAAAGACATGGTGAGAATGAAACTGGTAACAAAGGTCTGAAAAACGATAGGGCTAAGAATTATTAGAAGATCAAGATGGACTTTCATAGTAACAAATTCTTACTTTACATCCTTTCACAGAGAGATCAGATAGATTTCTCACACCTTATCTTTTCAGAGCTTTATAGTTCTGTCTTTGTAATTTCTTGTTTATGTTTTCTTAACTATACCTGTGATACTAGATGTTCCCATTACACCATCTACTATTGATCTGCAATCAAATCAGAACAAATTGGGGTATTAATTCCCACAAAAATTTCTAGAATAATTTTGAACTGTGAGGATTCAAAAATACTAGAGGATTATAAACCATGCTGAAAAATAAACTTGTCTCTTAATGTGACTAACATAACTAGATAATGGAACTATCTTCACTTCTTTATATTATCTGTGGAAAGCATAGATGAGAATCATAGAGTGGTCTGGGTTGGAAGGGACCTTAAAGGTCAACTAGTTCCATCACCCATGACAAGGGAAATGCTCAAAGCTCCATCTAACCTGTCCTTTAACACTTCCAGGGATGAGACATCGACAACTTCTCTGGACAGGCTCTTTTGGTGCCTCACCACCCTCATGGTGAAGAATGTCTTCTTCATATCTTATCTAAATCTACCTTCTTTCAGTTTAAAGCCATTACCTCTTGTTTTATCACTACATACCCTTGTAAAAAGTCCCTCTCCAGATTTCTTATAGACCCCTTTAGGTGCTGCAAGGCTGTGATAGGGTCTTCCTTGAGCCTTCTCTTCTCCAGGCTGAACAACCTCAGCTGTCTCAGCCTGTCTTTATAGGAGAGATTCTCCAACCCTCTGATAATCTTCATGGACTCCTCTGGACTCACTCCAACAGGTTCATGTCCTTCTTATGTTGGGAGCCCCAGAGCTGAGCACAGTACTCCAGGTGGGGTCTCATCAGAGCAGAGTAGAGGGGGACAACCACCTCCTTCAACCTACTTCATGCTTCTTTTGATGCAGCCCACAACAGAGTTGGATTTCTGGGTTGCAAAGTGCACATTGCTGGGTCATCTTGAGCTTCTCATCAAACAAAACCCCCAAGTTCTTCTCCTCAGGGCTACTCTCAAACCATTCTCTGCCCAGTCTGAGTAGCCACCAAGAGCAGATAACACTTCACTGTAAGAATAGTAATTGTGTTTGTTCACAACACAGGAGGCAGGGTGACTATATATTCTCCTTCTGCATATGTTCCAGAAAAGCCAAAAGCAAGTATTTCATTAATCATTGAATGTCATGTGCAATAAATCTACCTAAACTCAGTGTGAAACGGTTTTTCCGGATACTCAGTTCATTTGTAAATGTTATTGGTATGTTGGTCCAACTTGGGTTAGCTCTTTTCTTCATCATGCTGCCAGAGCTGCCTGAACTCTACCAAAACACTGTTAGCAAGCTAATTAGTAGCGGCTGTGCTGTCTACATACCAGTAACTATTATGTAGAAATGCTATATTGCATTTTGTATCTGCTATCCAGAAGTTGGTATCTACAAGAAAAGAATGTGCTTTACTTTTTTTTTTCTCTTTTTCTTTTTTTTTTTCTTTTTCTTTTTCTTTTTTTTTTTTTTTTTTCCTCTCTCTCTCTAGATATGATTAGTAAGGATACCTTGCATTGTGAGCAGAAAAACTGTGGAAAGAGCAAAGGAATTGTCACGTATTACACAACAGTAGGTATAACAGATGAATAATTGAAACTACAAGAACTGTTCTTTACTCCCTGCTTTTTGATACTTTATGGTATCAAACCACAACAAAAAGTAATTATTAAAGCTATCTGGGAGTCACAATGCATTTTAAATGACACAATTACAATTACAGACTTCTTCGAATTCTAAATGTAGGACTTCTTTATCCCAGTGGATAGAAAATAATCTGCTGAAGTTATAGGGTATATCATAGAGCTGCCACACAATATTCAAACATTAGAAACAGCTTTGATCAGTGCAGTTAATACCTCATTCTTCTCCCCTTCTAAAGAGAGAGGAAGTGGTCTTGTACTACCAAATGCCATAAATTTGACTATGAGGTTTACATGATCATAAACTCAAGATTCTGTAGAGATCTTCAGAGGCCATCTTTGACTTCTGGAAAAACTGCACTGTAATACAGCTGAGGCCAGGAAGTTACCCCTAATTATCATAGGTTTCCCGCCAACTCGGTTTAGAAAGTTTACAATAACACAATCAAGAGAAAAATAGTAATTCTGAATAGAATTGGCCTATTTACAATTCAGATTTATTTTTCTGATTAAAAAAAAAAAAACCAGAAAAGAAAATATAAATATTTTCTGGAGTTCTATTAGGAGTTTTATCATACATGTATAATAATGGGAATAAATGAAGTACTGAATCCTCACCAAACAGAAATAATAGAACTGTCATTACTTGTTCTTAGTTTTACAGGGTTCCCTATAATTATAGCCTGTGATGTGCACTGAGAAATGTTCACAGCTTCAATGATTTATTAATTTTTAGGGGAAAAAACAATCTTAATAATCTGAAGGGCAACAGAACAGCTTGAAAGCACCCTTGTCCATTCTCTTGGCAAGTCCAACCTCATTCTTTCATGAGAAAATTTGAAGAAATTTTGGTACCCATTTCATGATCTGCACACATTCTATTTACAGTACAAGCACCTGGGCAAAAATCTGGAAAAAAAAAAAAAAAGGCACAAAAATCATGTAAGAAAAAATTTTATTAGGAAAATTAATTAGGATACATTTTAAAACTGAGAAAGAAAATAAAGAGTAAGAGCTGTTAGACACAAAACCTTATCATCACATTCACCCAGTAAAGAACTGAATTACTCACGGTCTTCTGTATAATCACAAAATGTACATTTTGAGTCAACAGATTCTCATGATTTAGCAGTCTGTGAACTTACTGTACCATATAATAGGCAAAGACATTAAACTGTAGTATGCTTAAACAGATACCTACAAAGAATACAGGTTAATAAGGAAGACATCTGTGACTGCTGCGTTATATAGCACAGTTGAGGACAGTGTTTACTGACATGACCCTCAAATAAAGCACTTAAGACTCTCTTGATTTACACTGAGCTGAGACAACGTGGCTGCTAATACTGAAGCCCGATATGTTTTATTCCCTATATTCTGACAAACCTTAACATACTGCACGATATCAGTGGCTTTACCTTCACCGACAACAAAGCAGCCTGGCAGTCAGAGTTAGCATTGTGATACGCCAGTTGAAGCAGTAAAAGTTTTGCTGCATCTTCATTTTCAACCTGCCTTGCTATGGCAGTTTGCAATTTGCCAATGAAGTTTATATAAGACTCCTGCGGTCCCTGTCTTATTGTTGCGAATGAGCTTACATGCTGCCCTGCCTCCGGGACCCAATGCCATGCTGTAATAGCAAGATGTATTAGCCTGTTCAAAAACCTGTCGCAAAAGCCCAGCCTGCACCTGTAGAGAGATATACTGTCTGGTTCCTAGCAACATATCCTGATTTAACCCTGCTCCTGATGACAAATTTTCCAAGACCTATTCAATCACAAGATCTTTATTCTCTAATTGCCACACAGAATATTGTGCTGGTGTCAAAATTGTTTTAGCAAGCAATTTCCAATCCCACGGAGTCATTACATATGTGGCACCAATACCTTCAATAATTCCCATTGTAAAAGGACTGTGAAACCCATTCTCTTGCACAGATTTTTTTAACTCCTTAACCATTGTATAAGATAGTCCATCATGTTCCAGTGGTTGTTGTGGTTTGTAAATAACTGGAAAGGTGAAAGAAAAATCGCCATGCTCACAGCATTTTTACATCACCCCTTTGTGTTCTGCTGTCTTAGTCATGAAGGGGTTACTGTGTGCTGTATAAGCATCATTAAAATCAGGCAAAGGAGGTGCTGAGGGCAGAGTCTTAGACTCCTGACCCAGCTCTTCACAAATTTCTGCCTTATCTTTACACAGCTGTGATGGCATTAATGATGGATGTAAAACTGACTCTTCGAGATCTGCAGAGCTTGACTCAAAAGGATTAGTGCTGTCAAGACTCAAATCATTAGCAACTTGCTCATTTGTGTTTTTCTGTACATCCTCCCCTGTTTGCCCTTGCATTATTTGCTCTGCCAATTGCAAGTGCAATAGCGCAGAGTACACAAATCTCCAAGTTACATGCCAACCATCAGGGACTGAAAAACCCGAATTCTTTAGCGTGTAGATATTCCCCGACCTGTTTCCGAATTTTACTGTCAAACGTCCCCTCACTCGGAAATCAAGCACAATTCTCTCTCACCCACACCAAGAGTGAAGCGACCTGCTTCTCAGAAATACGATACCCAGAAAAATGTAATATCTGCAGTAAAACCTGCAAATACAATTTATGTTCCTGAGAAGCTGCTTGCCCCATACTAACGTAATCCCACAGCTCTCTCGTTCCACGAGGACTGCTTGTCCCTATTTATACCGTAGGGATTAATGTGGCCACAAATAAAATTTACTCACCTGTTGGATGGTGTGGTCTCTGCCAACCACACTGCTAGATGAAGAGCCTCCAGGGGTCACACACTCACACAGGGCACCATTTGCAGTGATTAGAAATGATGCACACCGGGACACAGACAAAGATTCACGCACAGACAGAGATCTTGTTCAGGAAGGAGCCCAGAGCCGGGCAGAGCAGAGAGCTGAGCCAGGATGCCACCTTCTTTATTAGTCAGTGACAATTTATAGGATTTACAGATACGGACCTGGACTAAGATGTTACATAAGATGTTTTCCAATAATTGTTATTAAAAACACACCACACTGAAGTTATCTTTGTTTCAGTTACATTCCCACTCATTCACAGACCAGGCCCAAGGACATTCACACATCATACATATGGGGGCAGTTTTCCAACCCAAGATATCATTCTCACTGGCCTGGGCTATCACTTCTTACACTCATAAAAACCATACTTCTGTATAATCTGTCCAAGGCCCTTTAGCCGGAACTGCTGTTCCCACAATACACTGCTGCTGCCAGTATTGCTGGTAGGTTAGATTTCTGTCCTGGTTTTGTTTAAAACAAGACCAGTTCTCTTTTAGTAGATTTTCCTTTCAGCTCAGTTCTTCTAATTAACTGTACTTTTCTGAATTTGGCTGCACGTTTTTCAGACACTGTTCGCTAAGGAGCTGATAACTGTGACAACAGTATGCAGAAGCAGCCCAGATTTAGACTTATTGCTGTGGCAGCCAAGGTTACTGATAAATGTTGCACATCCCATAAGTGAGAGCGGTGTACTTGCAAGGAGGAGTGGACAGAACTGGTGACTAAAATTGACCAAGTAAGTATTCCATCTCATACACATCATACACCCTATAAAAGTGGGAGATCACGAGGGTCTCGCTCTCTTCGACCACAGCCAGCATCTGAAGTGGACACTACCAGTTCTGCTTCTGATCCTAGGCCTAGTTGCAGGCCCTGCATCCCTGAATCCAGTTCTGGTTTACTGGGGAGTCCAGCCCAGGACTTCTGGGTAACTGCCCTGCAGCCGTTGGAGTAACCAGCTCCACCACGGGCAACACTACGCTACCCCAGGAAATTCAAAATCGGTTTTATATATTTTGTATTATTTTCTCTATTTATTAATAGCATTATTAAAGCATTTTTAACTTTACAACTTTTAAGTCTCTCTCCCTTTTCCTCCTGTTACCTTTCCTAGTGGAGAGGGCAGGGGGTTAACAGAGAGTATCTGCCATGGTTTATTGTTGCCCTGAAGTAAATGGTGACAATTTCAAACCTCTGAATATCACAATACTTATCTGGTAGCAATAGGCATGGGAACATTTTTATGTATACAGTGCTCCTAAAAAAAAAAAATAAATTCCTTATTTTATTTCACTTGTGAAAGTCCTTAAGTTTTTGATTATGTGCACTATATAAAAGGTGATATTTCTCTTAAAGTATAGAATATTTTGCTGACTAAACCTTGGGGTATTTTTTTTTAAATCAGTCTATCTCTTCATAAATATACCCTCAACTTGGTCATCTTTTGACTATATGCATGTGTTTTGTATTATGTCTACTGGAACATGGCATGATTGCAAATTGTTTATAATCTGATCTCTCAATCCCTTTTTAATACTTGTTTTATGGCTTAGATAGTAGCTTCTATGCTGTATAAATAGCTTTCACAGAGTTATTAACTATCAACTGATAGACAAGTTTTCAACTTCTTGTAGTTATTGAAAAAAAAACATAGAAAAAGATACGAATGTATTGTTAACCTCTGTTTTCAGCCTCATTCTCTTTCAGGAAGTCTCATGCAGATGATATGCATATCCAAGCATTATCTGGTTTTGTCCGACTAAACTTCTTGATGGTATGAGAACTGGAAATACATTTTTCATGAAAGCTGAGATTGTCATGTAGTTGGTTTTCTTCAAGCACCAGACTTAGTGAAAAATATTAAATATTATTATATTTGTGAAAAAATAGCAAAGATCAATGACTATGAGGGGAGAAACTTGAGAGTGGGTTCTTCTCATTTTATGTCAGATAAATTGATGAATTAAAAAAGAGGCAACACAATATCTTATTTCTGTCTGACATGGCCTTGCTAAAATTTATGCCATCAAAAAGACAGACAAAACATTTTGCCCATATGAGGTGGAAATTTCTGTAAACCTGTGAATATTTTTAAGAAGATCTCGGCCAGTGCTAGAGTGTGGCTGAACAAATGTAGTTAGCGTGGACTCCAAAAGCACTATAGCTGCTGCAATACAGAGTTATGCTGGTTATTTACCTTTTAGAGAATCATCATAAAGCAATGTCTAGGATGCAGCTATGGTGCATGTTGTACCCAAACAGCCTGTTTAAATTAGATCTTGATTTGCTACATTAGGTTATAACTCAGGGCATGCTTCCGCCCTATTTTCTATTCCACATATGGGAAAAATGAAAATGAGATAAAGGTAAAACACTTTGTATGTGGCTCAGAAACATCACCCAGTGTGCAGCAGAGATTCAGATCATATAAGTGAGAAACTTTTATGAAACATCGTTAATATTATGGCATACAGGAAAATTAAGTTTTGGGATTTTTCATCTTTCTCAAATAGAGTAGGCAAAAAATATTTTAAAATTTTGGATTTTTTAAATTTTCTGGATTTTTTTTTCTTTTACATTTTGAAGGGCTTCCCAAGACCTCTGAACTGTCACCAACATCTTGCAGACACTGTTTTATGCCAAACTGGTGACTTGTTTCTAAAGACAAGGGACAGTCTCAGTGTACATAAAGGTGAATGTCTGCATACCTGTTTTTTAGGTTTGGAAACTATTCCCAGATACACCTTTTTGTGCCTTCTTGACTCAGAATCCTTTCTGATCCCTACAGGAGACTCCAGATTCTCCTATTTCAGGAAATAGTATCTGATATCCTGCCTGAATTTTGTAAGTTTCTGTGTCAAACTATTAATCACGTGGAAGAATTACAAAATAGATGGATAGATATTTTCTGTGTTCAAAATTCACAATTTATTCTTCAGATATGTTTCAAAAAAAACCAAAAAAACACAAGCAAACAAACAAACAAACAAACAAAAACCAAAAAAACCCCACCTCTAACACTTTTCATTATTTCCATTCACATTTTGTTTTTTTAACCTTGAGGTTATGCAATCATTAACATGTAAGGTATCTGTTGTTGATATTTGTAACTGTAAACCATACAATACCTTTCATATGAAGTTTATCTACATAGAACTACAATACTGCAGTGTCTACTACATTCTCTACAATTGGTTTGATTCATTGCTTGGTATAATATGAAGTAGATAGTAAGAAAATTTTATGCATGAATGTGTCCCAAGATATCCAGTAGCTAATGTTCTCATTGGTAAGAGTATGCTAATGGTTGATACTAGTATCTTATGTTTTCTTGGGATCATATTGCCATTGTCATTTAGACCAACACTTACAATATGCCTTATATGGCTTGTACAAATGAACTTAATAAAATTACTTAATAGATTTCATTTTACCAATTCAATTACTATAAACTCACAAGAGTTTAATATCTATATATATATGTATTTTTTTAATTAGCTCAGGGCAATAGAAAGCAAAAGCTAACAAATACAACTAAGAAAATCTTCAGTTAGAATCATGCAATTTAATTTTCCATTGCTTGTTATTTTAATAATTTTCATTAATAATTAACCTTTAAATTCTAAGTAAAAATAATGTCACACAACATGCAACTAATTTCTCTGTTCATAGTGTGGAGGGGTTTTGATAGATAAAGATCTGTTGCTGAATTAGTCAGGCTCAAAGGAACCTCAAGGCCGCTTCGAGAAGCTGAGAACAGAATCTGCTGTGAGAAAGAGGGGCGTTCCACAATCACCGGGGTCCTGGCGTGGCGTGAATCATCGGACGTATCATCAGTGAGACTCCAGCGCACGGACAGCCCACGATACTCATTTAGCGAATCCATGCTTGGAGCATGGACGCGTGATTAGAATATAGTTGCATATATAAGGAGGCTTGTTTCTGTAATAAATGGCTTTAGCGTGATTCACATTGAATCGACTTGTTTTGCTGAGTCCTTATTCGTTCCAACAGTTCATTACTAAACATTTTGGAATTTTTCTTCAACTTAAATTCTGTAGATTAACCCAAAAGTTATTTCAGTGTTTACTGCACAATAAATGCTACTAATAAGAAGTATTTCCACCCTTTTTCTGTATATGTTTTATACCAGCATAACTTGGATTACAGGGGTGAATTTTAGTGCAAACAAGCATATTTGTTTGATTTAATTTTCAGTTCATTTTAATAGAGCAATAATGCAGGTATGAACTGTACCTATTAGAAGGAAAATAGACCTTAAACATTATATCACAAAGGTATATAATGGGTGACATCTTGCAGAGTAGTAAAACTGCAGATCAAGGCATTATCTGTAAAACATTTTCAGTCTCACAATTTCATTTTGACTTGAATCTTATTTTCTGCACAATATTATAATGTTCCTTCAGGCAATAGCCACAGAAAAACAGAACTACATTTTCAGTATAGCCATACCAAAGGTATTGTGAGAAAGTTGTTTAAAATGTCTACATTTGCTTTAAAACATAGAGAGTTTTCCTTTGAATCAGGCCTGTAATGTGAACTGTTTCTTATTCTCCAGAGGAAATGGTCCTGTATTCCCCAGATAGTCCAAATCCTGAATTTGTGGTGCAATCATATGTGGGAATGGCAGGATGTGCAGTTCCAGCTAAAGGGCCTTGAACAGATGGTACAGAAGTATGTTTTTTAGGAGTGTAAGAAGTGATAGCCCAGGCCAGTGAGAATGATATCTCGGGTCAGAAAAATGCCCCCATATATATTATGTGTCAATGTTGGGCCTGGACGTGTGAATGAATGGGTCGGTACACCGCCCACAAGATATGCATGGGAACATGACTGAAAACAGTCACAACATGAGCGTGGTGTGTTTAGAATAACATTTTTTGAAAAAAAATGTCTAACCTCTTGGTCCAGCCCTGTATCTGTAAACCTATAAATTGAGAACTGTTAACAAAAGACAGCTCAGCTCTGCTTGGCTCTGCTCTCACTGCTAACAAGAACTCTGTGCCTGTGCATCTCCGTCTGTGTCTGTATGAATTGTTCCTCATCGCTGCAATCATATAGACAAAATATCTTAAAAAAATGTAGGAGAGGAAGGAGAGCATGGGTTCATACAAATCACTGATCCAGCCAGATCTGTATGTGAAATGCTTAAGAAGAAAGTGTAGATGCTTAACAGGGGGTACAACATCAATGTCTGAGGATACTCTTTGAAATCAAGATTATAGAATCATAGAAACATTTTGTTTAGAAGAGGTCCTTGAGATCATTGAGTCCAACCATAACCTAAATCCAGCACTAAGTCATGTCCCTAAGAGCCTCATCTATACGTCTTTTAAACACCTCCAGGAATCATGACTCCATCGCTTCCCTGGGCAGCTTGTTCCACTGCTTCACAACCATTTCTGTGAAGAAATGTTACCTAATATCTAATCTGAATCTTCCCTGTTGCAAGGCCCTTTCCTTTCATCCTATCACTTGCTACTCGGTAGAAGGACCAACACCCTCCATGCTACAACCTCCTTTCAGGTAGTTGTAGAGAGTCATAAATTCTCCTCTCTGCCTTGTTTTTTTCCAGACTAAACAGCCCCAGTTCCCTCAAATGCTCCTCATCAGACTTGTGCTCCAGACCCCTCACCAGCCTTGTCACCCTCCTCAGAACTCTCTCCAATACCTCAAAGTCTTTCTTGTAGTGAGGAGTCCAAAACTAAACACAGCATTCAAGATGCAGCCTCACCAGTGCCAAGTATGGATACAAGGGATTATCCAAAGCCAACAAATGAATTGAGGAGGTTGAGATTTAAAAACAAACAAAACCAAACAAAAAAACTCAACCAAACAAAAATATTGTTTCATGAAATATATGAAAGATCACACTATTTGCTCCTTCTTTTTTTGTTCATTCACTGTGAAAAGATTCTGAGCTGTAAATCAAGTTTGAAAGGAAATGTTCACCACTTAAATATGTCAGGGCATTACTAAGTCTGACTGTCCTTACCCAGCCTTCCCAAGGCTCACCCCAGCACTGCTTATGGCCCAGGTTACCATTTCAGCCCAGCCCATGGCCATCAGTCCCTCCTCCAGTAATGCCATAGGACCCCATTCCTGTCCCTGAACTCTTGTCTGTATTTCCTGTCTGGATCTCAAACCTTACTTGCTACCATGCTTTCACCTGATGACCACTGGACTCTTGACATGACCCGCTTTTCCGCACATGAACTCTGTGCTCTCCTGGTTTGTGGCCTAACTCTCCTACCAGCTCCTCTGGGGAGCAGCCCAGCTCACACTGTTCCCTGATATTGTGCGTGTAAACACAGGTTTGCCTGCAAGTCCAATGTGCATTCCTACTCCTCCTCTTCTGCCAGCTCTCCTTTCAGATTTCAGCTTTCTATTTTGCAGTTCGGTTCCCTGAACTCGTGCACTGGGGATCAGGTTAACGATATAGCTAACAGGGAGCAGGAAATCTGACGAAGAAACAGAACCAGCATTGCTAGTAGTAGTTTGTCATGGAGGCACCACAAAGTCAGTTTTAGATGGACAATAAGTTCTAAAACGGACTTTATTTTAGCTGGAAAAATGTAGCAAATAAACCAATTAGGAACGGGGTTTATACAATCATTAGGCACTCTGACAACATAAAATAAGGTTTGGATATCAGTTGAGGAAATTATTTGGGAACGACAACATAAGAATAATGAGGATCCACAATGCGCATTCATACACTCACAAGAAACAAAAACCAGAGGCCTCTCACTCTAAGGTACCCACAAGAAATAATCACTTGCCTGGGTTAGACAAGGGCTCACACTCACCTGGGTTAGACAAGGACTCGCTCAAGGATATATCCAGCCACTCACCACAGGAAGAGGTGAGGCGCTCTCAGTCCTGGGAAGTCTCCTTAGACGGCGTTCCAGTCTAAGGGGGGGGCTCCATTTCACAGACCCACTGCTCCTAGAAGACCACTCTAAGAGGGTCTTCGTCAGGGACCCTATTTCATAGCCTGGTCAGATGGAGCTGTGGGCATTACAACATAGTCCAGAAGCTTCTCAGCTTCTGTGGGCACCTCCTTTGTTGAGGACCCTGTCAATTGACTGAGGGTCTCACCCCTCCTGGCTCCCCCCATTCGGGTGGAGATTAAGTCACCATGCCCTGGGGTAGGGGAGGATGTGAGTGTCAGCACCTTGGCACCACCCTAGGTGCGTACATGGGGACAGGCATAATGGAGCATGAAAGGTGCTAAGGAGCTATCAATTGCCCTGTTGAAGGCTCTGGATCTCAGGGGGATGTACAACCACCACGTAGCTAACCATTGATGTTATAGCTCACCCCTAGGCCTGGTTTATGAAAGTTTCATTCACATTATTGGTTTCTTACTCAGAAAATTAGGGATAGTGACTCACTCAGTGATTACTATGACTGGTATTTATATATGCATCTTAAACCCAAACAAACAACAAAAAAACCCCAACCCTACTGCCCCGAACTGGAGCACTGAATGTATCATTAATAGCAGATGGCTTGTTTTACCTTCCTTATAAACCATAGTGTATCACAACTATCCCCATGAGAATTAGTGCAGTTCTAGCAGTATGAGTATACCACAGAATACACTTAAATGATACATAAATCTCCTGCCTGCCTTAAAATTATACACAATTTGGCAACACAGGTAAATACCCTTCATTCTCTACGTTGTCCTTGTTCATAGCTATTCATAGCTAAGTTTTAGAGAACACAGAATCCCTGCTGAAGGCCGCAGAGCACAAGTGACCTGTTTAGAGTATGTGGCAATAACTGCTGCTCTCTCTTCACAGTCCACCCTCTGCTCTTGACCGTGACATATTTGGTCAATGTAGTTCCAGGCCCACTTCAGTTCTTTTGTGCTGGTTGCATTGATGTCAGATGTTGTATAAGCATGGAGATATCTTTCAGTGCAATGAAATGCTTACCTACTTAAAAAAATGAGTAGGAGATGAGCATCATGTCTGTTGCTAATTACTTTAATGTAACTTCCTAATTTTTGTCAGATATGTGGAAAATCACTAAAGACACCCCTTTTGGTGGATACATTTTTTTTTCTCTGAACTTTATTTTTAATCTTGTGGTTCATTTGAAAAAAATCTAATGTGACATAAACAGGCATTGCCAAGGATTTTTTTCTGCTTTTATTCACATTTCTTCAGATCACTGTGATTCTGCTGTGAAATGACAAGGGGTACTGCAAAGCTGAAAACCAGACGAAAGATGAAACAGGACATACAGAAGGGGCATGGGAACTAGCTGAGATAATGCTTACTGTTATAACTGAACTTTACATTTGGCTGCTGTTTCCTTTGCTCTGTACTACAATGTTTAGCTGAAACATTCTTTGGCACCAAGGCAGTATTTTTGTTCGTTGTTTGTGTGATGCCTTGCACAGTGGGGTGTTGCTCTTTGGCAACCCACAACACAATAAAAATGATAAAGCTTATTTAGCATTGCTTCTAACTCAGTGTGTAGACAGAAGTGGAATGTTCTTTGGATTTAATTTTTAATAGTAGGAGAGAATAATCTTTGCTTCTTTAAAATAAAATCTATTGTGCTCCATGTTTTTTAGCATGAAGTCCTGAGGAGGAACTCAAATTGTAAGGATAAACAAGAATTGTCACCTTCCCCTCCCCTCCTTCTCTATGGTTGTGTGGGGATGCCAGAGTAGAAGTATTCTCCATTTTTTTTCAAGTTCCATGGTATTAATACAAGCAAAGGAGTACTGCAGGTAGAGTAAGATCTGCCTCTGCTACTGGTCACCAGTTCACATACCTAAGCCATCACCACTGGGAGTTTTAGGGTGCTCCAACTTGAAGAAGACAGTTGATGACTCCTTCCTACATTCAAGGGAGAGTCTAGCAGAATCCTCTGTCTAGGCAGATACACTATTTTTTCTTCTTGGGGTATAGTATTTTTTCAATGCTCTTGTAGACAAGCATTTGTGCCATAAATATGCAGAATTGTATAACAGTTCTGTATTATGCCTAATAGTACGTGTCTTTGTAATGACAAGGTTGTAGCTTTTGAATAGCTACATAGGCTGGTGGTGCAGACAGCAGAAGCACATAACCTAATGAGAGCTCCAGCACACAATTCCAATAATCCCTGATGCCTTGGGTCTGCTGTAGGGGTTGCAGACTGTAATTAGTTGCAAGGCACTTTACTGTAGGGACATAGTGTGAGAGCCAAGGATTAACATCACTACAGAGGGACTTGGCTCCATTTTTTTATTGACTGTTTGGAAGTATTACTTCTAACAAGCAGTTCATCAGAGGAAAAAGCTTCTCTGATTAAGCAATTGCAGCACCAGATTTAAACAGTTTTGGGAACTAATGTATTTTCATCTCACAGGAAGGAAAACAAAAAGTGTCAAATTAATCTGCACTCTTGTGCTCTCCTTCACCTCCTAAATGTACAATGGCAGAGGCTGTAAATCAGAATTTTCCCCTAACAAAACAAAGTGTGCCATAAGGACGAAGGAGTCTCGACAAAATAATCTTTTGACCTCACTGTTGCAGGTAGTATTTATTTACATCTTCTGATCTGCCTGTAATTTCGATATCACAGTAGTGTTCATGGTGTTCTACAGACACTTCCTTACGTGATAAATTACATTCAGCTTCACATTCATATTGTCTTGTCCAATTCACTTTGGGGTTTTTTTGTCATTCAGTTCTCTGACCTAGCATAAGCTGCTTTATGACCTTGGCACATTTATCTTTTCTACTCCCCTTCTCAGTTCACTTTTTCCCTTTTTGCTAGAATGGCACACAATCTGAAGTTGTGTAAATGATATATTAATGTCATCAAAATTCTACAGTGCCTGGACTTACTAATGTCTGGAAAGGTAGATACTACATACCCTTCCCCTTTAATTAAGGGAGGATTTTGTGATACATATCCCTGCATGTGATTCAAGAGTCCTTGTGTGTGGGGTGAAGGAAGCAGAAATAAAAAGCCCTACTATTCAAAGTCCCACTGCAGTAGGCTTTTGACACCTTCTTAAATGCATAAGGTCAGAACCTAATGATGTGGAGTGCTTATTGTATGTTTCTCTTACAATTTAAAAGGGCATTTCAAGTCCTTAGGATCCTTCAAAATCACAGGATGGTTAGGGTTGGAAGGGACCTCTGGAGATCATCTAGTCCAACCCACCTGCTAAAACAGGTTCACGTAGAGTAGATTGCACAGGAATGTGTCCAGGCAGGTCTTGAATGTCTCCAGAGGAGGAGACTCCACAACCTCTCTGGGTAGCTTGTTCCAGTGCTCTGTCACCTTCAAGGTAAAGAAGTTTCTCCTCATATTCAGATGGAACCTCCTATTCTTCAGTCTGTGCCCATTGCCCCATATCCTATCATTGGGCACCACTGAAAGGAGTCTAGTCCCATCCTCTTGACATCATTCTTCAGATATATATAAACATTGATGAGTTCCTCTCTCAGCCTTCTCTTCTCCAGGCTGAACAGACATAGCTCTCTCAGTCTCTCCTCACAAGAAAGATACTCCAGGCCCCTGATCATCTTCATAGCCCGCCACTGGACTCCCTCTAGTAATTCTTTATCCTTCTTAAAATGGGAAGCCCAAAACTGGATGCAGTACTCCAGGTGCAGCCTCACCAGGGCAGAGCAGAGGGGGAAGATAACCTCCCTTGACCTGCTGTTGATACTTTTCATAATGCACCCCAGGATACTGTCAGCCATCTTGGCCACAAGGGCACATTGTTGACTCATGGTCAACCTGTTGTTGGCTAGAACTCCCAAGTCCTTCTCTGCAATGCTGCTTTCCAGCAGGTCCACCCCTAACCTGTTCTGGTTCCTGGGGTTATTCCTCCCCAGTTGCAGGAGCCTACACTTGTCTTTGTTAAACTTCATTAGGTTCTTCTCTGCTCAGTCTTCCAGCCTGTCCAGGTCTTGCTGAATGGTAGTGCAGGCTTCTGGTGTGTCAGTCCTTCCTCCCAGTTTGGTATCATCAGCAAACTTGCTGAGGGTGCACTCAGTTTCTTCACCCAGATAATTGATGAACAGGTTGAACAGGACTGGACCTAACAGGACAGGACTGGGGAACCCGACTAACTACAGGCCTCCAACCAGACTTTGCACTGTTGATCACTACCCTCTCATCTCTGCCATCCAGCCAGTTCATGCTCCATCTCACCATGCATTCATCCAGCTCGCACTTTCTGAGATTGCTTATGAGAATGTTGTGAGAGAAGGTGTCAAAAGCATTGCTGAATTCAAGGTAAACAACATCCATTGCTCATCCCTCATCTTCCCAGCCAGTCATACCATCACAGAAGGCTATCAGGTTGATAAGAATGCAGTGGCACTTTCCAAGATTGGTTCCAATGCTGCGCTTGTTTTAAACTGAAATAGTCTATCCTCAAATTTTAGCTCTTTGCACTTACTGTTCATGGTCCAATACAGGAAATCTTTACTTGTGTATGTCTTACACAATTCCAAGGTGTTCCTTCTGTGTGACTGTATGTCTAAGTAAGTAGTTGCCATGCATTTTAAGGTACTATAAAACACAACTGCAATAAATGGAAAACCATTCCTGCTCCTTCCTGCTCTCTTCCTTGTATCTTTATAAACTTTCTTTAAGCTGACCAGGGGAATAGCTCCAAATGAAACTAACACAGATGAAAAAAACTTATTTCTAATCAGTTTCCTATTCTGATGAAGAACAGAATAGTTAGGGTATAATGGAGCATAGGGAGCAGAGAACTCTATCTCTCAGAGGCAAGGCTGTCTTAGATTGTTTACGGAATTACGAGTTCAGTTTGAAAGATCAGTTTTGTAGAGTGAGCTAGACAGAAAATCTAGCAAAACTTGTTTTATACTACCATGAATATATTATACGCAACAGAACTGTTTTTCCTCCTGTGTTTATCTCTAACATCTAAGGTTGTACTTTTTGTTTCAAAGTATATTAGCATATTAGTCATTTTCCGTGGAAAATTGTGTGAACATTGTTTATGCCTCAGCAAATAAATAGCATTGGTTTATAGCTGTATGAATGAAACTAGAAAAGTCTCTGCATTTATGCATTTAATCTGCTAAAATCTGCTAAAATTTCATTTGCTGTGATTTCAGTTTGGAAAAGGATCTTTAGAAAAATGTGGACAAACTAATACACAGAAATATACTTTTGCAAATATTGTAGAGAAACAAACTCTTAGACATAGAAAGGCCATTTTAATTTTCTCAAGGCATTTGAAAATTCTACTCTCAGGAAACATACTGTAGTTTCAGCCCTCAATATTAAAAGTTATGTAAGGCACAGACTTCGTAGTAAGATTAGGTGAAGGAAAGAGTTTGATGAAGTATCACGTCACGTGGTACTGCAAAAATATATACTGACAAAAAGAATCAGTACTGTGGTTAAAAGAAAAATGACTTCAAAGTATGAAAGACTCCCTTTCTCCCCTTATCAAACATACTCATACCCTATAAAGGAAAAAATTCTATTGACTAGTGCACAAGTGCCACTATTCTCCACCTGTGTCATCTCTCCTTTTCATAATCTTCTTCTTAAGTAGAGAATACTGAGATAGCACTACGACAACACATCTTAAGTTATCATCAGTTAATTGATACCACCGGAGTATTTCAACCTCCTGTCCCCCTCTATTCAAAATGTCATTTCTGAAATGTTGGTAACATATATGTCTTATTGGGTTTAAATATATTAGATCCCTTGGAGAAAGGTAACGTTGTTGTTGGCTATATAAAGTATAACTGAAACTGTTCCCTGGATGAAGTAATTTACTTTGAGCACACCTGCTACATTAATTATATTGAAATACATGTTTTCTGGTGTGATATAATTTAGAAAAATGTCATAACTTGTTACAGTATTGTTACAGTATTCTACAGTATTTGGTCTGTTCTGCTGTGACTATGATATTTATAGGGCTAACTATTTTTCTTTGGGGTGTGGTTCCCTTTTCCTGTAATAAGTGAACTGCATTTTGTTTCTTTATGTTTTCTATTTGTTTCTTTATTTTTTCTATTTGTCATATAAAAGCTATGCAGATCCATAAAGCAGAAACTTTGAGATGGCACTAGCTGTGGCTAAAGATCAAATCTAGGAATCATTTACCACAAGACAGCAAGATACATTATACTTTACAGTGGTTTAGGGCTGTGTATTTCAATACTGAAGCTACTGTGAATAAAAAGGAAACCACCTGTCACCATCGCGCTACTAAAGATCCTGCCTTCAATTGTGTTAGTTGTATAGATAAATTCTCTTGTACTGGACTACATATTTCCTTTTCACATTTATGATCAGTAGAACACTTACAGGTTCATTTTATTTGAATAAGTGTACTATCATTTATCTCATCCTTTTCAAGACTTGTGTCCCCTGTGACAATTTTTATTTAAATGCTCATTTTCCCCTTCATTTTTAGTTTCCCATTCTTTGCAATCCAGTCTAGTAATGGATTTTCTCTCTTTAGTCATAATATTCCCTTTTGTAGAGATTCCATTCCTCTGCACGGCTGAATTTATGCTGATTATATAAATACTAATCCGGGCAGGTTAACTCTTTGTGTACTTATATCTGTAGACACCCAAAACCTGCAAGCTTTTGCTTGTTATCCATTTCCAAACATTTTATGGGGTATGTGAGAAAGGCAATAATGGCATTTTTATTCTGGACAGGTATAGCTCACAGTCACAGAACATTAAAACTCATGACCCTCCTTGTCAGTTTTGGAAATGAAATGACTATTTGTTTGACAGTGGCTTTTCTTTTGAGGTGCAGCACTAGCTCTTTTACACGTGTGGTCTGCATCTAAATTATTGAGCTGCACATAGCTTTTGCAGTTCTTGTTTTTATATGTAGCTAGGCAGTAATATAATTAAACAATACACCTCTGAAATAAGAGACATCGTTATCTTCTACGTTAGATTCAAATTTTTAGGTCTCAGGTTTTAGTTTTTTTAAAAAAAGTTTCTGGCTAATTTTTGTTTCTGTAACCTGAGATAAGCCTACTTTTTTTTTTTTCTTTTTTTTTTCTTTTTTTTTCTTTTTTTTTCTTTTTTTTTTGTCAACTCTTGCAAAACCACAGTAAGCCTTTCCTTTCTCTGTGAAATAACTTGGTGTTATATCAGCAGCAGTTTCACAATGCTACTGGTATTATTATTTTCCTTGTGTGAATTCATCGATGTGGTAGGTGATCAGAATAGTTTCTCCACACAGTTCAGATGGTTCATTTGACCTGCCAGGTAAACTGTAAGAGGATGGTAGAAAGAGGAAAGTGACTCAACTTTAGCTCTGTAAAAAGACTCAATAAATCTAACTCTAACTTTGCAGTTGTGTAGTTGTCTGTTACTTGTGTCTTTACTGAGGATACTTGGCCTGATTGTTAGGTGTCAGGGGAGGATTAGGATCTAAATCTTCCCTTTGTTTTACTATATTTCCCTTTTCTGCTCTCTCACATTTGTGGGATGAAACAAAGCATGAAGTACTTGACTGAAAAATCTCTCTTATTCTCCTGAGTACTCGTATTCCATTCCCTCTTTCTCTCCTCTGGCACAGGACTTTCTTAGCTGTTGCACATTTAGCGCTTCTAAATCTGTTCCCAGATGTCCAGATGTTATTAATTAGATCTGGAAAATATGATGCAAAACCCTCTCTCTGAATATTAGCTGGTGTTTAAATATGAAGATCCTTACTTGACCTTGCTGAGGCAGAGTATCAGGAATTGTGCAAGGACATCTTATAACTGTATGTAAGGCTCCTGCTGAGTTTGTGGTAATTTGTTTAACCAAAGCTTTTTAATGGCATAAAACATTTTTAAAATTAAAAAAAAAAATCCACACTACTTTGGGGAAGTACTCCTATTCCAATGCTAGGCAGGGAATTAATTCACAGAAACTGGCAGATATCATGTACAAAGATGTTTGTGATAAGGTGAGAAGATTTCATTAAGGTCTCTGACCTTAAAGGTTTAGTGTCTCTGATCTGTTCTGTTTTCTTCGCTATCGGTTTTTACCCCACCCAAAACTCCTGTGATGTGTTTGTTACCTCCTGAACTAGGCACCAACATATAGCAAAGTTCATAAAGGAATTTTGCATTCAGAGAGGCATTCAAAGTTCTGCAGATGGAAGATGTACACATGTTCAATTCCTTGTTTAATCTGAAGTGCTTTCTAATAGCTGTCATATATCTTAAACAGGAGGAAAGAGTTATATCCTATTGTCAATAGACACAAAGCTATAAACTGGGTTTTAAGAGATAATGATTTTCAAGGCTTTGAGGTCACTTATATCATATGAGCAGGGTACTGATCACCTTATTTATGATAAGCAACAGTTTTATTTTTCAGCACCGTTATCAAGACTGTTAGTCTTGTCGCTCATTCCAAGGACAATCTACTGGGAATAACCTGTTACAGATTGAAGTGTACAAGAGTATAAACTGCAGAACTTTGAGTGGTTTAATAATGGAAAAAAATACTGTTGGAAATTGTAGAATAATTGTAGAATAATTCAGTTTAGGTTCTTTTTCACAATGCGTAAAATTTTGCTAGTAAAAGTTCAGTATAATATACTGGAGTGATTTTAAATACAAAATCCAGTACATGCATTTATAAATGGAAAAATATGATATGTACCTTAGTGTACATATCTAGTGAATGAGTCATGGAGAGAAATCTTGTTATTTTTTAATGTAGACTAGGTGTGGAAACAAATTTCGTGAATCACATCTCTCAGATGCCTAAAGCATGAAGTGGGCATTCTCTGACCTATGTGTGCATTTGAGCTCTTTTTTTTTTTTTTCTTTTCCTACCTCAGAATAGTTCAGCAACAGACTCATCAAGCTAACATTTATTGCCTAATTTTTTGTGAATTTTGTGAGTACTCATATGCTCATGATTAACAAAAATGCAAAAATGTCATTAAGAGTTCTGTTACTTATTTGGTACTGGGACACATATCTTGTAAGTGACACCTTCTGGGTGTCACTTCTGATATTTCAGGCAGTCATGCTAAAGCAAGGAACTTTGCTGGCACATAACGTTTTCAAGGTTTTCATGATTTAAGCTAATATATTAGCATTGTAATACAAGAACTATTCATTGGGGGATTTTCTTTTTGATTGATGTGAAAAATATATGATTTGTAGGCTCAGAAAGATGCTAATCTTGCCAGTGATCAAGAAAAACTCCCTTAAAACACACAGATAAAAGGTGAAAATGGTATTTTTCTTATTATATTTCAGGATACATTATCATCTTAAACTCATTACAAGTCAGTTCAAGCCTTCAGCATAATGTTGGTTTCCTGTTTAGCAGCTCTTGTTATCTTTTTTGAGACTACGCATTTTTAATATTCTTTTTGCTCTATCAGTGTTAGAATCTTGCCCTGCTCTTTTCTTAATATTCTCTGATTGTCCTTTTTGCCTGTATGTGCATTAAGACTTAATCACGTTGTGTTAAAGATTGTTGTTGCTGTATTTAGACTTTCACACTTATAATAGCAATAGTGGGCATGTATGTACATAAAGATTGCGATTTCTCTTTGCTATGTGTGCATTTCTGTGTGTATCTAAACTAATGAAAATATATACAATTGTACATATATACATACCTCATGGTGAATGATTCTTTCCTCTCTTGTCAGATTCAGAAGTCGTAAATCATAGCATTAGCATTTCAACTGTATTACAAATGTCACTTCAGATATGATATCGACTAAGATTTCTTAAGGATAAATACCAAAGGAATAGTGTCTTCATACAGTATTTCTTATGTCTTCAGATCTTTACTTTTAATCTCTACATCAAATTGCCATTTTTTCCACATAGTCAGATTAAAAGTATTACACATAGAATCATTTAACCATTATTTAAATTGGAAGGGACTGGTGGAGGTCTTTTAATCCAGCCCCCCCACTTAGAAAAGCTCTAAGTAGGTTGGTTGGTCAGACATTTATACAAAGATGGGGATTTAAGAACATTGAGTATTTAACCACCCTTCTGATTAAAAAACCCAAACAAATAAATAAAATACAAAAATTTAAAACAACAACAAAAAAACCCAAAACAAACACACAAAACCACCTTACTATCTTGTCAGAATTTTTCAGGAATGGATTAACCAAGGAAAAGAGGACTGTGCACCTTTGAGAGGAGTATAGTACCATCCTCTCTAGAGATTTTTTCTTTCAGTTAAGTTCTTCAAGGTAACTGCATTTTTCTGAAATTGGCTGAAAGCTTTCCAGTGTCCACTCCAGAGCTGATGACACCTGCTGTTTACAGTTTTACTGAGCTAAGTGTAGGAATGGTATGCAGAAAATGCTTATGTTTACACTTTTTTCTATAGTGGCCGAGGTCTTCTGATGTTCCACAACTAAGGGGTCACAGAGAGTAGTATTTACAAGGAGGGTCAGACAGAACAAGTAACTCAAATTGATCAAGAAGGTATTCCATGCCATAGATGCCATATTCTGTTTAAAGTTGAGGGATCACAAGGATCTCCTTTCATCTATGGCTGACTTCTGAGGAGGACCCTGACCCTTGTCCTGCATGTGATCCTGACCCCAGTTCCAGTGTGTGCACTTCCAAATCCAGTTCCTGTCTACTGCTGAGTCCAGTCCAGGACATTCTGCTGTCTGTCCTGTAGCTGTTGGTGCAACACTAGCCTCCACAGTAAGCGATTCCATGATCATCTGATAGACTATACATTGGTTTTGTACATTGCTTTACATTATTTCTCTTATTATTGATAGACCTGTTTTAATTTTCCAATTTGTAAGTCTCTCTTCCTTTTCCTCTTTTTCCCTTTCTCTACTAGTGAGGGTGGGGGTTAACAGGGAGCATCTGCCACACTGTTATTGCCTTGCAAACACCAAAGATGAGGGGAAAGATCACTCTCCTGGATCTGCTGACTACATTCTTAATAATAGAGGCTGGGATGTGTTTGACCTACCTCACTGCAAGGGCACATTTCTGGCTAATTTTCAACTTAATGTCCACCTGGATCCCAGATTTCTTTCCACAGAACTGCTTCATAGACAACTGGCCCCCAGCTTATACTGTTGCCTGGGTTTATTCCACCCAAGTTGAAGAAACTTGCATGTGCTTTTATTGAACTTCAAGAGTTTTCTGCGAGCCCATGGCTCCAGCCTGTACAGGTCCCTCAGAAGAGCAGCCCTGCCCTCCAGCAAACTGATTGCTTCTCTTGGCCTGGCATTGTCCACAAACTTGCTGAGAGTGCACTTCATTCTATGTGCCAGTCACTGAATTGCAGAGTAGGAAATTGTAGATGGGATGTAAGACTAACTTGTGCTCAAATGTGGGCTGAGTTCTATGTTCAAAAAGCAGTATAGATGTCACTTCACTTAAGTTTTAGGAATAAAATAACTTCAGGAAAGAAAGGTCTCCCATCCATGATTTAAAAACACCAAGCTCTATTAGCTAAAACTTGGTGTAAATTTGTTTTTTTCATTCTTTTGGTTAAACAGAATATTGTAAGAAGTTCAAATTTTGTTGAAATAAGAAAATATTTTTAGATTGCTTCTCTACAGCATGAAGAAAAACCTCAAGGATCAGTTCTAACTGGAACAGTCCCTCTAATCCAAAGCCTATTACTTGAATTCATTATTTGATCAGTTACATTTTAATATATCAAGTAAGACTAAATGAAAATATTTAAGGGTTTGGATTTTTTGATGGGGGCAGGAGTTGGTTGTTTTGTTGTTGTGTTTTGCTGTTTTTTGTTGTTGTTTGGGTTTTGTTTGTTTGTTTTAAAATATTAACCCCAAACTTCTAGAATTCTGGTTTTTTTTTAATTCTTTTGGCTCTCAAAGTCATGAGGGCACTAACAGGCTTTAATGACTCAAATCGACCTCACCTGGGGCATTCACCAACACCCATGGGCCCAAGAGCCCCAGATAACTTCAGTCCTGGGCACCACTTCTTGCTTGAGCTAAGTCTAAGGTGTGCCTGTCTCCAGTCTTGTCTCTGCTTCCTACTTGGATTTCATGTCCATCTTTGCAGTTACCCTGTCTCCTGGATGGATTTTTCAGAGATATGGTGCAACTCATTTCTACTCCTTTGGGCCTGTCTCTTGTTGCTCCTTACTGGACTCTATAAATTGTACCTCAGTTCTGTTTTTTTTACTTTCCCCTGTCTGGAAATACTGAAGCCTGATACCAGCAGCTGGCTCTGTCCACCGTGGTCATGGCCTGTGTTGAAGTCACCCTGTTAAGGGCTAACCTTCCCTCAGGGAAAAGCTTAATTTCTCTGGTCTCTGACATCAGAAGGCTAAATGTCTAGATGAAACTCATCCTGAACAGATGTCCTCATCATCTTTTTGGCCAGATTTTATTGCTAATTGGTCTCCCACATTTTATTCTCCAAATAATTTTCCATTTAACGCTTTCACTGTAGGGGTTTATTGGCTGATCA
This sequence comes from Streptopelia decaocto, assembly GCF_964273445.1. Taxonomy (NCBI): domain Eukaryota; kingdom Metazoa; phylum Chordata; class Aves; order Columbiformes; family Columbidae; genus Streptopelia; species Streptopelia decaocto. Next base: position 56,498,345 of record NC_138658.1, on the reverse strand, counting down.
AAAGCAGAACACTTAACTAAGTGTACAACACAGCATAATGAAACTGATTTCTCTGAAGAAACCTGTCTCAGTATATAGTCTCTTTTTGCTTAAGTCCTCATGACTGGTGCTTTAAAGACAGCAAAAATGAAAATATGTGGTAATTAAAAAATCTTTTTGCACCAGCACCACATGGAAAGTGTTCTTAATATAGAAGAGAATAAGGCTTCATATTGTTGTCAGCTGTTCTAGAACAGAATGAGTGCAAATTAGATATAAAATGTGTTTGATTTGGTTGCATTTTTTATCCACTTTGTGTATGTTTTACATTGGTAGAGAAAGACATATAGTCTCAATTAAGGCTAGTAGATCTAAGCAACTTCAGTTGAAGCTTAGAGAAAACTTCATCTATGGTTCTTAGAAGTCTTTTCAAAAAGTTTAAATCCCTATTCCCAAATCTTTTATGCACTTCATTTGAAAGACAGATTGATTCATATTATGAAGACTCTATGAAAGGAATGTTGCAATTTCTCATTTTTCTTATCTGAAATAAGAGAATTCTTAGTTTCTTTCCCCATGTGCATTACAAAGAACAAAGCAGAACAAGTACTAAATCCATTTCCCCATTTTACAGAATCTGTTTGTCTTTTACTTCATATTGAGAGTTATGCAAGAGTTAGGGAACAGATCTATTTTTTGAGAAGTAAACTTGAACTAGGTCAGCAGAAAAAAAAAAAGTGACTTTGTCCTCTGAAGCATCCTCTTCTTCTGGTTTACCTTGTGTTAATCTCAAAGGACTCGTTATCTTCTCACAAACCAACAGAAGGCAACAGTGGAATTTGCAAGGAGTATTTCAAATCCATTCCTTTACAAATATTTGCTGATATTTCTAGATATTGCTTTATGGAATATTGCAGTGATATTTATTGTAACTTTCTTATTTATGACTATTTGTAATAACATTTGTTAATTCTATAACATATTTTTATTTTTTTTTATTTATTTATTTTTTTTTAATAACTGGGTATAATAGTTATGAATTTATCTCACCTTTTTTAGTTTTCGTACCGGTCCTTGCTGTCTCAAAAGCTGTATTCTCTAATAGGTATTTTAATAGTTGTCATCTTGTCATCTAGTGCAACTGTTCTATTGCCTACTTGAGGGACATTCAAACCTTGCATTATTTTGAAGTTAGTTATTGTAAAGCCTTAAAATTTGAATATGCTGAAAGATGACAAGAAACTTATTAAAAAAAACAAAACCAAACAAACAAATAAAAGAAGAATTGCTCTATTTTTAGGATTTTTTTTTTTTTTAAAGATGTTTGCAATGTGATTGAAACATTAGTTTTAAAAAAGTCTCTTCTCTCTGGCGGTTAGGACGACTAAGAGGAGATAGAGTTATTATGTCTCTCTGCTAATCAAAGTTACTTAGAACCCTTGTTTTGCAAAATACACGTATTTTGCAGTAAGGCAGGATACAGGAAACAGACATTGTAGAGAAAGGTGCTGACATATTCATGATTCTCTGTAGCTAATTACATTTGCTTATGCTCCTGTGCAATATCCACAAAACCTGAGGGATTCTGGGAGCATGTCACCTAAATGGTGGCACTAGCACTAAAGGGTGCATATTAGTCACTTTTTGCAAGCAGAGTAAGTTTTTATGATTCTATTACCTGTAGTAAATATCTGTAATTCCAAAGAAAAAAACAAATAATGTGACTATATTTTTGTTCCTGATTTCTGCTTTCATCCTGTTTCATCTGTTCCAACTCCATGTGACCCAGCATCTGAAGTTTTTAGACTCTCAACCTTTACATATCTAATACAGAAGTCCTTCCTGCTCTACTCTGCAACCCTGTCAGCCTAGGCCTTGCAGACTTTTTATGTCCTGGCTTCTCAAGCTGTAAGTCTGAGCTTGTTAGCCCTTTTTATTGTAGATGTGCAGGCCTTGGCAGCTAAATTTCCTGCACACTTTGAAATCACAGACAGAAATAAGTTTCAACTCTACAGAGTATGCACAAAAAAAGTGAAAAGACTTATCGAAAGTGAAGTACAGACAGAGAAAAAAAATAAACCAAATCACTCATTGAGTAGGGAGACTACAGTAGCTGTCAGAATTGGTATGGTGGATTATGTCTCAACAGAAGCCAATAAACTATTTCTACATTGTCCTGTGAGTAGTCAACCTTGTCTAGCCAGGAGAGGAGGAGGGCTGGAAAACCTGTTTCTCAGACCTCACCCAGAAAGATCAAATAGAAAACTGAATGCAAAGCAGCCAAGGAAATAATTGAAGTTTGCCTGACCTGGGTCCTGCATCTCAGTTCAGGAAGTCCCAACTGGAGAGGATCAATCCTGAACTCACTTTCCAGGAAGCAAGGGGTGTATAAACTGCAGCAGGATTGAGCAGGGACAAGAGGAGCTGTACAAGTCAGTGGAAGGAAAGGGCTCTGCTGGTGGTACATGTGACTCCAAGCACATACAACCCACCTGAGACAGGCTAAAACAGAAGTTTGGGATCTTTTTTTTTATATGGACCGCTATGAAAATGTCTGTTTTAGAAAATGGTAAACATATAATATATTAGCTTGTGTGCCAAGGCTGAGCAAGAGCATTCCCACAGACTCAGAAAGAGAGGTCAGTTTTATGTATATTCTTTAGGCACTTTCCCCCCACAAAAATACTTTCATGGTATTTTTAACTAATGCCAGGGGAAAAAAAAGAAAGATTCAACTGAAGTACAGCCTTTGTTTGCTAAAGTACATCAGCCCTGTAACAACACATAGCAATCTATCCCTTAATGCTATTTCACCAGCTGTTTTTGATCACTGCTGAAATTGTAGGTGACATTACAAATGAAGGAGGTGTTTGGAAGGATATAGGCCCAGCATTTTGGTATCATTAACATCAACACAGATTATATAGATTTATTCTGCAGAGTGAACTGATTGTGGACCTACTAAACCTTGTGAATAGTTGCTATTTTTAGAAAACAGCTGATTTGAGGTACATAACATTTCTTGAATATTTTTATAGAATTAACATTCCAATTTGTAATAATTGGTATGATACAAAAAAAAAAAGTAGTATTTATGGTACGTCTTAATTTGTTATATATTAACTATGAAACCTCTGTATCCTTTTAATGCAATTTTATGTGATTTAGGATTTATTTGCAAATGCAATGACACCCTTAAGATCAACCTAATACACTAGTTTCATGTGTTAATGATATAAGTTCTTAAATGAGTGGAAACTGCATTAACCCTTTGGAAATTACATCAACTTTTAATGACATAATGCTGAATATATCCAAACTGTAGTAAGAACTAAGTTGCTGTATTTTTTTTTCCTTTTCTTGCTCTTCTTGCTCTAAGCTTGCTCTTATTGTTCTTATGGTTAGACATCTAACATCTCCCATGATGTTTGTATGTTTAAGTTGGAACAAGAAAGAACGTGGAGTTGTTCAGACTATCTTTCTGTCTCTGCAGTTTTCTAAGTTATTCAAAATTCCATGCAGAACAGAAAACCAAGATGATTTCACAAAACGTAACGTGTGTTTACAGACAACATGAGGTACTTCAGAACACTACTAGTCCAGGTATTTTATCTGAATGAGCTTGACCATCTTTTTTATTTTGTATTTCTTAGGGATAATGCATGAAAATCCACAAAGTCATTGTATAGCATGAAACAAAACCATTTTATTTTTCCTGTGTGGGAAGTGGTTGCTAAGCCCTTCAAGTCACCGATTAATCAATCTTATGTTTTAGATTTCATTTTTCTTTGTTTAGTATTGACTTTGATGGATATCATATATTTTCACAGTCCTTTCCACAGACTGAGTGATTGTTCATCAGGACACCTTTTAGAAAATTCTAAAGTGGTCCTCTAAAAATCTCAAATAAAAACAAATATGATTTGAAAATGAAAAGTAAATGAGTATCAATTTTACTGAAGAAAAAAAAATCACATCTGTAAACTACATTTCAAATATGCAGAGATGTTTTAATTGTTTAAAATGTTGTTGCTTTTAGATGATTATTTGTTTGGGCTAAGTTGTGGTTGGTTTTGTTTGTTTGTTTGTTTGTTTTTTCTTTGTTTGTTGTTTTTTATTATTATTATAATATGCTTAGAATTAGTCCATTACATTTTCATTTGTTTGTTTTTCTTTCGAATGACAGAAACCTGCTTGGAATTTAGCGAAGTAGAAAAATATCTGATTTGTTTTAAAAGTGTAAATTAATTTTCCTACAGACACCTAGTAATAATTTTTTGAAAGACAGCAACTATCTCTTATATTTTCTCAATTTTTTTTGTGACCTTGTAAGCATTTTTATTTCTTTGTAGGAAAGCCATTTAACAATTTGAAACTAGGTTCTTAAGTTTAGTACTTAACTACCTAAAGCAGTGTTATTTTGGATGTGAGGCATCACTGAGATATTAAAAATAAAACAAAAAAAATCCCCAAAATACTTTGCTTCTAGCTATCATTTAACCTTAGAACATACAAGCTACCTAGATACCTCCCAGCTTCTCTTTTAGGTTCTTCAGCAAGCCACTATTGTTTCTGTGCACATCTCCAGTGTTCCAGAGTACAACTAGTTCAAAGTCAATTCAGACATAGACTTCCCCTGGATATAGAAATCAGGTATTCCTTCATCAATAACACTTGAAAGAGTAGAGCTCAGAGAGAAACCATTCCTGAGCATGTAGCTACTTGCGGTTACGTGAAAACACTTTAATCAACTAGAAGAGCCCATCAGTGGTGATCTAGCTGTTAGAACTTTATATTCATATTTTGACAATGAGCCTAGATCACTAGGTTGAAGACATACACTCAGGAGAATCCTGCACAATAATGAGAGTATGAAGATTGTATTCTCAAAATTTCAGTGGAATATTCTAGCTCTACAAAGGGGAGAATTACACACCTTGCCCTAACATCTATGTTTTTCAATTAACTAACTCTGCTTAGCAGGCAAGCTTCCTTGGTCTTATCCTGATGTAATGTGCTGACTAGGTTCATAAACTGGTAGCTGGTGCAGGTTCTTGTTACCTTACTGAGACTGAAGTATCCAAGACCTTCTGGTACTAGTGACCTATTTACTGTGCGTTCTATACCCTAGACATTCAAATATATGGAATATTAAGTTAAAAACAGGTAATGAAGTAAATATATTAATATATATTGTTTCATAAAAAATTAGAATTTACTACAGAAACACTATCTTTTTTTTTTTAATTATTTTTAAGCGTTTCCTCATAAGAGCCTAATAGCATATATTTTCTGAAAATGCTTAAAAAATTTCCCATTTCAGTAATCATATCAGACTTTTTGAACATCTTAGATGAAAAACAAACACACTAAGTTGTGTTTACTTCAGAGAGCTAATAAAACTCCTGCTGACAAAAGCAGTGAAAGTGTAAATAGTTTTTGTTGATTGTTTTCTGTCTTAAGTTCTTAATAGAAACAACACAACCATTTTTATATGAAAATAAACAGAAATCAGGGCTCCAGAATTTGTTTTTGAAAAATAAAGTTCATATGGCCTAAGTTACATCTGAATTTCTTTGGAGAACATTTTGCTGGTCATGATGAACAAGTTGTCTAAAAACAGCTATTAAGAAACATTAGGTATAGGTACTTAAATTGTATAGAAGCTCTCTGACTCCAGTGCTCTGTGTATATTTGTCTACTTGGGGTTTTGTCCCAATATTAAGTATAATTGTTCTCCTTATAAAAGCTTTTGACAGATGAAAGCTTTTTTCCCCCAGTCAAATTTGTAAATACACATATCCCTACACAAACAATTTTATGAAATTCCCTTGTCTGATGGATCACGTTGAAGGGTAAAACTGTAAATTCCTTAATTCTATCTCTAAACTATTACTATCATGAATAGTCTGGCTGACATCAACAGACAAACAGCAGACCTATAATATTAGCTACTTCATAACGTAAGAGATCAAAGTTTAGGTTAAATTAAAAAGGGAAAGCTTGCACAATTTTGTCACAGGAGATCTGTAACTGTACTTCAAATGTGCCCTTACAGCACTTTTTTTTTTTCACCAGAAAACCCAGATTACACCGTCTTAGTTTTTGTTCATGTGTTCAAACAAAGCCAAGTTTTGAGCTTACACAGCTCTTTTAAAGGAGTTACTCCAGAGTCAAGTACAAGATTTTAGAGCTTACAAAGCTCTAATCAATATCTTCTACTCTCTCAGGGGTCCTTAATATTTCGTGCCTTACTGCAACAAGAATGATAAATGTCAACTGTGGATGACACTGAAACTTCAACACTCTTTACCTGATACATCTTCCCACTCACAGATATTCTTAGGTTTTCAAGCTTCAGATGTTTCAAACTGGTGTTATTTAAGAGATTCTGTCTCTTTTTTTCCTTTTTTTTTTTTCCACCACTCTTTTCCCTACAGTTGTTCTTTGAAAGGATGTCAAATAACTGATACAGTGATGTTTGTTCTGGACAGAAGAAGTGTAGAATATGCAATATTCTCAATTTTAACTGAAAACATAGAATAATGTTAGAGTAAAAAGTAAATTATCTTGAATTCTAGTTATTGTACTAATTTTTGGGTTTTTTTACAAAATAGAATAGGTCTTCAAGAAAAATAAATATTTTGCTAAAAGATGGGGAGCAAAATCTGTAAATGTTCTAGGCCTAATATCAACAATCAGGTTTGTGTAAAAGTAAATTTAAATTTAATTTCTTTTAAGTTCAACATATGTTTACATTATAGTTCTTTATTGATCATTATTTACTTCTGTTTTCAAGACAAAAAATCCAAACCAAACCAAAAACAACAAAAACCACACACACACACAAAACCCCAAACAAACAAACAAACAAATCCAGACCAAACAACCAAGAAGGTATTGTTTTCCATTCTCTGAGGAGAGGTTCAAAATATGCAAAATTTAATTTTGATGAAGTTTGGATGTGTGTTTGAACTCGCCACTCTTACAATGGCTATAGTTCATGAAGAACATTCTGAACTGCAGCTATTCTGTGTGTCATACAGATCAAATTCTAATTTCCTAACGAAAATATAGTAAAAGTACACAGTGTAACATACCATATGAGAAGGCAGCAAAGAATAAAAGTATTCAAGGTCAACTGTCATGACAAATGGGAAATAAGATAATATTAACATTGAATATGATTTGGTATTTTGAACAGAAAATTCAAAAGCCAGGGCAGAAAAGATTGATTTTTAAATAGGATGTCAAGACAATAGCGAGTGGCATTAAGCATAAAGTAATGAGGAATGTATTTAAGCAAGTGGAAGAATCAGGGAAAACTAGGGCAAAGTGGTGATGTTTTTCCATTTGGCTGTATTTCTTACTGTTGTCCCTGACTAGTGCAGTAGTTACTCAGTAACTGCATGAGAACTGCGTGTTTGGATAGTGATTAGATACCAGGTCCTTCCAACTGCGGAGAAGATTAATCATCTGTCTGGGTTATTAAGTATCTGACTCTAGCAACTATTGTGCCTTGTTTTGATGTGATAGCTCAGTTGAAGCACCTGAAGAACACTGGTAATTCTGAGAATTTATTAAAGTTAAGTGCCAAGTGAGGGTTAAGCACCTTCAGGAATAGGCTCTTCCAGATAATTTTTTTTTTGTATATAGGTAGCTGATCTTCAAGCTACAGATCCTATAAGAAATGTATATAACATATACACTACTGCATCTTCAAAGATGTGACCAAAAATGCCCAAACTAACTAGTATTGATATGCAATGGGAAATGAGTGTACAGTTGCTCAGTTCTGGAGATTTCAGCTGAGATGTGTGTTTGTTGTAGGAACAGGCCTATTTGTAATGAAGAACATTCCTTTCAACTTTTAGTATAATGTAATGGAGGTGTAGCATCATGCTAATAAAATTAGCCTATAAAGCACTGCTTCTAGCACAACAGAAGAAAGTAATCATTATTGAACTGTTCCATAATGCATACTCAGAGAAAAATCCATGCAAAATCAAGTCTACGGTATCATTAGTTTCGACTCTAAGAAGGTATTAAGAAGTCTATTCACATACAACTGTAATTTTCATCCCTTGTATTATTCTTTGGTTTTCTAATAAAAGCTCAAGAAATCAAGGGTGACAAGAAATTAGCTGCAGTTTTCTTAGTTTGCCTCAGTTATGATTTATAGACACTGTTAAGCTACATGATTTTAATAGCTGATTAAATACACAGTTGTTATTTTGTGTATAGGAAAGTTATGGAATAGCACTAATACAAATAGTTGAACTTGGTGCTGGGTGCTGCTTCTGTTGGCTGCTGTTTAGACTTTTTTCTCCTTTTTTTTTTTTTATCCCCCTCAAGAAATATGCAGCTTTTCCAAGCAAAACCATATGTAATTCCAGTGGTCTCATTGTTAGTTTTCTTAGATGGTAAATATTATGAAGCTTCAGGAAAAAAAATACTGGAACTGTTTAGTTAATATTGAGAAAAATAAAAGGGAAAAAGAATTAGAGAGATTTTGGAAGTCTTAATACAAATTACTGTGACAGAGGCATCTCATTTCTTATCCTGAGAATGTAATCACAAGATCTTGAGGAAAATCAATGAACAAAATGATGAAAGAAATTGTCATCAGAGGGTTTCTCTTGTGTGCATGCAATGAAATAGAAAATGTTGGCTGAAAGTGACTGCCTGCGCATGTGGGAACATTGTTTTTACTCCTTTCTCCTCATTGGGAAAGGCATTAGACACCAGAAAGATGAGCTCAATGGGCAAGTTTTGAACTAGGTTTTCAGCATTTTTTCCCCTCTTTTATGTGGCTTCACTTCCAGTTAAAACAATTCAGTCTCTCCCTCTTTATACTATTAAACAATAACTTTCAAATATTCCTTTTCATCCTGATGTCGTTATTTTGTTTTTTGGTTGATAAAAGGCATATCTTGAGTTCTTGAGCATAATTAAAAGAATATGAAGTTGCAAAACCTAATAAAGACTCTGTATTAGTCAATGCTTTGTCCAGTTTTGCATTTAAAAGAACTGAATTAATCACTACAATATTACAGGTGTAAATGTGATTAAACAGCTTCTCACCCTTTATTTCTAAGAAATCCATCTACAGTAACTTTAAAAAAAGTCCGATTTGAAAGCAGCAAATGACAAATGTTACAAGTAAAATTTACACCTTTTTGAAAATGTAAAATAAATAAAACCAGCTAATAAGTTGGTGCGACTATTAAGTATTTCTTAATTAAACCTGAGCAAACCACAGAGCAAACACAGTGACAAGTGGCAGTGTCACAATGACACTTAAAATGCTTGTCTGTGAAATATGAAAACAAATAGAAACAATTTTGTTTGTGTTTACTGTTTGTGAACAATCTCAGTAATGTTGTTCTACTTACTGTAGTGAATTTTATAATGCATTTATAATTTTTATACAAGAATCATGGGGTTTTATTGTGACAGTTTTAAGGAATCAGTTAGAACAGTATTTTAAGATCTCTGCTCAGCCCTAATAACTAAAAAATTACTATTAAATGTTATTTAATAAAATGTCTTCTATATGAGCTGGTTATTTGCATTTGCTAACCTTGAGTATAATACATGCTAATGGATTACTGTTAATTTTTTAAGTTATTGAAATACATATAAGGAGACAACAATAATGATTTCACCTGCTGACATGTTCAGTATTGACAGACCTTACTAGTCTCAAATACACTCGAAATTCCAGCAGACTGAAACAATAATAGCATACAGGAGTTCATGAAGAAATGGAAATCTGCTATTTGCTATTCTATTATCAAAGATTCCCACTTTAGCCAGGATCCTTTATTTGTTTTGGTGCTGAAATGACTTTATGACACTCACGCTGTTTTGCACGAGAAAACCAAAACTATATTCTCGGTATCTTGCAGCAAAGCCTTATTGCATGTCCAGCAAGCGGCCAAGAGGTTAGTGCTGAATACTTATTTTATTTTTTGTAGTATCTTGTATCCTAGCTTACACATGTATGGGGGTGGATGTTTAGGAGATTATCAGTTTCACATCAGAATATTTCAAAGCAGCTGTACAGTTAGAGTGAAAAACATTAGTTTGTTTGTCCCTTGTAAAGACTAACAAGCTAGTTTGCTCTCATCAGCATGCGAAAGTAACTAATTTCACTAATGCAGTTTGCTCTATAGTGGTGATTAGAACCCTTTTTATCACTGAAGAAACAAACATTATGCCTTGGGATATATCTTGACTTTCTAATTAAGTCAGTCATCACCTGTAAGTCACACACAATATGTGATCATGGGGGTACCAGGAAGGGGGAACATCAGGAGAAAGGACAGAGTAAAAACATGTCTGGTAGATCTATCTGCTATGTTTAGTTTTACTTCAGCTTAGATGGGCTAAACCTGTGAAATATGAATGACAAATTAATAGCAACAAAATTGTTGTCAATTTCTGAAATTTGTTAGCTGGATAGAAGATAAGTATTAGGAAGGATAATACTTTTTTGATTCTAAAATGATATTAATTACATACTGCGTGCTTACAGAGTCTCTTTGTATAATTTCTAGCCTGGCTGAACTTTTTAATATAACTATGCTATACTTTACCCTATACTTCAAAAAAAAAAGATGTATGAACAATGGCTGCTATGATTAATTCTTTACACAAAATACATAATATATTCCTTCAGTGGTAAGACAGATACACAGAGAGCAGTGTGTTTTAACTTCAAAGACATTTTTTCCCCTGCAGAGTAACAATCAATAGTCTTACAAAAGCAAGAAACATCTTGTAAAAATACTAGTTGATTTTAATATGACCTTACGGCTGGAAGGATGGTGGTGTGGAAACCTTTTATATTTATAAGATATTTATGTTACAGAACAGTCCTGACTTGAAATGGAAATAAGAAGAGGCGCTGTTCATGTTACTTCAAACAGGAGCCTGCATAAGAGATTTTATCAGACACCAGAAAGCAGAGCTGTCAAAGCAGATTTCTTTCTTCTTCAGAAAAGAAGTATCACTTCATATCAGTAAAAACAAAAAAAAAAAAAAGAAGTTACTTTTATTAGAACTTTAAGGCATTCAAACATTAAGTGAAATTTAACAACTAGAAAATGCTTTAAGGAAAATGTTGATTATTTTAGCATGACTCAGGTTTCCATGATAATGACTTAAACTATTGAAATTAGTAGAAATCTTCTTAATAAACAAATTTTAATGTAAAGACATTGAGCCCCAAATATTCTGTTTCAAATATCTTGACTTTGACATTTTCTGAGCATAAGGCAGAGTTATCTCACTTCACTTAGGTTTTCAGATAAGCTTGTCAGAGAAGTAAGAGTGCTGAATGTCCTGATATGCTGGCTTGGGAGCATTAAGAATGAGACAGGATATTCAGGGTAGAAAACCCATACAAACACCCTAGCTGCATGCCCGTGGAAACTTAGAAGCCTCATAAATTCACACTTAGTCTCCAAATCTGTAACAGAAGTCCCCGAGAAACTCAGGAAGTAGCTTTCTGTTCAGTTTAAGCATTTGTTAAAACTGATTACTAGTATGCGAACCCAAGTATTACAATAATACTATTACTAATAAATGAAGTAGCTCCTATGACTTAAAGATATTTTAAAGAAGTAATTATTTTTTTAAAGTTTATTTTGCAGACTTTGCAAATGTTTGGTAGAGTACAAAGTCTGGACTATTTTAAAGGTTAATTTCATGATCTACCAGCCTTTTTGATGAAAGTGAAAGCATATTTCTTTAAAAGTCAGTAAAAGAAAGAATTAACACTTTTAAATATTTAGGGAACTTTTGGCAAGAAAAATAAAACCAGTACAACTGTTAAGTTCAGAAAAAATACAATGCTACTTTGTGTGTGCTGCTCATGAGCTGAAATTGTTAACAAAGGCAACTTGTGATGAAGCTGAACCAGTGAGATGATAGTAGCAGCACATTTTAAATCTAGGCAAGTCTTCAGATAAAGGTTTTCAATGAAGTTGGGAGAGAGCAATGATAACTTTTTGAAATGCAGATGCAACTTTGCTGTCCACCTCTCAGCAGTCCTCAGCTTTTCAGTTTTGCTCAGCTTGGGTTGTGTCCACAGTGCCTTGAACCACGTGTCATAACTTGCCACTCCTACCTATCCTTAATACTTCTGTTTTTTATAGCTGTTGCTCCTCTGCCTTTTTGCCCAAGTTTGACCTTCAGCTCCTTCCTCTGACTGCTGAACTTGGACTCACTGTTCCCTGCTCCCCCATGCAGAGCTGGATACTCCCCACTTCTCAATAATGAATGGACTTCATTACATTTTATAAGCTTATGAAAGTATCAGTGATAAATACTATGCAATTAACTGTTGTATTTGCATATGAAAGACAAAGAGAAGACTCGCTTTGTGTGTATGAATAAAATATGTTAGGCCTCACTAAGTTTGGAGCAACTCCCAAAGGCATAACATTTCTCAAAAGCTCTCCACAGAGAGTTATGAAGAAAAGATTGTAATTGAAGGAGTAATTGTTTATTAAATGTGTTCTTCCCTTGCTTTAATATTGAAATAATCACTTTTTTTTTTTTTTTTTTTTGGTGGGGAGGGAGATGAGTTGTAGGGTGTTACCTTTGACTATGGCATCTTATGAAGCACAGAGAATAACCCTTCTGTGAGGAGGGATTCTTTTTAGGAAGAGAAAGGAATTCTCTTCAAAGCTACTTCAAGTTTTCTCTTACTCAAGAAGACCCCAGATTTTTACTGAGACCACAGTACCTATCACAGACAACTAATTCCTCTTGCCTGTCCCTTCCATCCTAGTAGCAAGACATACCTTTAATGCTGTCCAAACTCGTGCAAAGAAGATGACAAGTTTTAGTGTAAATGACCTGACTAAAGTCTCATATCTACTACAACCTAATTCACTATCATAATTTGGTCAGTATCAATAACTTATTATCTCCTACCCTTACTGCAAATTCTTCACACTTCTAAGCTATTCTTTGGAATGCTTGCAGATGCCAGAATTTGAAGTATCTGAACAGATGAACTGTAAACAGAATCATTAAGCAGAAGAACTCGTGTAGACATGTCATGTACACACCATGATAGATTTTTCTTCTTTATTACTCCTTTCCTTCATGGCAAAGTTCTGCTTTTAAAACAAAAATAGGGGCTAAGACATTCAGTTTCAGTTTTACAGTAAGAAGCTTCAAATACAAGAATAATTGGATCAGTATGTTATGATCTGATCCATTTCTAGTTGCAGCAAATTACTTTGGCATTTAACTTTAGATTTTGTATTGCTGCATTACAGTTTTGTTTTTAAATAAGGAAGCTTTGCATTGTTTCAAATTCCTTGAATATCAAAAGGAATACTGTTTAGTTGTGGTGTTGTTTTGATTTTAATCTGAAAAGCTCTTCTTATATATTCCCTCAAACAAGTTAAAGGAAAAAAAGCCAATTACATAGAAAATACTGGATATGGGTTGCAAGCCAAGTCAGTTATTTATAACTGGCACACCTCAAGTTCATTGCTGAAGTCATCTCCAGACAGAATCTAGGTCTCTATATATATTTAATGAACATTTTGCCCAGTATTGAATACAATAAATCATTTATTTTCTTTGAACTTCCTGTGGAAATGGTGTTAAGAGGTAGTCTTTGCCAACAAAATGGCACTGCTTTACCATTAAGACAACTGCTTTGAACAACACTACTTATGGGATAAACACAAGTTCAAGACATTTAAAGATCTTGGAGAATAATAAAAAATGGGTAAAGAAGCAGATGGTTATGCTACTAAATATGGTGTGTAACAGTGTGAACTGATGACAGGAAAAAAAATAAAAATAGAAACACACATACCCCCTGCTGTAAGTTTCAAGATCCTTTCCCTGTGGAAAAAAAAACAAACAACTTAATCAAATTAAGAAGTGGTCTAGGAAGTAGAGAAGTACAGTAATAATTCATGTCAGTTTCTTTAGATATGGAAGAATAAACAATATTAAAAGGCACAATGGTGTGGAAGCAAACTTACAAGAATGTTAAAGTAGTGTCAGAAAGAATGAGGACAGATGTGTACTCAGAAGTTATGTAGCGTAAGTACACTGATCAAGGTGGTTTCAACATCTGCTGTAACACACTTCAACTTCTTCAGCAATCCACACTGTGGATGATAGGGAGAGACAGATTAAAGATTAATGTGACTCTGTGGAAATTATAAAGAAAATTTTTACTTGTCCAGTACTTTTTTAAGTGTTAAAAAATATGTTTATGGAAAAAACAGGGGCTGCACAAACATCCTAGAAAATATATTCGAGAATTTAAAGAAGGTAACTTGCAAAATAGACAAGAACAAAATGTCAAAAGTAATATCCTCAGATGCATATTTTTTCCCTTGTACCTTTTGAAATGTATTCTGCTATATAAACTTTCCCCTTTTAGATTTTATGGAACTGCTCTTGACTGAGAAGCAGGACAAGTGTCTTTTCTCTCAATTTCTTACACAGAGGAGCAATGGCTCTTCTGTGTCATGCTGCAGCTTGCCTCTTATATGGGCACTGTGGCCAAGAAGATTCATTTTATGTTCTTGTAACTGATGCTTACGGATCTGAAAGGAGTCACGTGTAAACTGACTCATAATAATTCAAAGAGATTTCTGAATCTGGAAAAGGTATAACGTGCATGATACTAAGTAGAGAGTATATATATGTATATGTTTCATCTTTTATTATCTTTGTATGATATCACTAGAGTTTTACAATGGTAACAGAACTATGTAGTATAGCAAAGTACAGACATGGTCTGATAGCAGAGGCCTTGGGAAGTGGAGATGCAGATGTGACACAGAGGAGCACGGGCATGGGTAAGGGATGTAGCACAAGCCTGGCATTGGAGACCCTGTGGCCATGAACGGCTCACCTACGGTCAGTTAAGGAAATGCAGACCTGGAGCTGAATGAAACTGGTTTTAGGGATAGGAAAGAGAAGAAAAATAGTATTAATATTTAACTATGTGAAAGGCACTGTATGAAGCAAACATGGATTTAACATGAATCTACAGACTAATAAAGAAAATTAAAAGCATGTCAACAGACATAGATCATTGACTCCAACTGGACCCTAGAGGGAGGAAGAAGAAACCATTAATGTTTAACATATTCCTTCCAGCAAAGGACTCTAGATGTTGATGACTTGCTGTAAATGCCTCCACATCTTCATGACCAGAATGAAGCCACTATATTGAGGACCTAGAGGCTCAAGGGAAGGGGAAGCACAACAACAAGAAAAGGGATGAAAACTGTGTGAAACTATTTTTCCTCTATTATTTGTCTCTCTTTTTATATTGGATAATAATTGTATCTGGACTAATGCTGATTAGAACCAACCTCTTCCCCGTCTCCTTCTCCTCCATCACTCTGGGGAACAGTTTTTCAGTTTATAATAAATTCAAAACCATGTTTCTTCAAGTGATTTTACATTTCACACATCTGCAACTGGCTGTCCTCCAGTTCTGTATGAAAATAAGATCAAGGTGAACTATTCACATATGAAGAAATAACTTTAAAGTAAAGGTGTAACATTATTTTAAAGGACTTTTTTGCTCGATGGGAATGTCCATTTCCCTTTGCCTGTTTTGGTAATTTGTTATCTGCCATTATTGATTCCCTTCTCTGCTTCAGCATAAAGCCACTCTCAATAAAAAAGCTATTGAAATCTCCTAGATCAAAGTCACCATTAGAAATAAAAACAAAACAAAAAAAAAGCCACAAAAAAATCCCTAGAGGAAATGTTTTCAACAGTCTAGATATCAATAGTAACAATAAACATCATTGATATAAATCTGAGAATTATCTTATTTTAAAGCAAGTTATATTTTCCTTCCTGTCCCTTTTTTTTTTTTTTTTTTTTGTATTCAGCTTAAGAGTGGTCATTGGGAGACCTGTATTGTTTCTATTATCTTCCAATAGCTGTATTAGACTAGACAATATTTTTCTACTAATTTTAGTGTTTAATTTCCCTGTATTTTCATGTTAGTATTCCCTATCCATAGTGCTATGAATCATGCATTGATAATAAATATTATCAATCATTTAATAGTCTATGAGATTACATAAATTCTGTTGCACATTTTAGCACACCTGTAATGGACTTGAAGGAATTAATGACTACCTTAGCAGAATTTTGTAAGAATGCAATATAATAGTTGGGTCAACAATGAAACATAAACTTTAGAATTGTATCCATCAGCTTTTATGGTGATCAAGGATTTTCATGGTTGTGTCATACTCTAGCAGAAAGTAGTTTTATATGCAGCTATGCATTAGACTATAGGAGTCTGCATAGCTTAGCACAGATAAAAAAAGGGTGTAACTGAACCTTTTAGATGAAACTGACAGCTTTGCTCCTCCAACAAGACGGAACTTCTTTACAATATAGGTAAAGCTCATCTATGCATAAGACAGACCTCTACAAGAGCCATTTTAAGACCGTAAAATGCATGCCCATAGGACCACCACAAGCCTAATGAGCTCCTGCTTAAAGTACAAGACATTTCACTAAGTATACATTTTCCTGTGTGAATAAACTGAGAAAGTTAACTTGCTACTTGCTATAAATAGTTTAAATATATTGGAAGAAAGGCTTGGCTTTATTTAAGATACTGTCTTTCAAAAGAAAATGCAATGCTGTCAGTGGTAAACTCACTTTAGGTCACCAGTCGATTTCTTAAAATGAAAAGGCTTTTTTTTACTAGAAATGGGTGGACTAAGACTATGAAGAGGCACTAATAAAGAAATCAAATCATTCAAAGAAGTTTTTGTATACCTTAATTAGGTCAATCATAATTAATATGAACCAGTTCATATATTTGTAGGTAAAGGTGGAATAATCTGTTATCAATAAAATTATTCCTCTTCTGTGATAAGCAACTGAGCTAAACAATACTTAAATATACTTAGCAGAGATAAATTAATAAAATGTTTGTTTCTACTGAAATGTGTGTTTGAGAATAGCTATGACACACAGTATGGTTTAGTTCACACATACTACAATAGGAAAACAGAAAACCAACCAGCATTCATGAATGACTAGACTTGAATTTTGGCCCACATAAGCTTTGTTACACATAACATTGTTTTTCCGACTATTGCTTCCTAGAGTTATGCTTGTATGACTAGCTGGATGAACTTAGCATCATGACTAAGAAATAAATCGACTCAGTTTTTTTCTTTTAAATTACTTGCTAAGTTCACATAGGCAGCTTTTGGGTTCTGTTTCTAACCATAGAGTTCAATATTTATATTGACATTTCCCTAAAAAAAATCCACCATTTTTAATGTTTATCAAACCTATAAAGCAAATAAACACCCATTACAGAAATCATATTACAGCAAAATTCCATTAGTACTTCATTTTCCTAAATTTATTTGTCATTATCATGACATCATGTTATTATCTTAATTAAATTTCACACTTATTCTCAACTGCTAACAAAGAGTTATCAATTTCATGTGTGACAATGATGGACTAACCTGATGTTATTCACATCATTCAGTTAGATTATGTATGTCAAATAGACATACAACATGAAGAATACAACATGAAGATTCTAAAAGTGGAGCTAAGTTTTGTTGATAGAATAGAAAAAAAAAAAAAAAAGAAAAAATGGAGTACATTTTTCCTAATTTCAGATAAATGACTACGGCTATAAATGAAATTTATGGAGGCGGAAAGATACACACCAGAATAATTGCGTTCTGATTTCTGTGTTTAGGGTACTCCTGAGATAAATTTCTTCACATCACAAATTTTGTGTACAGGATACCTACACTTTCCTTAGGCAAAAAAAAATAAATAAAAAAATAAACAGCTGTCAGTTTATTGAAAGGATATCCTAAGGGCTGTTCATGAGCACAGAATGTCTTTAAGGCTGTCAGGAACATCTAGTTATGTACTTCTTGCTGTTATTGCCAATGGCATTCTAATGAACGGCTTGTCTTATCAGAGACCCATTCTTTATTATAACCATTAATAGTACTGTATAGGGCATCATTCTTCTCTGCAATAAGCATTAGGATAATATCTTCCTTTTGTTCAGAATCTGCAGGGAGAAGGAATCCTTTTCTTCTTTTGTATTTCAATTCTATTGTTGTTGACTATGCATAGAGGGCTATAACAGCATTTAACTAAAGCTTCCTTGGAAAAAGAAAGTATCCCATCAATTCTAAAGCAGAAATGTGCCAGAAGCTGAACACCTGCCACTGACTTTTTCCTGTGGATAACAGTAAAAGACTCACTGCTTGTAGGTTACAACCCACTGGCAGCAAGTGTTCAAAAATAGCTTTTGAATTTGATAGCTTTGTGCAACATGACCTGATACAGCCAGTTGTATGCACTACATAGTACTACCAGTTTTAAGAAATTTCGTGCTTTGGGGTTTTGTTGTTGTTTCATACAAACAAGGTTGTTTTTTTTTTTCCTTAATAACAAAGTAAGCTTATTCTGATAACAGCATTTTAAATAAGCATTGGCACATCAGTGCCTGGTGGACCATAGATTTAAAGATCCAATAATATTATAGTGAAGCCCCGAATCAGTTCCAAAATGAAAATGCTTGATTAAGACTACATGCTTTTCAATACTTTCTTTAATTATTTATTTCCTGGATGATCATAGTACATTTCCCAATTTATTCAATTGTACATTATTCTAACAATGTTTATGATACCATTCTGAATCTTTCCACTTCACAGCAGTACTATCCAGTGCTATTCTACACTGCACCTAGTGTGTGAAAGACTACCACTGAAATGTAAAAGATGTATATCCACTGCCTCAGAACACTTACTGAGACTTTTCAATTTTTGCTTTTTTAAAGTGTACCAAGTGCCTTCAAATCTGACATATAACTCTATCCAAAAACATACACAAACACACCTTGTTAAAAATGTAAGAAAGGAGTAATTAGCACAGAGCCTAGAGCGCTATGTCGGGGAAGACACAGGCTTCTTTTGTTAACTAGAACTACGTGATTGGATAAATCATTAACATAGATACATATGAAACAAACTGTGGGCATTTAATTACAAAATGAGCTTGGGACTCTTCGTAAACCACCAAAGAGGAGCTAGAGAGCTTGTAGTCCAGAGATGTCTATAGAATAGGTCACTTTGTAATACTTTTCTTTTTTTTTTTTTTTCTGTTAGCTGCATCATATAGGCAAAACTCCTTTTTAGAGCCAAGTTACGTTACCAACACACTCTTCTCACCCAGCTCCAATACTTAACAGTTGCAGTCTTGTCTCTCAGCAGTGAATATTGTTACATATTTTTTCCCCTTCTTATCCTACCGCATCGAATCTGCCTTCGCGTGAATGCTGAATTTCTTAAAACCAAATTCTCTCTGGTTACACTAGTTTTACCTTTTTTTTTTTTTTTAACATTTTTCTTCTCTTCTTTATTGATATCCTTCTCATCAGTTGTTCCTAGCTACCACATCTCCAGTGGCTTTCCTTCCCTCTTAAAAAAAAGTAGTAAGATGCATTTACTTGTGACTTTTTCTTAAGGCAGTACAGCAGTTTTGCTGCAGATCTTAACATCCTCTATACATACAGATACACTAAAATAATTTTACTTCAGTGTCTTTATTTATTTCAGATCCATCAAACATCTCCACTTGTACTTTACCTAAATGGTGTAATGAGTACAAAGTGTCAATTCTTTCACTTTCAGTCTGAGGATATTATGCCAGGGAGGCATAAAATCTTGTGTATTAACTCAACTGATAAACCACAAGGGTAATTTTTACTCTATTACCCACGAATTACCTGGTTTACTGGTAATTACCTAGTTAATTGTTATCTGGTATAATTCATACTGAAAGTAAAATTTGATCTTAATGTCTCAGTGACTTTAACGATTGTTAATTTCCAATGTAGACTGTAACATTTCAGGAGATTAACAGACTACAGACGTGATTAAAAAGCTTCCTGATAGTCGCCATTGCAAGTGGCAAAGCAAAACCTGAGACCAAAAACTATATGTGATGTAAATTGCTGAAGTAGAAATGCATAAGTATCATTGCTTGCTGTCCTTTTAGTGATTTTTTTTTTTTTCCCTTCAGCTATGTTCTTCCAGGTGGCTGTACTTTTCTGAGATTTTGCCTGCATTTTTTTCCTCAGATGCTGTACTCGGTGCTGATAAGAAGACCAATGGAATGCTGAAGAAGCTTATGTTTAGATTTATTGCTATGGTGGCCAAGAAAGACTGATGGGTTTTCCCACACTCCATTGTGAGAGGGGTGTGTTTAGGGAGTGGTAAATAGAACAGGTGACTTAAATTGACCAAATGGGTATTCCATCCCATAATCGCAATATTCCCTATATATGAGGGTGATCACAAGGATCAAGTTCTCTTTGACCATGGCTGACATCTAGAAAGGACCCTGCCTGTCTGCCTGAGATTCCCTGCATCCCTGCAACGAGCTTCTGGTTTGCTGTGAAGTCCTGCCCATGACTTCTGGGGGCCTAACCTGGAGCCACGCCAGCTTCGCACACCCAGCTCCGCCGCTGCTGGAGTGACAGCAACTCCATCTTGGGCATTCATGATTGGTTTTGTCTATTTTGTATATATTTTCTATTTATTAGTAGCATTAAAACCTTTTAAAACCTTCCAACTTGAAGTCTAAGTCTCTCTTCCTTCCCTCTTATCTTCCCTATCATCTTTCTGATCTAGAGGAAAGGGGTGGTGTGAGGTAGGGGGGTAATGGGGAGCATCTGCCACGGTTTATTGCCTCCTTGCCTTAAACCTTGACACTTGCTCTCTGTTAACAGTTGCTTTTATCCATTGTACTAATAACAAAAGGGGGAATTCTATTATGCATAAGGATATTTAGTAAAAGACCTTTATACATATGACTGTCAAACGTGCAAACCTGTTTTATGGGTTTCGTAGATATTGTTTATCACTGGAATATTTCAGAGTCATAGACAGATTGTAACAAGTCTGCCCAGATTAAATTGATTTTTCAAAGTGAAAGGACCTCAGAGGCAAAGTCAGCAAAGTGTCATGGAGAATGGGGCAACATAAATAACTTTTTTAAAAATTATTTTTTAATTTCTCTCAGGTGTCAGATGACCAGAAAGAATGTTGGAAATAAACTAGTTCCTTGATAGCGAAATAGCAAAGACTGGCATGATACAATTTGTTTAAAGTAAGTCTAAAGGAAAGGCTGAGTGAAATAATTATTTAGAAAATAGTAGTTGTGTCGTAGCATATCTCTGTGTAGTTAATCTATACATAAAATCCTCAATGCCAATTTAATTTTATGTTTGTTCTAAATTGTCAGCTTTGTAATCTTTGTGTGGTGACTTGGATACCTTTTTAGATAAGTATACTAATAAGTGTTTTAGGTGTGCTAATAAGTATTGTTAATATTATTTTTAAGTGCTTAGGTGTGTGTTGTTGTGTGAGAGTTGTGCTGTTTATGTTTTCAAAAGCTCCCTCAAATTGCCAGGAGATCTCTAAGAACATTAGTTTGCACGTGGATGCACACCAAGTGTTGAAGGTGAACTTCATCACAGAGATGCAAGACTCAGAAATTGAAATATTTTATTTCCTGTTCTTGAGTAGTAAGAATTCAGATTCAAACACATTCTTCTATTGTGTACCACGACATCGAAAGCAATTATTAATCAACAATCCAACAAAGCAGAACTAGTATCAATGTTTACACGCAGAAAGTATTTTATTGTTTTAAATTAATATAAAGGTAGTCATATATTTCAATCTATTAATAAATCTATTAATAAATTCAGAGAGATTTAAATAATTTGTAATAGTTATTTGTTATAAACAAAAAATGATTGATTGGAAGGTTTCCATAGGATTTAGGTGAACTAATTATACTCAGTTTCATTGTTGGAAGTTGCCTTAGAGTCTTTGGAATCCTCCAAGAGAATCATAAGTGAACATTAAGAATTTAATGATATAAGGATGTTTTGTCAAGGTAATTTATGTGCATATTATGAAAACTAAATGTCATGTAGAAGAATTAGAGATCTAAGCAAAAAAAAAAAAAAAAAAGTTGTCCTACTCTGAAATGTATACACATAAATGTCTCTGAGAATCGAATCTAAAGCTAAGACAAAAACAAACAAACAAAAAAAAAACAAACAAAAAAAACCTAGCACACCAAACTCTGCAGAAGTTATGCTCAAATGAACTGAACAGACCTGATTCAAATCTGATTCAAATTCTTCTAGCTTCACCAGGCTCAGAGGAACTGTTGTTTGTGGTAGAAGTGACCACACAGTCAAAATGTTAGAATCTATGTTCCTGGAACTGAATGGCAGTTTCACTGAAATTTTTTCCAGCTACACTGGGCTATAGTTTTCCCAGACTTTTGATCCTTGGTAGGGAATATAATCAACAATGTCTTGCATGTGCAATCAAGCACATGGAATATTGAGGAATGTGAATATCTGAAAATGTGCAGGAGTTAGCTGGTTAAAATTTCCTTTAAAAGAGAGTAGATTAGTAATTTCCTTTGGTTTTTTTTTAATTTTCTTTTTGTGTTTGAATAATAAGTATAATGAATAATAATCACAATAAGAGGCATTTTATTTTCCCATATTTTTTACATTGTCTTGCAATAGGAGATTTACAAGCCAACAAAACTGTTGTAGATGACATCTGCTTTGCTCTTTAGAAGTCAGAGATTTACAAGGAAGGAAAGGTCACATAATATAATCCAAATAGTAATGCCCAGGGATGTTACACCTTTAGAAGGTGTAATATCAAAGTATTATAGAATAACCTGGACAGCCTCTACTGTTTTATGGATATAGCTCAGGGTATCTTTGTCAGTGCACACTGGTGAGTTGCATCACAGCCAAGTTCCATCTCTGATAGCTCATCAGTGTTAGATAACTCTGCTGGAGGCACTTTCTGCCTGCTATTGCAATGTACTACTTGGCACCTTTGGACGAATCACAGCTTTTCGCTTTTTCTAAGACACTGTCAGGTTTTAATATTTCAGTAATGCATGCATCAAGGTTAACCATAGATTGGCCAGAACTTGAAGAAAAAAATATTAATAATTTATTTTACAAAATCGCTTAATAACGTGAAACTGAGTGAATGAATAGCATCTGGGAATATGTCTCAAGTTTCCAGTAAAGAAGGAATGATGGTGCCTTGTAGCACTAACCGATACTCCTTATTGAGGAGCTGGGGACAGGCAGGCACTTCAAGACTCTGAGGAAGTTAAATCAGGAATGTATAGGATTTGAACAGATTGGAAAAGAAGTGATCTTAGCATTCATATAAGAAAGGTGGAAGAAAATGCATTAATAAGCAATTTCCAAAAATACGATTAGAAATTATTCTTTTTGTCTCACAAAGGATGCAATATTTCTGCATGATTATACTGCAGTTTTCCTTGTTTCATGCATAGTGCTTTATTTCAGACTCAGTACTTGCAAGTGAGAATTAATTGCCTGTTGAAGATATCCAAGGAAGACATTTATTTTGGGAGATTTTTGGAAAATCTGATGTGGGGCTAAAGCTACCGGTATTTAATTTAAAGAGGGGCTTACAGACTTTGAACTTTGCTCTTATTACTGCAGATAATGGATAGCAGATACGATGATTAAATAATAGCAAGGAAAACTCTTTTCATTCCATGTAGCAACAACAATTCCTCTTGAGATTTGGATTAGAGGTGAATGGAGGAATATTGTTTGCAAAAATCTATAAAATAGCTGTTCTATTTTGTCTTCAGAGATGAACAATATTTAAATAGGAATATGAAAACAAGCTACTCAGAGACAAATATGAGATTCTCATGATGGATCCTTTTTATGTAATAATTTTTATTATCTAAAAGACCTATCCAAAGTTATTTCAGATATTTTATTTAAAATTTTTGAGGACATTTACCTGCAACTAAAACAAAATATGAAAATCAGTAACATAATAATAATGTTCTAATTCTATGAAACAATCACTGATTTTCTTAAGAGAACTTGGCAAGTTTCTACAGGAGACTGCACTGAATTACTCAAA
The DNA here is from genome assembly GCF_964273445.1 of Streptopelia decaocto. Lineage (NCBI taxonomy): Eukaryota > Metazoa > Chordata > Aves > Columbiformes > Columbidae > Streptopelia > Streptopelia decaocto. The sequence continues at coordinate 56,474,316 of NC_138658.1, read as the reverse complement.
CTGTGGTTTGTTTGATTATTTTTTTTTAGACGCTGGTGTTTTCAGATGAATCTAATGCTCTTTTTCTTAGAAAGGGTTATACAGAATCTCATGTCATATGTTCTGTTTGACGATTAGAATATGAAGAAGGCAACAAATTCTGTTATAGTTCAAATGAGCTTTCAAATGAAACTTTTCATAGATTTTGGCACATATTGACTTTACTTATTCTGCTGTATGTTTTTACATTGATTACCTTGACCATGATGGATTATATGTGTTGAATATGAATTACTGAGTATGTGAGCTGAATGTGCTAAGGATTTGGAATGTAAAATTATTGTATAACTGCTAAGTATTGTGACCTAAATAAGTAGTAAGTCACTTGCTCTTGCTAAATGCTACAGGTATAAATACTAATTTCATTTGACTCTGAGTATGCATATATATGTATATATTTATGTATATATGAGAAAAATAAATGTTTAATGAAATTTATACAATGCAATTTGTAATAGTAATCCAGATCAAAAACAAACTAGCAGTAGCACATTGTCTGAATAATAGTCAGAGGAGCAGAAAAAAGACAACCACTTCAGTGTGGACAGCTGGGATTATGGCCTTTAAAAACATATTACATCCACACAAATTTTTTTGGCTGCCTGAGTCTAGGACCATCTGTTTGGATGGCTGGGTGCCCATTCAGAAGTTGGTAGAGCCCTTGCCACTAAGCAGAGATGCCAGGTATCAATGGGATTGAGATAGGAAGGCCTGCTGAACATTGCAAAGGACATCTGTTCTACAGGAAAAGAGGAGGGAAGTCCATCTTCTGTGACAGCCCTGCTATACTAACACCACATGCCTCCTTGCACCTAATGACACCTGTTCAAAATTATATGCCAAAATAATAAGAAAAATGCAAACCATTCCTGAACAATGGAAAATGGGTAGAACAGACTCTTAAAGGCCTTTGTGGATGCCAGGAAAATAGGTTTCACTGTAGTAGGCATTTGGGAAACCAAAGCAACCATATGGGATATCAGAATGAAAGTCCAGGCATTTTGTACACCAACAAGCCCTTGGCAATCAATGTTTCTGGGAAACAACCAAAATAACAGAAACAGTAAACGAGTGAGATCTGAATGCAACCTTTTTGCATTTATCATTAGAAGCAGACAACAAATTAAAGACACTAACCAATCACTAGAAGAATGTGTTATTTCTCTGCATGTCTTATGAAAAAACAGTGTACTTGTAACCCTCAGAGATAATAAAAATTATGGATTACGTATTATAAAATAAGTAAATACATGGTAAACCTTCTGTTTTGTCTTGTCACCCTCTCAGAATATTGTTGTAGCTGACCAAATGACAAAATAAATCCTTCCAGATGAAATAGCAGTATGACACTTACATAGAGATACTGAAGTTATTGTATGGCACTGTACATTAAATTGAAATTTTTACATACAGGTATAAACTTAAGTTTTATATCACCTGTAGCTTAAAAGAATGTATGCATTCAAATTTATTTGCAGTTTTCTTAGTGAGCCTGCTAAGCCTATTTGGGACAAAGCTATATATTCACATACAAGAACTGACATTCTAATTCACAAAAAAGGTACTTACAGTCCAGTGTTCCAACCTGTCAATAAAAAATGCTTTACTTTAAACATGAGAATTAGTGCTTCTTCTACAATGTAATGTGTGTAAAGAAAAAAACATATATTTGATTTACAGATATTTTGCTCTATATGCAGGTAGCTGAAAACCATTACTTATCTGATAGCCCAAGAATAGACTAAAAAATTTATTTTATGTTGAAAAATAACATCCTTAGTTTGTGGTTTCACTTGAAAACCAAATATACATTCATTCTAAAAGCTAGACACTAGTTAGTTAAAATGTGTTTAGCAGAATTAACTTATTTATGATTCTTTCCCACTCAATACTGTAGCACTGTATATTTAGGATGTACTTCTGGATCACAGGAAGCAATTAATGTAAAACCATCATTTGAAGACAACAGCATCATTTATTTTTATGGATTCAGGATTTAAATCTACATCTTATTGTAATGGATTGAATGGAACTCTGCCTTGCAATGGATGAGTTAGGAGGCAGTTGAGAGCTTATGGGTGAAAATTAGAGGGCACACCTACGTGGGTGCTGTTGCACTGAGTGTCTACTACAGACATCCTGATTAGGAATAAGAAGCAGAGGAATCCTTTCTTAAACAACTGGAAGAAGCTGTGCATTCTTTGTCCTTATGGTGATTTTAACCACCATGGTGTCAGCTGCGCTTAAGAAATATAGGAGATTTCTTGAGTGCATTCATGACAGTTTCTTGGCATAGGTATTTGAGGAGCCAACAAAGAAAGGTGTTTTACTGAACTTAATACTTATGAACAGGGAAGAACTGTTCAGAGGTGTGAAAGTTGGAGGCAACCTTGGCTCCAGTGACTGTGAGATGGTGGGATTCTTCAACCTGGAGAAAAATGTGGAGGGATATCATCAACATGTATAAGTATCTGAAGGGATAGTAAAAAGAATATGGAGCCAGGCTGTTCTCAGTGGTACCCAGTAAAAGGGAAGGAAGCAACAGACGCAAATTCAAATACATGCAATTCCAGCTGAATACAAGAAAATACTTGTCTGCTTTGAGGACAGTCAAACACTGGAACAGGTTTCCTAGAGAGTTTATGGAGTCTTTCCTCTTGAAGATACTCGAAAGCCAACTGGACATAGTCCTGGGCAACCTTCTCTAGCTGACCCCACTTGACCAGATGGCCTGGAATAGATGCTTCAAAAGACCTACACAATTATGTCATTTTTGTTGTTCTGTGAGTATTCTATTATGTGAGCAGGATGTTTAAAGGACGTATTAGTTAAAAATAGCTAGTCATCAGAGTTTCATTGCTTAATTTTATATTAATGCATTTTCATTAAAAAAAAAATGCTTGATATAATTATTTAGAGACTATTTAAAATGTTCCAGACACGTATTTTTATTATTCAGTAGACATGTTCATAAATGGGACACTTAGGTCAAATATTATGTGTCCTTTATCACTACAAAGATGAAAGATTTCCAATTACTTGACTGAAGCATTTTAAAAGTGAAATTACTGAAAGTCAGATAATCCTGATAAAGATTGTCAGATGAATTTTACTTTGTGTTATTATTTCTGAAATATGAGACATGGAAAAAAAATTATGAATTTTGTTTCCCCCACTTGTGAACAGAAAATAATGTGATTCTCTTTGGAATAGAGAATATGGAACTTTTCCAGAAGAAAATAATATTTAGTGCTATATAAACTGCTACAATGTATTGCAATGAAGCATTAATGCTGATATTTAACATTGCATAGAACAGGAAAACAGCCATGTTTAATGACACGAAAATGAATTTCTAAAAGAAGTGTGAAAATATCTGCAGAACTGCAGAAATGACTACTAACTTAGTAGCAATCAAGTTGTCAAGCAGAGTTTAAATCTTGCATGCATGTGGTTATTATGCTCCAATGAGTCCTTCTGACTTTATCAGATTAGACAAACTTCCACATCTGAGCAAGATGTGGCTTCTTGTTGTGTGACTGTCATCAGAATTTGTGATAACTTCTTTGCTTAATTACTGGTCTTTTCCTCACATTATCTTCCCAACTGACAGAGATTGTTTCATGAACTGTAGATCTTAATTCATATTTATTATGTGTGGGTTCAAATAACAGTTATTCATTCAGCTGTCCATATTGATACCTTTCATGGGCTTACTGGTCTCTTTTGATTCCAGTTTCTTACCCCAAAACCAAATAATCTCTAAAGAATCCTTGTAGGAGACTCAAGATGACAGGCAATGTAGTAAAGACATTTTTAACTGGCTGAAAAACAGAGGTATTTCTCATTCCAGTGAGTTTCTAGATAGAATTTGCATCTCTCAACTGAAAAGCTAATTTGGTACATAGTGCATCTTTATTAAGTTTTTATATTCTGTTCCACAATGTTCATGTGAAAAGATGAGCTATTAACATTGTTCTCGTACTGTGGATTTTTTGCTGTTAATGTTAATGATATTTGCAAAGTAAATACTAATGAACTTTATTTCAAACGTAAGTTCATTTTATGAAATAGAAATACCTCTATTTTCACATAATAAACCCTTAAAATGACATTTTTCACTATATAGTACATAATTTACTAGAACTTGTCACAAAATATTGATTATTCGGCATCTAGTTTTTGTTCTGGAAGAAAAACTACATCTTACTTGAAAAAAAAAATTCACATGGATCTCTATAGTGATAATTTGCTACCCTCAACATAGCATGAATTGCCTGTTATTTTTGCTATTTTGTTCTTCGCACTAGAAACTCAATGTTGCAACTAAGAAATACTCCCACTGAAATTTATGCAAAGACAATTAAGAATCTGTAAGGAACTTCTGCTTCAACAAATCAGGCCATCCAAAGGAAAAAACAAAACAAAAAAGCCCACAAACCCACAGCCTCCCATATTTTTAGAGAGAAAAGTAAAGCTTCCAGAGAAGGCTTCCCATTCACTGCTCCTTCATTCTGGCTCAAATGTTATTCTATATCTGTGTAGTTTTTTTTCTAATTATTCTTTCACAAAGGAAAGACTACACGAAAATACTTAGCACATAATTAGCCTAATTTCTTATAAATTCAATATATAAGAAGGAAATTAAAGTGTAAAGGAACACATTTTCAAATGCCTGAAATGAGCTAAACACAGAATATTTGCCTGTTTCATTATACAGCTGATACGAAGGTTAAACATGATAAAAACAAAACTATACTTATTAAGTAATCAGTTACATTTAGAGCTGCTCAGTCAGGCAGAAGAAATAATAGACTTGAATAGATGTGAAAAATTGCTATAATAGTATTAAATCATGTTTCATATTTTTTTCGATAACACATTTATAACAAAATTCAAAGTTAGATTATGCTTACATCAAAATTTTACTACCTATTTTGTCTTCTTTTAATTAAAAATATGAATGGTAATATACAGGGATAGAGGCGACAGTTTTTTACATCATCTTAAGTTTTAGTTGGTGATCTACTGGCTTCCTGTGGTATATAAAAAAATAGACCAAAAATCTCAGGCATCTGAGCCAGAGAGTAGGAAAATATACATACAGTGGCAAACTACATATTAAAAAAAAAAAAAAAATCTAAAAAGAACTATTTAATTAGCTAGTTTTTGAAAGATGCTGTGTCAAAAATGTCTGTTACATACTACTTATGCAGATAATTACTATAGCAGTGGAACACTAGTAGTTGAGGATAGACTAGTGTCCTGATTTTGTTAAAAACAAGACCAGTTGCTCTTTCAGTGAATTTTCCTTTCAGCTAAGTGCCTTCTAAGTAACCGTACTTTTCTGAATTTTTTGCCTGCATGTTTTTCCCAGACACTGTGCTTGGTGTTGATATTGCCAAGGTCAAGACCAACGGAATGCTGAAGAAGCCTCATGTTTAGATTTATTGCTATGACAACCAAGAATCCCACACACCCAGCCTTACAGCTGCTGGAGCCACGCCAGCTCCACCCAACCTGCTCCACTGCCATTGGAGTGATGCCAACTCCATATCAAGCATTTAAGATTGCTTTTGTGTATTTTGTATATATCCTCTATTTATTAGTAGCATTAGCAAAACCCTTTAAAACCTTCCAACTTGAAGTCTAAGTCTCCATTCCTTCTTATCTTCCTTATCATCTTCCTGATCTAAAGGAGAGGGTGGAGGGAAGGTGAGGGGGTAACAGAGAGGGTCTGTCATGGTTTATTGTCACCTTGCCTTAAATCTTGACATCTAGTAACTAGTAGGAATTTTAACAAAGGTATAGATTAAACAAAACACATGTGACTTGATTTATACCAGATGGCTACACTTTTTTTCATTTCGGACTTCTTTATGACTTCAGATTCAGAGAGGACCTAGAACACTGAAAATATTCCTTCTGTAAGTTATACTTCTATGCAGCTAGTTTTCTATCTTTAGAGAGAAACAGGTTAGGAAATCTGACTTTGAAATATGACCTCCATAGCTGATTCCTCACATACTCCTCCCTTGAAATTCTGTCTGATAGGAAAAGAAGTCAGATATCATCAGCAATTTAACTGACATCCTTCTGAATCACATCCATCAGTTTTTCTCCTACCTGGACTTAAATACGGATAATTTTCTCTGCCTATGCATTATTAGTATGTATGTATATGCTTAGCATGCATATAGGAACTCTTTTCACCTTAATTTTTCATAATAATATTGTTTGTGGATTGTTTTTAAACTTGATAATTAATTTAAACAGGAGTGTCTAGATGAAATAGTATCTAGACTTTTTTTTTTTTTTTTTTTTTTGGTCAAATTTCTAATGAAACAATATTTTTTTCCTTGTGTTTCTTCTAAGGCTCAGACGTATCACTAGAAAACACATTTTTGAAGTTATGATGTTTGTTTGTTTGTTTTCAACATTGTATTAATTTTATAGGTACTGGTTTTATGTAAAAAATCTTACAGCAAAATATGTTTAAACTAACCATTTTCAAACTATAGAAATCTATTATTTTTTCTCTTTCTCTGTGTGTAACATACTTATATGGATGTATAAATAACCTAGGGTCAACACAAGTATCAAAGCTTCTGAAATATATCAGCTATACTATTGGAAATAATCTTTCTGTCATTTAAACCATGAACAGAGCAAAGATTAAGAACAGTGTGGCCACAAAGCTGGTACACTGCATAAAGCATTAGTGTGTTATTAAATTCAATAACTTAGATTTCTGATGAATATTAATTTGCCTTTTTAGAATCAGTAAATAATGAACCTAGATAAGTCAGAATATAATAGAAGACAAAGATTCTTTTGATTTCACTAATTTCAAGGAGAAAAATAGATAATTCCAGTGGGGAAAGGGGAAAGGGAAAGGGGAAAGGGACCTGGGGGTCCTGGTGGACAACAGGATGACCATGAGCCAGCACTGTGCTCTTGTGGCCAGGAATGCCAATGGCATCCTGGGGTGTATTAGAAGGGGGGTGGTTAGTAGGTCAAGAGATGTTCTCCTTCGCCTGTACTCTGCCCTGGTGAGACCACATCTGGAGTATTGTGTCCAGTTCTGGGCCCCTCAGTTCAAGAAGGACAGGGAACTGCTGGAGAAAGTCCAGCACAAAGCCACAAAGATGATTAAGGGAGTGGAGCACCTCCCTTATGAGGAAAGGCTGAGAGAGCTGGGTCTCTTTAGCTTGGAGAAGAGGAGACTGAGGGGTGACCTCATTAATGTTTACAAATATATAAAGGGTGAGTGTCACAAGGATCAAGCCAGGCTCTTCTCGGTGACAACCAATGATAGGACAAGGGGTAATGGGTTCAAACTGGAACACAGTTCCAAAGTGGAACACTGTTCCACTTAAATTTGAGAAGAAACTTCTTCTCAGTGAGGGTGACAGAGCACTGGAACAGCCTGCCCAGGGAGGTTGTGGAGTCTCCTACTCTGGAGGCATTCAAGACCTGCCTGGATGCCTCCCTGTGTAACCTCACCTAGGTGTTCCTGCTCCGGCAGGGGGATTGGACTAGATGATCTTTTGAGGTCACTTGCAATCCCTAACATTCCGTGATTCTGTGATTCTCTGATTCTGTGATTCTGTGGTTTTGGAGAAATTCAGTAATATTCAGTAAGTAATAATAGTAAATTATTTCTCAGAAAACAGTGATCTATTGCTCCTAATTGTTCAAGAATACATTCATCTTCTTTCAATATCTGTTTGTTCAGGTTAGCTTCATGATTTGAATAGCTTCTCAAACAGTCCTGGGAGTAAGATAAATATATCGAATCACTCACCAAGAGAATACTGATTTTTCCCTTTTGACTGTTTAGGGGATTTACAGTAGCTTTTCTCCTAGATTAAGCATATCAGGAGCCAAATATTTGATTAAGAAATCCAGATATCAGTGAGTCTCTATATTAGTCAGGAATTACAATTTCTCTTTCCAGGAAGCAAATTGTTTTATTTTTTTCTTTGAGGGAAAGTGAGATGCTTGTTTCCTCAGCAAAATAAGGTTAAAGAGTAATATAATTACTAGAGTAAATATGCATTTTTATCAGAAAATGATTAATCAATAAATATCTCATTTACCCACACATTTTAAAAAATCTCTGCAAGAGTTTATCATAGAAAAACAAACCAATGACTGGGGAAACAAAAACTGTCTTGGTTATAAAATATTTATTTCATCTGATAAGTACTTGTCAGTGATGAATGATGGAGAAGATAGTGTGGTAGGAAAAAACAGACAGATCCATCTGACATAGAGTTGTAAAACACAGAAATCAAAGTCTTCCAAAAACAGTTGCAAGAAGTCTCCATTCTGAGAAAATCATTAACATACTGAAAAAAATGTAGTGCCAACTAATAGAATAAATGTTTTCCTCGTTACATCCCTACACATAGTGAGAAAATGCTAGATTGAGCCTTAGGGAACAAAATTTATTATGAGCATGAAAAATGTTACAGTTCTGATGCGGTTTTTAAATGACAGCATAATATGTTATGGATCATTTGATTTTTTTGTATGAAAACACTATTCAGGGCCCAAAAAAGCATATGCTGCTAATGGCATGCATTGCAGTCCTTTCCTTATGACAGCTGGCAACTGGCAAATGCCAGTCAAAACATAAAATGTCAAGCAGAAATTTTTTCCCAATAAATGTATTAGTTTAGATAATAGCACATAAATAAACTTCACTAAAATATTTCCATTATTCTTGGATGTAGCATGCAAATGATCAACTGTATTAACCCTTTAACAGCATATAAAAACATGTAACTAAAATACTGGCAAATATATACCTTCCCTTGCATTACTTCCTGTTCTTTGCATTAACATTATTTTAGAATGAATTCATGTCAAACTTTCCTGGCCAAAATACTTAAGTTGATAGGAGAACATATGTTTTTCTTTGCATGATTAAATAAAAATTGTTATTTAATAAAAGATTATGACTTGCATAGATTATTGCTACAAATATGTGTAAATATATAAAATATTTGTAAGTCGTTGTATTTTATGAAAACTGTATTTTTTTTCCTAAATATTAAGAGGTTATTCTTTCAGTTTCAGCTGAGTGCGAAATGTTTATTTTTGTAAAATATCACCTTTATACTGCAATTAGTAGAAAAATCATAGCTGAAACTGATTAATTTTTCTGTATAAAAAAGTAAAATAAGTAATGATTATCCCTTTTTGAGGTATAATGTACCTTGTGTCTGATACTAATTGATTTCCACCTGCTTAGTTGATCTTAGGAAGTATAAGGTAAGAAAAACACCAAAGAACACCCAAACAACAACAACAACAAAAGAAAAAAACCACAGCAGTTAGTAGTTGATTCCTAATATAACAGCTAAAACAACTAGCAAAGCAACACTCATGCCTGAATCTCAGATTACTCTTCTTAGTATTGAAGGTTTGTTTCCTCTTTTAGATCTCAAAGAGTTGGTTTTTTTTTTTTTCTTGTCATTGTTGTTAGTTTCCAGATTTCAGTGTATAACAGTGAAAGCCTGCTCAGGGAAAAGTAGTTCAAGACTGTTCAAAAAATGAGTAGAACATGCAAGGAGGAAGAAAGAAATTTCTAATTTCTCTTTGAATCTCTGCTGGAGAAGCGATAGTAAGAAAAAGAGCAATCTCCTGTGAAGCCCAATCTAACTAAACTGTAACTTGAAAGACTGAACTGGTTGCAGCTTAAAGCTCTAAATTTATTTTCTAACAAAATTCAAATTTAAAGAAGATTAACTTTGAGGAAAAAAGCAAATGGGAATACTTGAAACTACTAGTGGTAGAGATTCATGGAATCAGTTCATAAGAGTAAATGCACAGAGGAAATACTACCAGCATGCAGCTGTCTGGTTGTCCAGGAGCCCTACATTATCAGATGATCAAAGTGAAAAACTGAATATCTTTATTTGTGTTTAAAGACAGCTATTCATCTACATTTTAATGTTATTAAGTTCTGCAGGTAGTAAAAACTAGATTAATCATTAATAACATTTATTTAACGGTGACACTCAGAAAATGACCTTCAAGTAGTTAATGAATTTGCAGAAATCATTCAGGCAGTGCAAAAAAGGCCCAGAAAGCTCTCATTCCTGTATCTGTAAAGTCATTAGGCACTTATATTAATTTGATGCTCATACGTTAATATTTAGAGACAATGGGTTTGCAGTCATATATGAAAGCACCAAAATGTGAGAAAATAACTTTTATAACAATCCAAAAGAAAGGCTGACCAGTATAAAACCTCTGGTTGTATGTGTGAAAATTAAAGTGAAACTACTAGCAGCCGTTTCATACAAAGTTCAAATTTAAAAAGATAGCATCATGTTATGTTAAGACACAGAAAAAAAGTGGCCTTTGAAACAGAGAAGACTCAGATCTGTGAGAAAGCTGAAGTTTAGATAAAGTGCTGGTAAACCCATCTTTCTCTTATTCAATGTTTCTATATGGAGTAGGTAGTTTCTTCTGGTTTGTTCAACATCAGGCAACTTTCAATCACTTTTTGGGTTAGAAGTAACTTCACACAATTCTTTCCAGCTCCCAGGAGAAATCTTTATGGTAGTGTAAGGAACAGACTAACAAAAGACTATGTGCTTCATTTATGTCCCCTACATGGCTGCCTGTAACAATTTCTGTGAATTAACAGTGTGAACTTACTTAAACGTGAACTAAACTCATCACCGTACTGAAAGAAAATACCTCTTGGTTATGCTGAAGCCTGCCCTTACAACATGTTTGCTACATTCATGGTTGCCAAGTTCAGTCTTTTCATAGAAATACACCGGTGGAGCATCTGGATTTCTGCACATGTTGCAGTTTCACTACCTGTTATGTCTTTTATCTGGGTGCCCTCATTTCTCACAATCCAGAATATTTCACTTGCTGAACGTGCTCAATTATTTTCAGGGAAAATATTTTCCTCCTGCACTATGATTCTCATGATACAGTGCACAGCTGCTAAGACAAGACAAAGTCAGTCCTATTTTCCTTTGTCCAGAAACTGTCTTTTAAACAAAGTATACAGTGTCTGTACGTTAAACTACCCACAAACAAAACAGATAACATCTGTCATAGCACACTGGAGCATGCTTAACATGCATCAGCATTCCCTATAGAATATAAATCACAGCAGCCATAGCCACTCTGCTTCAGAAAATGTAGCTGAAAGAACGGTAAACATTACTTTTACATTCAATCTGATCATTACACTACATACTTCAGTAGTGAATAGGGAACTTACATTCTAGGCCCCTGCAACCTAAGGATTACAAGGGAGTTTCACTTGCAGCACAGTGATAACACTTTAAAGGTGTCAGAACTGGATTCTAACAAAGTAAACATTTTAAAGACATTGTGTCTGATTTGAACTGCTGAGTCAATTTTGGAACATTAAGGTATAAAATCCCTAAAATGAGCACATGACATGAAATGGAAAAGTCAGGAAGAGATCACAGAAATGGACCTGTGAAGAAGCACTTAACATTTTCTACGCAGAGGTCATAGGGTCCAAACAGAATCTGATGGAAAAGAAAAAATAATCTGACATAGAGAACAGGACTGAGAATAGAAACTGAGGGATAAAGGCAAGTGAACTAGAATCATTCACATAAGATACAAAAGCTTCGCGCATTATACTAGCTAGTAGATTTTATGTAATATATAGAAAAAGGCTGCAAGAATACAATTAATTAAATAATATTGTAAGAAGCTCCAAAAAGCAGTAGAATATGATGGCATTCTTTCTAGTCATTTTATAAATGACAGTCTGATTGCTGAGTTATACTTGGTTGATGCTTAGATGGGTTCCACATGATAAGCACTTTTAATCTCATATGCTTTCAGCACACAGTCTGGCAATGTAGTGAGCTAGTCTGCAGCCATCTCCTCCCTCTGTCTTGAATAGATTACTGCTCAAGGGATGCTGTTTAAAATGTCTTGTTATTATGGTATTTCAATCATGTTTACTTGAAGATAGGACATAAAAAACTTTGGCACTAAACCAAGTGTGATCAAAAGTATCCTCAAAGTGTCTTTATAGGCAGATGCACTGTGTTTTTTCTATACCCTATTTAACCGTAGAATAATTACTTGGGCATTAATCTATTTCTTATGTTAACCATGTACCCAGCCTGTCACAGCTGGGCATTCATTATTAATGCCTTTATAGACAGTCAGTCAACAGATCTTAAGAACTAGTCAGCTTGCCACTTCATCTCACACAGAGAAGAGCAGAACAGAATGCACATAAAGTTTTAAAAGGTGAGTTATTTGTTGGAAAAATAGACAATACTGTAACACAAGATGAATATAGTACTTTCATAAAAGAAACTGGAGCAAAAGCAATTACTTTTGAGTCCTTTGCACAAACCAATGTATTACCAGAAATACTGGAAAGCCAAAGATTAGAGAAGGTAAACGGGCAAATCTTGGGGATTATAGTGATTAGCTTTTCTTCTTGCTAAAGGAATATACAAAATTGATGGGTTGAGAACATGGCTTGTCTAGCTGCTTGAGAAAAGAATATGAGAGTATTACCATGCAAAATTGCACAATGGATAAGAGGACAGGTTAAAGAAAATTGAATTGAAGAGCCCAGCCTTGTGACTGTAGAGGCAACAGAAAGGCAATTTGCTCCCAATGCCTTAAAATACAAAGTTCTTCCTAAGAAATGACCAAACCTTTGGACAGATAGCATGGGGTCTCAAAAAAACGAATGTGTGTGTGTAACATTTTTTTTTTAAGATGTCACTGTTTTATGAAACTGACTACAAACCATTGTCATTGAAGAGGCAGGTAGAAGACCTAATTCCCTTCCTAAAAACAGATTTAATAGTTTTAGCTTTGATTATTTGCAATATGTTGTGTATATTGTGGTAAAGTGGTTTTGTAGGCTGTTTCAAAACAAAAATGTGGAGAAATATTAATTTTTACAGCTCCTGTATACAGCAGAAACTATTGATATGAAGACATTAACTGAGGGAAATACTTAACTTGCTCCGTACTCTGGAATAATTAGTGAAGTTCTTGTTTTGCACCATTTAAAATACATGGTGACATTTGCATTAGACTGCAGAAGGAAGAATCAAACTTACTTGACATATTTGAAGCATGCCATATTCCTTTGAAATCATCATTTTATTTGCTGTGTTCTTCTAATTTTCAGTGTTTATTCACTTCTCGTCCTTTTTCATAGACATCTATTATTAGCAGTCAGTCAGCAAGGCACTCAGCATTGGCAGCGTCTAGTTCCTGTGGCTGAGCACCAGATCAGCTAGTTCCCACATCTGAGTGCTAGAATGGAGTGGACAACAGGCTTCCTAGAGGCAGGGAAACCTGAGAAAGAAGCGGTTCTGGCATTTGCGCTGAAGGGGCAGATCTCTCCAGAGAAGCTAAAATGGAGGGGGCCTTGCCAGGAGATTTAAATGGCCCCTAGGGAGCACAGGTCACCAGAAGCACAGTGGACAGGGCCAGCAAACAGGGGTGAGGCATTTAGCATGGCAGTTCACATGGAAGGGCAATGAAGCTCTGCCAGCTCAAGAGATAAGTGTAGTTAGTGGTTATCAGCCCTGCAGGAGGAATCTAACTATGGCAGCCACTCAGAAGAAAGGTAAGTCCCCTGCATTTGCCATGAAGGAAGCAGCAACACAGACAGAGCTGCCAAGGAAACATGTAGCCATCCAGACCTCAGGCTGCAGGCAATGCCAGAGTTTCTCACTGTCATGGAATGGTAAGAGAGAACAGCTGTGTGAGGTGTGAGCAGGTTGATGACATGCTCAGCCTGGTGGTGGAGCTAAAAGAGGAGGTAGAGACGTTGCAAAGCATCTGGAAGGTGGAGAAGGAAATAGACTTGTGGGCTCAAGCTCTGACCACCATGAGACACGAAAGGCCACCACCAAGTAACCAAGACCAAGAGAGTCCATTCTCTCCCCTGACTCACTGAAGACAATAGGTCAAGGAAAAGGGGTTAATGGAAACAAGTCCACACCTGAGGTAGCAGGCGAAACATCCCCTTGTCCACCCCTCCTTCCCAGGTGCCTCTGTACAACAGATAAAAGGCTCTGAAAGTGAAAGGCCAGTCAATGGCTGATGAAAATTAAGGACGATCTATACCACAGGAGCTCATATGATCTGAAAGGCCTATAACACCAGGAAACTTCCTAGCCTGCTATGACCCTCGGATTACAACCCATTACTGGTTTTCCATGTGGGTGGTGATGAGGTTGTGGTCCGTAACCCAAGGGCAATTAAAAGAGACTTCAGGGCTTTGGGATGGTTGGTGAGGGAGTCAGGTGCACAGGTTATTTTCTCCTCTCTTCTTCCAGTCACGGACAGTGACATTAGAAGAAACAGATTGATGCGCTCTATTAACACATGGCTCCATGCTTGATGTCACCACCATAATTTTGGCTTTTTTGAAAATGGGATGGCCTGCACGGCACCAGGTTTGCTGGAGTTGGGTGGAGTTCACCTTACACATAAGGGGGAGAGGGCTTTTGTACAGATGAATGTCTTGAACTCTGTCTAGTGGGGGATGACGAGCAACTTGAGTCCTTATGGGTAAAAATTAAGGGACAAGCTAATAAGGGGGACACTGTTGTGTGTGTTTACTACAGGCCACCTGATCAGGTGGAGGAAGTTGATAAGGCTTTCTACAGACAGCTGGAAGTAGCCTTATGATCATGTGCCCTGATTCCCATGGGAGACTTCAATCAACCTGACATCTGCTGGGTGGGCAACACAGCTGAGCACACACAGTCCAGGAGGATCCTACAGATCACTCATGGCAACTTTTGAATACGAACAGCGGAGAAGTCAATGAGAAGAGGTATGCTGCAGGACCTTGTCCTAACAAAGCAAGAAGAACTGGTTGGAGAAGTCACAGTTGGGGGCAGCCTTGGCTGCAAAGACCATGAGATGGTAGAGTTCAGGATCCTGCATGGAGGAAGCAGGACAATAAGTAGAACTAAAACCATGGACTTCAGCAGGGTGAACTTTGGCCTTTTCAAGGTCCTGTTTGAAAGAACCCCAGGGAGGTAAGAGGGTCCAATAGAGCTGGCTAATATTCAAACATCACTTCTTCCAAGGCCAAGACCAATGCAACCCTATGAGGCAGAAATCAAGTAAAGGGAGTAAGAGATCAACAAGGACTAGTAAGGAATTCCAGTCAAAACTCAGGTGGAAGAAGGATGTTTTTGTAATGTGGAAAAAGGGACAGACCACCTGGGAGGAATACAAGGAGGCTGTTAGAGTATGCAGGGATGCGGTGAGGAAGGCCGAGCTCCACTTGGAAACAAATTTGGCCAAGAATGTCAAGGGCAACAAGAAGGGCTTCTTCAAGTATATCAGCAGCAAAAGGAAGGTTAGGGAAAATGTAGGTCTGCTGCTGGATGAGGAGGGTGCCCTGGTGATGGATGATACAGAGAAGGCAGAATTACTGAATGCTTTCTTCGCTTCCATCTTTACTGCTAAAACTGGCCGTCAGGTATCCCAGACCCTAGAGTTAGGAGAGAAAGTCTGGCAAAAGGAAGACTTTCCCGTGATTGAGGAAGATCACACTAGACGTTGTTTACACAAACTGGCCATCCACAAATCCATGTACCCAGATGGGATGCACCCACCAGTGCTGAGAGAGTTGACAGATGTTATAGCAAAGCCAATCTCAATCATCTCTGAAATGTCTTGGAGAACAGCAGAGGTGCCTGAGAACAGGAGGAAAGCCAATGTCACTCCAGTCTTTAAAAAGGACAAGAAGGATGACCTAGGAAACTACAGGCCAGTCAGCCTCACCTCCATCCCTGGAAAAGTGATGGAATGACTTATTCTGGATGTCTTCTCCAAACATGTAGAGGAAAAGAATTTTATCAGGAATAGTCAGCATGGGTTCACCAAAGGGAAATCATGTTTGACCAATCTGATAGCCTTCTATGGTGGTATGACGGACTGGGTAGATGAAGGAAGAACAGTGGATGTCTTCCTTGACTTTTTGACACTGTCTCTCACAACATCTTCATAGGCAAGCTCAGAAAGTACAGGCTGGATGAATGCATGGTCCGGCTGGATGGCAGAGCTCAGAGGGTTGTGGTCAATGGTGCAGAGTCTGGTTGGAGGCTGTAGTTAGTGGAGCATTAGGTCTGGTCCTGTTCAACCTGTTCATCAATGGCCTGGATGAAGAGACCGAGTGTGCTCTGAGCAATTTTGCTGATGATAGCAGACTGGGAAAAAGTGCTGACCATCCACTAATCCACAAGAAGGCCAATGGTATTCTGTGGTGCCTTACGAAGAGTGTGACCAGCAGGTCAAGCGAGGTTATCCTCCTCTTCTAGTCTGCCCTGGTGAGGCCTCATCTGGAGTACTGCATCCACTTCTGGGCTCTCCAGTTTGGAAAGGATGAGGAATTACTGGAGGGAGTCCAATGACGGGCTACAAAGATGATTAGGAGACTAGAGCACCTTTCTTATGAGGGGAGCTGGGTCTGTTCAGCCTGGAGAAGAGAAGGCTGAGAGGGGATCTCATCAATGTTTATAAATATCTTAAGGGTGGATGTTTAGACAACGGGACCAGACTCCTTTCAGTGGTGTTCAATGACATGGATGAGGGGCAACGGGCACAGATGGAATAATAGGAGGTTCCATCTGAATATGAGGAAAAACTTCTTTCCTTTGAGGGTGTCAGAGCCCTGGAACAGGCTGCCCAGAGAGGTTGCAGAGTTTCCTTCTCCAGAGATACTTATAACCCACCTGGACCTATTCCTGTGCAATCTACTCTAGGTGAATCTGACTTCACTGCTACCCAGCTGGAGGTGGGGCAGGAGGAGTGGGACCCTCAGCTGATTGACGAAGTCCTCAACAAAGGAGGTTTCCACTGAAGCTGACAAGCTTTTGGACCCAGTTGTAATGACCGCAGCCAGATCTGACCTGGCTATAAAACGTGGTCCCTACTGAAAACCCCCTTTCACACAGAATCATAGAATGTTAGGGATTGGAAGGGACCTCAAAAGATCATCTACTCCAATTCCCCTGCCAGAGCAGGAACACTTAGATGGGGTTACACAGCAATGTGTCCAGGCAGGTCTTGAATGTCTCCAGAGTAGGAGACTCCACAATCCCCCTGGGCAGCCTGTTCCAGTGTTCTGATACCCTCACTGTGAAGAAGTTTCTTCTCAAATTTAAGTGGAACAGTGTTCCACTTTGGAACTGTGTTCCAGTTTGAACCCATTACCCCTTGTCCTATCATTGATTGTCACCAAGAAGAGCCTGGCTTGATCCTTGTGACACTCACCCTTTATATATTTGTAAACATTAATGAGGTCACCCCTCAGTCTCCTCTTCTCCAAGCTAAAGAAACCCAGCTCTCTCAGCCTTTCCTCATAAGGGAGATGCTCCACTCCCTTAATCATCTTTGTGGCTTTGTGCTGAACTTTCTCCAGCAGTTCCCTGTCCTTCTTGAACTGAAAGGCCCAGAACTGGACACAATATTCCAGATGTGGTCTCACCAGGGCAGAGTATAAGGCAGGGAGAACCTCTCTTGACCTACCAACCACCCCCCTTCTAATACACCCCAGGATGCCATTGGCCTTCCTGGCCACAAGGGCACAGTGCTGACTCATGGTCATCCTGTTGTCCACCAGCACCCCCAAGTCCCTTTCCCCTGCACTGCTCTCTGATAGGTCCTTCCCCAGCTTATACTGGAATCTGCAGTTGTTCCTACCCAGATGTAAGACTCTGCACTTTCCCTCGTTATATTTCATTAAATTTTTCCCCACCCAACTCTCCAGCCTGTCCAGGACTCGCTGGATGGCAGCACAGCCTTCTGGCATGTCAGCCACTCCTCCCAGCTTGGTGTCATCAGCAAACTTGCTGATAGTGCACTCTATTCCCTCATCCAAATCATTGATGAATATATTGAATAATACAGGCCCCAGTACTGACCCTTGAGGCACTCCACTAAATACAGGCCTCCAACTGGACTCTGCTCCATTGACCACAACTCTCTGGCTTCTTTCATTCAGCCAGTTTGCAGTCCACCTCACTACTCGATCGATCATCCAGACCACGCTCCCTCAGTTTAGCTCTAAGGATGCTGTGGGAGACTGTGTCAAATGCTTTAATTTGAGTGGTCTTCTCGGAGCAATGGGACTGTGAACTGTAGCCCTCCCCTTAGATTTGGACACTGTTGTCATGTCCCGTCCAGGGTTATGAGTGGGGGGGAGTAGTGACTCAGGTTGGTGGGTCCCCTTGGTTGGAAAACAGTACACACAGTACTTAAGGTGCATAAACAAAAGGCTTTTATGTTGTAGCTTGGCCCAATTTGTATATGGTTTGGTGGTAGAAGGATTTACATTATTGTAGGTTCAATTGGTGAACATAAAAAAGCTTGCAGCATATGCAGGGCTGTAAATCTTATGTTATTATGTTACTTATACAAAGGAAAGAAAAAAAAAAAAAGTAGAAGTATGAGAAAGAAAGGAGAGAGAAAGTTTTCACCATCCTTATGGCTCTGCTTTATGTATGATGGAGTTCGCAGCCTCAATCCAGCAATGTGCGATGTCCTCCTGTGTCTTTTTCAGTTTCTATGGTGAGACTGGTGGGTGGAGTGGCCCTCAGGATGGTGGGTGGGTGCCGTCGGTGCTTGCACAAGGTAAGCCTTTATTGCCCTCTGGGTTGCCCGGTTGTGTAATTTTTGGTCTTTTGTTGAGATGTTATTACAAAAGACCGAAAAGTCTGGGTGGGGGTGGGGATGGGCTGATTGTGAAAGATAGACGAGTCTCAGGCTATCTTGAAGAGTCTCAGCTTTTCCCTTTGTGACAAGCTGGGCATATCAGAAGGTGGAGCTATGTGCCCTCTGGCACATTCCCCACCTCCTGTATCAGCCAGCTGGCATTGTCTGTGGCTCGTTAGCTTGTCGTTATGTAAACCGCAATTCACCTTATGGATGAACTGGTTTTGCCATAATGTTTGAACCATTATCCTTATCAGTCTCTGACAACTATCTAAGGAGACTTTCCAGGATTGAGTGCGCCTCATCTGCTCGTTTGGGCAAGTGGTTGTTTTTCTCTGCTGGATATATCCTTGAGTGAGTCCTTGCCTAACCCAGGCAAGTGAATATTTGTTTTGTGTACCCTTGAGTGAGAGGCCTCTAGTTTTGTTTCTTTTGAGTGTATGCATGTGCACTGTGGATCCTCGCTATTCTTATGTGGTTATACCCCTACAATCTCCTCAGCTGATAGCCAAATTTGTTTTATGTTGTCGAAGTGCTAAATTATTTGTATAAACCCTCTTTCTAGTTGGTTTATTTGCTCTATTCTTCTGGCTAGAATTAAGTCTGTTTTGGAACTTGTTGTTCACCTAAACTTATTTTTGGGTGCCTCTGTGATGATCATATAATGCAAAAAATTCTTGGTTTTCATTTCATTAGTCTGAAGAAAATAAAAAGTACTTTTTTCTTTTTAATTCTATCTAGTCATTTTTTTTTTGTTTTTCCACAGAGTCCTACAAAGATATTTTTTTTTTTTCAGTGCTACAGCCAAATTTGGTCTTAGCTTCCACACAGAAATGAAATCACAGCATTAAATCAATTTTGGTCCTTAGCCAGGGCAGATTATTGGAATCTTCTGCTATTACTTCATGAGCTTGAGTGACTCCAAAACTAATTTTTCCATTTTAATTGAAATTAATTGCATAAAAGGTGTACCAATTTCAGAAACAAAACACCATTTGGAACAGAAGAAAAACTCTTTCAGCGTTTCTGAATCTTATTCAGTTGTGTGTGGTCATATAGCACATCTCTTTTTTCTTCAGTAGATGGTGATTCTGTAAAAAGCATAAAAGGAAAAGGTTTAAAATTCTGTCTCATTTCTCTTGTACGTCAATATTGTTCAGTCTCTTGTATTATTTATCCACCCCTTAATTAGTTTCAGCTCCCTAAACAGCAAGGTCTTATGATAAACTATGTTAAATGTCTGGAATACAACTTTCCTCCCCACCTCCCACTTCCTGCTTATTAGTAGTTTTAGAGATTTATAGGTAAAATGTCTATAAGAACACAGTCAGTGTTTGAGTTCTTGCATTAGTCAAAATTTAAAATTGTTTTCCATTATAAGGTTGATACTGTATGACTGCATGCCTTTAAAGACACTAAAATAAGGTAACTACTTATATAAATGAAGTGATGCAGTGTAATGCTTCTGCAAGCTATTTTAACAGCTGGAAGCCTCATTTTTGAGCCACTGTTACTAAAGAGAGAGACATTTTATTTACTGTTGGTTTTTTTTTTTTTTTTTCATCTGGAAAAAAGCTTAGGTCTTTCTGCATTTCCTTGTCATTCCCCAGAGTTTTCTAAATAAAAATATTTAACTGTATTGCCTTTTAGGTATTTTGATAGCTGAGATATGAAATTTTAAAAAAGGCTTTTGTTATTTTACACCATGCTCAAGCATAGATTATTCTGTAAGTAGCATTATCCTGTTGAATTACATCATATGTATATATATATATATTATTTTTTTTTTACTTGGTTAGCCCCATCTTTAGCTTCTCTAATGCTAGCATTTTTTGCTAGTATACATAGCAGTTCTTAAAATTACGTGCCAAATTCCTACTTTAATATGTAGATGAGCTGTATGTCTGCCATAGAATTTTCCTCTAGGGTACTTTTGAATAATACAAGCCAAAAATATCTTGTTCAATTTGGCTGGAGTTAAAATGCTTATTTCCAGTGACCACAGAAAGAAAATGGGAGATGTGCAGCCCAACACTTACATTTGGGTGTACATCTTGGGAACATATCTTTAAAACACTGTGAAAGGCCTACCTTAGTTACTTTGCAATGCAGGTTTCATTTTGATATAGAGCATGTAATGCTTACCATGATGCGTGCCATTCTTACTGTAATAATGTTAAATTTAGTTGGAAGTTGTAATCAGTCTTTGGTAACTTACCATATCTCCTTCAAATACTTTTTCTCTAGGTTTATGGTGTTATGAAAGAGTAATATTTGCCAATTCTTGACAAAACAAGTCATTAGAAATATTGAATTTCTACCTCTCACTTATCAAATTCTCAACTATATAAAACTAAACCAAGAAGTACATTCATGTAGCATTGTTATTGAGCATACTGCCAACAAACAGGCTCTAATACCCAGTAGTATTTCTAGTTTCACGTTTCCATATTTATTCCTGTATACCAGCACTCACTTATTAAACTGGACATTTAGTTTCTCCCTCCATTTGTCCAGGCCTGACTGGAGTCCAACATGAAAAAGGTACACAGGAACAGCAGTGAGAGGCTGGTGAGGTGCTAGAAGAGTAAGAGATTTGGCAGACTGGGGAAAAGGAGGTAAAATAAATAATTTTGAAAAATACATTATTTTTACAATATAAGAAAATAAAGAATCTGTATAGCAAGAGAATGAAGTCATATCCTCTAAGGACAAAGTGCTGTATTGTGACAGAGACAGTACAATGAAGTCCTCTACAAAGCAAATCACTCGTATATTTTTCGTGGGCTTTTTCTGCATCAAGGACTACTCAGTCGTTCAGTAAAAACCAGGCAAGCAGTCTGCATGACAAACAGCACCAAAGGTAACTGTAAATTTTCCAAGGTCTTGATAATGGAGAAAAAGAATGCTTCAGTACTTTTTCCCCAGAAAAAAAAAAAAAAAAAACACAACATTTTTTTGAACATTGTATATGAACATCATTTATCTTCATGATGAGCAACCAGCTGAAGAAGGTTTTTAGGGTCATCTCTTGTCTGAGGAGCCCTGGCTGGCAAATAATTTGTGAGGAGAGGTTGCAGACTAATTAACCTGTATTCTTCATGCTACACAGGAAGAAAAACATACTCATACAGAGAGCTTAAAAAGATAAAACAGCTGGAAAAAGGATGTTGTAATGGAGTGACAAGATAGGCTGTTAACTTGTCAACATACCACAGAGCATCCAGAGCGTTTAGATAATCTAAAAAGGCTTTTGTATGCAGATATTAGTGACCTCTGCCAACACTTCAGTTTGACCTGTGGTTCCAGCAGAACAGGGTAACTGCTACATTATCACAATACAGAGTGTAAGTTAATGTACTTGTCTCTCATCAGGGATTACTAGATCACGTATGATAACATATTGAGGAGTGTTGCATAGTTCTCCATCTATCAAGAGAGAAGCAGAACAAGGTTTTATTTACCTTTCAGAAAACTGTATGAAAATATCCTTAACAGTTGAAAATAACAAACAAACAAACAAGTGATAAATCCCAACAATTCCTGAAGGGATCTGAACACTCTCTGAAATTTCCAGGTGATCTGTACAAATTTAATTTTACCATGGTGACCTACTGTTAAGTTTTAGCAGTTACACCTCACTGCTTTAATAAAAGGTCCAAGCCTGATATCACATATATTGGTTCATTTGCTTTAAAAAGAGCTGGATATATTAATAATACTTAACAATTTATTAGGACTTTTTAGGACTTCCTGATAGAGCTCTAAAACCATATGCTGCTGTTTCCATTAGTATTAGTACCACGACTAGTATTAGTACCACATTCCTTACCTTAACATTTTAGAACATGGTTAAAAGTTGCTGTTTATTTTTTGTGAATTTTTTTAGGGCTAGGATTAGAGGCTTCAGTGATAGTTAATCTGTTCATTCTTACTTCTTCCCTGATATTGTTGGCAGAGTATAACAGGAAAGTGACTTTTTAATCCATTATTATTTAATAAGATCTGAACATTCACACATTTCTATTATTTAATTAAATAATGAAAGTAAAGTCTGAGAGTAGAGGATTTATACTTTTCAGAGATAGAAGGTAAATAAATAGACTCAGTAAAGACAACAAAGGGGAAAAAATGTTGCAGGGTGATTTTGTAGGTTCAAACAAAATTACATCAGGAAAGATAATGAAAAATTCTAAAATTCTAAAATTAAATGTAAGGAAATTATTCAATCACTACAAGGGATTTACTCCAATCATTCTGGACCATTCCGTGTTCCCATGTAAGAGCTGAATTACCATTGAAACAATTTCCTTACATGAAAGACACAAAATAAGGGTAGCATTTGTTTTATGCAGTCTTCATATGCATAACCATTCATGACATGCACAGTTGAACTGCATCACTTTCATCCTACTTTCATTCAAGAAGCTAATGATCTCATTCTTATCCAAAACCTATAAAAATAAAATTCCATGGACTAATGAACAGAGATGCTATGAGATGGTTGTGTTGGGCACACGTTCCCTAAATAGCTTTATGTTCTCCATCTCCAGTGACCTGAGGAATGCCCTTTACACGTGCAGATCACCTTGTGCGCAGAAAACTGTATTAATATATAGAAATTGTGCTAAGGGGATGGCCCTTCTCCTTTATTAATTTAAACATTTTAATATTCTGTATATGCAAAACATAATTAGAATTAATGGGCTTTAGTGCTAATGCAATGCCTTCAGCTAGCTACTGCATCTATCTTCTACATATGATAAACACAGATTTTGAATCCCTTTACCACAAGCAAGGCTGGAAGCTCAGCTCAGTCCGCTGATGTAGTTTGTGTCCAGATAAAGATCATATCAACTGACAGACAGAGGGAATTATCATCCTTTTGATGAGATAAGGAATTGGTCCTCCAGGGAAGACATAAACATGACTGAGTTGCACTGATTGTTAAACAAGATCTCATTATTAGTCCATAAGGACAGTGTAGCTGGGATATAGTAACATATATCAGACAGAGAATAATTGTCAGATTTTGCTTTGTTGTGTCCAAACTATTCGTAATTTCCTTATGAAAAATAACTTTGAACATGTGACAGAGGAAGACATAGAATTTACATGCTGTCTGATCTTTCTCGTTCTTCCAGCTTCTTCAAATACGTGGCAGATAAAACTAACATTAAAGGCAATGTAGGCCCACTGATGAATGGGCTGGGTGCCCTGGTGACAGAAGATACAGAGAAGGTAGAGTTCCTGAATGCCTTCCTTGTCTCTGTCTACACTGCCAGAGGCTGTCCTGAGGAGCCCAGTACCCCTGAAGTCCCATGGGAAGTCAGGACAATGGAGGAGTTTGCCTTGGTTGATGAGGACTGGGTTAAGGACCAAATAAGCAATCTGAACATCCGTAAATCCATGGATCCAGATGGGATGCATCCGTGGGTGCTGAGGGAGCTGGCTGAAGTTATTGCTGGGCCACTCTCCATCATCTTTGCTAAGTCATGGGAAACAGGAGAGGTGCCTGAGGACTGGAGGAAAGCAAATGTCACTCCAGTCTTCAAAAAGGGCAGGAAAGAGGACCCAGGTAACTATAGACCAGTCAGCCTCATCTGCATGCCTGGAAAGGTGATGGAACAACTTATTCTTGGTACCAGCTCAAGGCATATTAAGGATAAGAAGGTCATTGGGGGCAGTCAACATGGCTTCATCGAGGGGACGTCATTCTTAACCAACCTTGTAGACTTTTATGAGGACATAACCAGATGCACAGATGATGGCAAAGCAGTGGATGTGGTCTATCTTGATTTGAGTAAAGCATTTGATACAGTCTCCCACAGCATCCTCACAGCTAAACTGAGGGAGTGTTGTCTGAACAATCAGGTAGTGAGGTGGACTGTGAACTGGCTGAATGAAAGAAGCCATAGAGTCGTGGTCAATGGGGCAGAGTCCAGTTGGAGGCCTGTATCTAGTGGAGTGCCTCAAGGGTCAGGTACTAGGACCAGTACTATTCAATGTATTCATCAATGACTTGGATGAGGGAATGGAGTGTACTATCAGCAAGTTTACTGATGACACCGAGCTGGAAGGAGTGGCTGACATGCCAGAAGGCTGTGCTGCCATTCAGCGAGACCTGGAAAGGCTGGAGAGTTGGGTGGGGAAAAATTTAATGAAATATAACAAGGACAAGCGTAGAGTCTTACATCTGGGCAGGAACAACTCCAGGTTCCAGTATAAGCTGGAGAAGGACCTATTAGAGAGCAGTGTAGGGGAAAGGGACTTGGGGGTCCTGGTGGACAGCAGGATGACCATGAGCCAGCACTGTGCCCTTGTGACCAAGAAGGCCAATGGCATCCTGGGGTGTATTAGAAGGGGGGTGGTTAGTAGGTCAAGAGAGATTCTCCTTCCCGTCTACTCTGCCCTGGTGAGACCACATCTGGAATATTGTGTCCAGTTCTGGGCCCCTCAGTTCAAGAAGGACAGGAAACTGCTTGAGAGAGTCCAGTGCAGAGCCATGAAGATGATTAAGGGAGTGGAGCACCTCCCTTATGAGGAAAGGCTGAGGGAGCTGGGTCTCTTTAACTTGGAGAGTTGGAGACTGAGGGGTGACCTCATTAATGTTTATAAATACATAAAGGGTGAGTGTCACGAGGATGGAGCCAGGCTCTTCTCGGTGACAACCAGTGATAGGACAAGGCGCAACGGGTACAAACTGGAACGCAGGAGGTTCCACTTCAATATGAAAAGAAACTTCTCAGTGAGGGTGACAGAACACTGGAACAGGCTGCCCAGGGAGGCTGTAGAGTCTCCTTCTCTGGAGACTTTCAAAATCCACCTGGACGCCTTCCTGTGTAGCCTCATCTAGGTGTTCCTGCTCCGCCAGGGGAATTAGACTAGATGATCTTTTGAGGTCCCTTCCAATCCCTAACATTCTGTGATTCCGTGTGATTCTGTGATTCTGTGTTCACCTGAGAAACAAAAGAAATCAAGGAAAATAAGGAAAATAACAAATTGTTTGATTTCAAAATAAGCATGAAAAAATGTGGCGAACAGAAGCAGGAGTTCAGGACATGGTGGATACAAATTTTGAGAATTTACAGTGATTATTACTAAAAAGCCAGAAGAATGCATGTTCTGTTTTTACTCTTTTATCAGAACTCGAAATAACTGTATAGTATAAGATTTTGTGTTGTGTCAGTAGTACAACTTGAGAATTAATGAAGCAATCTTGAATCTCTTATGGTTACTTGCTTTCCCAAATGGGTTCTATAATGGGATTGGTGAGAAAAAACACCAAAGCACAGGTCTGAATCCAAGTTCTATTCCCAAATACCTTAGTCTACCATAAACTTCTACCTTTTGTGGAGTTCTAAGTTAACCCCAGTAGGAAGCACAGCCACTTGCTCACTCCTCCTCAGTGGGACTGAGGAGAGAACTGGAAGGGCAGAAGTGTGAAAACTTGGGGGTTGAGATAGAGACAGTTTAACAGGTAAAGCAAAAGCTGCATGCATAAGCAAAACAAAATAAGGAATTAATTCACTCCATCCCATCAGCAGGCAGATTTTTAGCCTTTTGCAGTAACACAGAACTCCATCATGAGTAATGGTTGCTTGGGAACACAGACACCATCATTCTAAACATCTTCATTCAGAATTTCTCCTTCTGCTTCCTCTTCTTTTTCCCCAGCTTTTATTGCTGAGTATGACATAATATAATATGGAATATCTCTTTGGTCAATCTGAGTCAGCTATCCTGATTGTGTACTCTCCTATGATCTTGTGCACTCCCAGCATACCCGCTGGTAGGGCAGTACAAGAAACAGAGTTGGCCTTGACATTGTGTATACTGTTCAGGAAGAGCTAAACATCAGTGTGTTATCAACACTGTTTTTGTCACAAATCCAAGACAGCACCATATGAGCTGCTATGAATAAAATTAACCCTGTCCTGGCCAAAACCAGTACGTATCTTCATTGTTATGGCCTTCCATAAGATACCTGACTCCTGTTTCTTGTGTTGTTATCCTACAGGTTGAAGTGAATAGCTGGTGGTTTTTATCATTTCCCATGTCTGACACAGTCTTTGGAGGACAACTGTACAAAATATATTGTGCACACGAATGCTTTGCTCTCTTTATTGTAGCAATACCTTATTTTTTCTGAGAAGTAAGTTGGAATGATCCTCGTCTCATGCACAACCCTTTGAGTCCTGCCATTCAAATGATTCTTCACCCAGCACATCGTGTACCTGCTCATCCCACAGTTGGACAACTTGTCCAGAAGGATGCTGTGAGGGACAGTATCAAAAACCTTACTAAAATCCAGAAAAATGGCATCCACCACCTTCCCTTTATCCACTAGACAGATGACTCTGTTACAGAAGGATATCAAATTAGTTAAATAGGCCTTTGTGAACCCGTGTTGACTGTGCCTGTAATGTTGTCATACAGCAACCTCCATGGCACATAATCTTCAGCATCTTTCAGATACCCTAGACCAGGAATGTAGGAATGCAACTATCCCTACATTTATACAGTCCTAAGATTACATTTGGCCCTTTGAAGGCAACCGTGAGGCTGATGTGGCCCCCAGTGAAAATGAGTTTGATACCCCTTCGCTAGACAATACATGAATTACATTCTTTCTTTGTATCTGTCTTCAAAACAGTACTATTTCTTTCTGTGATTAAGGATTTGGCATTCCGATTACTGTTCCTTCTATATGTCCTTGTCCTCAAATTTTTAATGAGTATACTCATTAATTTATTTTATGTCAATATCAAACACCTACGCTGATATTTCCATAACTAAATCCAAGCTAGAAACTTGTGAAATATAACAGTGATTTTAAGTAATAACACTATTTTCCTCTCAAGTTGCTAGGGTAGTGAAACACAAATTCTCCCAGATAATTTGAAACACATTTTACTGATTCCTTTTAAAGAACCATCAACAGGGCCAGACAGGTATATAGAACAGCACAAGTGAATAATACTGCTGAGCATTTGCTTATGTTATGCTTCATACACTCCACAGACAAATATGTGACTGAAAAGGATTTATCAGCAAGACATAAATCCTGGACTGGTCAGGGTTCAAGGTAGAAACCTGATGTTTGTCTACAGCTCACATATTTAAAGGAAGTATAACAGTGATCCTTCTAAAAAACCAAGAAATCCAAATTTGAATAAGAAGTCAGAATCTCCACTGTAAGACCTGTTTAATGTTCCTTTTCAAGAAAGAAACCTTTAGACCTGCAGTAATAAACTGTTGTCATTGTCATTTCTAGAATGAAAACTCTCTCACTATATTAACTGAAAATATGACAGAACAACCATTATACCTGTAAGACTAATAGAAAAAAAAAAGAAAGAAGAACTGATACAAAAGTAATAAGAAATGCTATCTCAGACAAATGGGAAGAGTGGCAAGACCTTACACAAAGATCTGTAACTTTATCATGTTGAGAACTAGCTAGTAATAATTGATATAGTATATGTTAGTATTAATTTCTCAGTTATGCAGTCAATTTGTGGAGGCCATTCAACATGTTCCTTTTCTACCAAATTCATTGTTGCTGGTAGCCCATCACTTTGTCCAAATAAAAGAGGTAAAAATTTTGTATTCTTGCTAACCTGAAAACTTTGAACTCTTCCCTGTTCCTCAGCTTCTGTAGCTTCTGGTTTTGATGACAATTCACTTTTCAGTATTGCTCGAACTTGGACTTATTCTCACAGGAGGAAATCTTTCACCAAACATCTGTTACCAGAAAGTACCATCTACAGTAAGCTTGGACACCTGCCAGTTTTCCAGAATGTTATGTGTTTCACTGTCTAAAATATTAAATTTCCCACTTGGTTAAGTGAAAAAAACCTCATTACTCAGTATAATAATTTTGTGGATAATTAGTAGCTCTCCCATTCCCTATAATTCATTCTCTTCCTTGCACTCTTAATGTTGCCAGCTATAACATCTACTGTAATTGATTGTAATCTTGAGGACAGGTTTTGGATCTTATTTGAATTTTCGCTACCCTGATGATTAAGTGAACCCTTTAACAAGATTCTACATATTTTTTCAGGTAGAAAGACAAATGTATTTATAATCTCGGGTGGCAGATTCCTGGATCTTTCCCTGTTCCAACTTCAGTCTTCTTCAATAAGCACACACAGCACTGAACCTTGATATGTGCTTTCTGAGAGCATCAATCCAGATCCAATTTTAGCTCTTTTCCTTGCTCACTTCCATGACCACTCAACACTGAGCTGCACCATCTTTGAAACCAGTCCGATTTGGGTTTACCCTGTGGCCACAACATTCTGTCTGTATATCAACAACTGTTGTCTCCTCCTGTGCCACTGATGTTAGTGAAGGAATGGCTGACAGTTTCCTTCCCAAGAATAAAATTATAACCTATTCTTCCAGCAGGAACCTTTGAATTCAGTCAAATGTCATCACCATTGTATCTTGAATGAATTCTCATTCTGAACATCAGCAATCCCTCAGAAATACAAGTTCTGTGACATTGCCATAGCTGGAAATCTCTTATTCTGAGATAATTCCAAATATTGAATTTTTCTCTAGGAAAAAAAACAAAACAAAACAAAACTGATAGATACAGACAAGGTACTATGACAGAGGGTGGCTCTATATCGCTTTGTCTGGAAAATGGTCTGTAATACCATATATATTTTTATATCTATTTTATTTATTGCTTTCTTTGAAACTCAAAGAGCTCATAACTTTAACATTTTGTACTTTGTATAAGAGACCCCTAAATTACAAAAGTCTGTCTAAATAATTTCCTTCTAAACTTCTTATTGAAGTGAAGGGATCCTATATTCTCAGTAATAATTATATATTTGATTTTAGTGTCAAGTTATGAGTTTCATTTCTGGTCTCACATATGATTTACTATGTATCCAGATACATTTCAATGCAGTAACTGTTTTCTGTATCTCCTCTATTGTTTCTCTTTCTTTCTGCGAGTAGTATCAGCCATGCAGCCAGGAGATCTTCTGCACAGTTTTATTATCTCCTTTGATCCAGTAAGTCTGCATGATCCCCAGTGTATGTCTGTTAATCACCATGTCTGAATCTAGCATCCCATATTTTCTGTTGAATAAGAGGCTGTTGCACTAACTGAAGATTTGCACAGTACTCAGTATGACTTTTTGATTTTAATTAGGCTTTGATGATAAATTGAGGGAGAAGGCAGAAGACTGATAGCTGCAAAATATCCACTGAGGGCACCATTCTGGCTATGAAATTGAAGGTTTTGAAATTCATGAAAAGCAATAATTCCCCAGCTTTTCTCATGAGCTCCCTAATTGGTTCATAACTCTGCTGTAACAGTAACTTGCATTCTAGTATCTTGTTTAGGCATTTCAGACATGAAAAGGGGTCTCATAATCTTCATTAGTTTGTAGCACTTTCAACTTATCACCCCACCTGCAGCAAACAGACCTATATTCTCATGGATAAACCTGTTCTGCAAATGAAATTTTGTCCAAGTGTCCCACTGCCTGCAAAGACAATCTTAATAAAGTAGTTAATATTTACTAGGACATCCATAATGCCACATGCACAACGGATACAACTCTAACATTTTCTGATGTTGCAGGCAGATAAAATTCTGCCCATTAAGACCAAAAACAGTTCTTCCTTAAGCCATTCAAAACTTATTTTTGCCAGCAGTCTCTACCTGTTCACAGAATATTAGGAAACAAATTATAGATTTTTAAGGAAGTGATATTAAGCAACTTAAATTCAGGATGTTATAGGAGATATTGGAAGTAGTACATGTCCATACCTGGCCAGCTTTAATGATGAGCTCCACATTTTTTTCCAGGGTTCTGAATGCTTCAAATGATTTATTTTAAATAGGGAGAACTGGTATTTAGAAAACTCATGTATTTCTGATATTGTTGAAGGTCAAGACCCAGAATAATTATTATTAATAATCAATTTAGATAATAAAATAAAAGATTTTTGTTTCTCTTAGGAAACTGGCAATGAAGGGCACTATTGCCATTCAGCCTTACTCTGTAATAACTGTGAATCATTATAATCAATACAAACTAAAAAAAATCAGTCACTTCAAAAAAAAATGGAATTGGCTGTATGGTTTTAGATAAGAGGCACAAAAAATATTCTGTTGAAACATGGGCAAGACTGCTTGAAGGAAAAGGGGCCCAAGACAGCTGGATTGCATTCAGAGATTGCTTCTTCCACGCTCAGGATCAGAGCATCCCCACACATAGGAAGTCAAGGAAGGGAGCCAGGAGGCCTGTGTGGTTGAATAGGGATCTGTTAGGTATGCTCAAGCAGAAGAGGAGAGTTTACAGGTCATGGAAGCAGGCGCTGGCCACTTGGGAGGAATATAAGGCTGCTGTTAGAGGATGTAGGAAGGCAGCTAGGATAGCCAAGGCCTCCTTAGAATTACAGCTGGCGAGAGGGGTCAAGGACAGCAAAAAGAACTTTTTCAAATACATAGCAGATAAAACTAATACCAGAGGCAATGTAGGCCCACTGATGAATGGGGTGGGTGCCCTGGTGGCAGAAGATACAGAGAAGGCAGAGTTCCTGAATGCCTTCCTTGTCTCTGTCTACACTGCCAGAGGCTGTCCTGGGGAGCCCTGTACCCCTGAGACCCCGGATGAAGCCAGGTCAATGGAGGAGTTTGCTTTAGTCGATGAGGACTGGGTTAGGGAGCAATTAAATAGTCTGGACATCCACAAATCCATGGGTCCAGATGGGATACATCCGCGGGTGCTGAGGGAGCTGGCTGAAGTCATTGCTAGACCGCTCTCCATCATCTTTGCCAAGTCTTGGGAAACGGGAGAGGTGCCCGAGGATTGGAGGAAAGCAAATGTCACTCCAGTCTTCAAAAAGGGCAAGAAGGAGGACCCGGGTAATTATAGACCGGTCAGCCTTACCTCTGTCCTTGGGAAAGTAATGGAACATCTTGTCCTTGGTGCCATCTCAGGGCATATCAAGGATAAGAAGGTTGTTAGGGGCAGTCAGCATGGCTCTACGAAGAGTAAGTCATGCTTGACCAACCTCATAGCCTTTTATGAGAATGTAACAAGGTGGATGGATGATGGCAGAGAGGTGGATGTGGTCTACCTTGACTTCAGTAAAGCCTTTGACAGTCTCCCACAGCATCCTCACAGCTAAGTTGAAGAGGTGTGGTCTAGACAATAGAGTAGTGAGGTGGGTTGCAAGCTGGCTGAAGACGAGAAGCCAGAGAGTGGTAGTCAATGGTGCGGAGTCTAGTTGGAGGCCAGTATCTAGTGGAGTGCCTCAGGGGTCAGTAGTGGGGCCAATATTATTCAATATATTCATTAACGATTTAGACGAGGGAATAGAGTGTACTATCAGCAAGTTTGCTGATGACACTAAGCTGGGAGGAGTGGCTGACACGCCAGAAGACTGTGCTGCCATCCAGCGGGACCTGGACAGGCTGGAGAGTTGGGCAGGGAATAACCTGATGAAATTTAACAAGGGAAAGTGTAGAGTCCTGCATCTGGGCAGGAACAACTCCAGGTTCCAGTATAGATTGGGAAATTATGTATTAGAGAGCAGTGTAGGGGAAAGGGACCTGGGGGTCCTGGTGGACAGCAGGATGACCATGAGCCAGCACTGTGCCCTTGTGGCCAGGAAGGCCAATGGCATCCTGGGGTGTATTAGAAGGGGGGTGGTTAGTAGATCGAGAGAGGTCCTCCTTCCCCTCTACTCCACCCTGGTGAGACCCCATCTGGAATATTGTGTCCAGTTCTGGGCCCCTCAGTTCCAGAAGGACAGGGAACTGCTGGAGACGGTCCAGCGTAGGGCAACAAAGATGATTAAGGGAGTGGAGCACCTCCCTTATGAAGAAAGGCTGAGGGAGCTGGGTCTCTTTAGTTTGGAGGAGACTGAGGGGTGACCTCACTAATGTTTATAAATATATAAAGGGTGAGTGCCACGAGGATGGAGCCAGGCTCTTCTCGGTGGCAAACAATGATAGGACAAGGGGTAATGGGATCAAGCTGGAACACAAGAGGTTCCACTTAAATTTGAGAAGAAACTTCTTCCCAGTGAGGGTGACAGAGCACTGGAACAGGCTGCCCAGGGAGGTTGTGGAGTCTCCTTCTCTGGAGACATTCAAAACCCGCCCGGACATGTTCCTGTACGATCTCACCTAGGTGTTTGGGCTCCAGCAGGGGGTTTGGACTAGATGATCTTTTGAGGTCCCTTCCAATCCCAAACATACTGTGATACTGTGAACTAAGTTTCATATATTCGATCTCTTGCCTTTATCAAACTGTTCCTTAATTCTCTGTGTACACTTCCATTTAAATAGTCTTCAAACACATTTCTTCTAAAACAGCATCACAAAGCTAATATTTTGCATTTTTCCCCATTTTTTCTTTGCTTTCTCTATTGAACTCTTCACAACAACTACACTGAATCTAAAACACATGATATTCATATTTTCGCAGACCTCTTATCCTTTCTTCACAGTTTTCACACACATATTTTCTACTTTTTCTCAATGACATAAAAACAGATTTAGAGAGTCTTGTAACTGCAGATATAATCCATCCTCTTAATTAGCCTGAAATTAGTCTTACATATCAGTCTTCCAAAGGTATCTGAGAAAAAAAAGTAACTATTGAACTATTTCAGTTGAACTATTTTAACAATAATAATTTCGGAGTTTCGTTTTTACATACCATAAATATGTGAATCTCTACAGAAACTAGAACATATATGCATAAACAATTAAAAGGTTAGCTAAATATATACAGATTGTGGTTAGCTATGATAATCTGTTAAGAAAATATTATTATTAAGTATTAATCAGAGAAGGCTTTTTAATATGCTGTAAAATCATAGTATAAATTTTTTTTTTCATGATGAAAAGTAAGCGATTTTAGATATGGTGGAAAGTCAGCTGTCTTCAGGCTCAAAAGACTATAAAAGAAAGAATATTGTAAAGAATAACTCAACTAAAGAACTTTTTCAGCTACAGAACTCGAGAAATACAATTAGTATTTGCTAATAACCCTCATGGGGATCTTCTTTTTGGTTTCGTATATTTCTTCCACAACAATTGTAAAAAATATCCAACATTCAGTCGGCAATTATAGAAAAGGTCACTGACAGCAAGTGTCTTTCCAATGACTTCCTACAAGCACAGACTACCAAGTGTTTGTTTTGTGTTTTGTTTTGTTTTGTTTATTTAAGGGTGATGAAAAACTAAAAAAATAAAACAAAGCAAAACAAAACAAAAAGAATCGATGGGCAAAATTTCTTTTTTGTTCAAAATCGGTGGCATAATATTAATACATATACATTAAAAACATTTATAATTTCTTTGGCGCATAATGTTATTAAGTTATGATCAGATTCACATTCAATCTAATTGCCTTTAATCATATTTCTCCAGAGATTTGTTACCATAGGTACTAGAAGTATGAGATAGAAAAATAGTTATAAGAAACATCATTTTTATGTCATTTAAGCCCCCTCCCCCCCAATTTATTTTAGTGCATAAATTCTCAATTAAGAAAAAACTGCTATTCCATGGTTTGTTAGTGTGTGTTTGGTTTTTGTTTGGGTTTTTTTATGAGTTTTTTTAATAGGTGTTCTAGATAAGATCCAAGAAATTATTACATATTAATCAGTGTCAGAAAATATTGTAATACTTCTTTAAAATGTATTTTTGAACTTTAGTTCTTCTAATTATTGTTTTTAACATGTCCATATAAATTATGAGTTTTTTAAAAAAATGAATTATGATGGAGTTGTAGAATATATGGAAGATTTTTCTGAGTCAAAGATGATACATTTCCAATGGATGTTTATCTTATTTTTGAATGTCCACACCAACATCTAAAATTATAGTATTTTAAGGAAGTTTAATTTTTATATATGTTAATTTATATTAATAACAGCTTTACAAAATCAGTATTGCAGATATTTTAAAATTATTTTTAAAATAATTTTCATTTTTCATATGGATTTTTTACCTGCAAAGTTTTCAGAAGGAATCAAATTATATCAAAATCTAAGATTCTGATTTCATTTTGATTCTTCTTATCAGATTTTTGTTATAAACTACATATGAATTGCCACAGGCATATTCATACTTACATTTAAATTTGGTAAGAGCCACAGTATATTTAATTTGCTTGTTTGAACCAAGTAAGTGATTTTGCAAATAATCAGAAAAGTATATGAATCAATGTGAATATAACAGTCCTAAGTAATTTAAAAATTGTGTACTCAGACTATAGTTTATTACACAGGGGCAATAATAGATCAAACCAATTATCTCACTTCTTCACTTGTTGATTAAATGTGATTCACGAATGACAGTAGAAAACAAATATTCTACAAATGAGTCAGTTGTTTGATCTTTCCCCCTCATCAATTCAAACATTGTTGATTAAAACAGTTGTTCTAGAAATTCTATGTAATGTTAGTAAATTTTAGACATGCAAGTGTAAACCATGATAACAAATGGAGGAGCTTAATAAGTTCTAAGCAAACACAGTCCTGCTCTAATTACAAAAGACAGAGGGGATATATTGCAGGCATCGCTAGATGAATAGCACTGTGTGCATGGACAAAGCAATCAGTAAAGGGATCTATCTTACCTTATAACAGTATAATAGTTATAGGATACAGCTATCAGATAGAAATTTAAAATCCTGTGTCATGCATTACAGGAATCACCTGTAATTCTTTAACACTACAGTATAGCAAGAATTGCTTTAGTGTGATTTGGATGAAAAAAAACAAAGAGAATGGAATGAAAGATGCCCAGGAGTAGTGCTGTAATCATCCGGATGGATTTGGGATGTTATTATTGCAGAGAGTGTTGGATTTTTCTTTCTGATTCTTGACAAGGTATGTGATCAGGCGACATTTTCAGTCTAAAGTAGAATGCTATAGGTGTTATAGACTGTCTACTGATAATAATCTAAGCAGGCCTGAACTTTTTAGGTTATTAGATCTCAACAGTTTCTCTTAAGATACCTTTGCATCAATCCAGACATCAGAAACTGTTCTTTTTCTCTTCCTCCTTGACTAAGCCATTTTTGCAGCTGAAGTGCTTAAGTTCTTTATAATCATTGCCTGTAAACTTGCCTGATATAAATTCCCAAGTATTTTCAATAGATCTTGATAGATAATGTAATTTCTTTTTGCATTTTCAGCTGATTCTAGTCCTTACTTCAGAACTCCACAAGAACCAGATCAAAATAAAGTGTCAATAAATCACTATTAAAAATTCTCATCCATCACAAGAGAGATGAGCAAATATGTTCACAGGACACTATATTTTTCCATACCAAACTTTCATACTTCTTCCTTCATTTACTCATTCTCCTGCATCCTATCCTGCATCCTACAAAAGTAATGACAAATAAGAGCATTTTTAATTCAGCAAATTATTGCTTTTATTTACAAAGATTTTTATGTGTTCTACTAGATTTCTTCAGTAAAAGAGGGTTGATGTGAATCATTAATTTCTTTTTATTTCTGATTTTTGCATATGAAATAATTAGTAGAATCAGCTGATACACTGTGTCACCAAGTGATAATTTTTACATTCCACATGTAAATGTTTCTGTGTGGGTTTTTTTTGTGTTTCTTTGTTGTTGTTGTTGTTTTGGTGGTGGTGCGGGGTTAGAAATATAATTTAAGATAATGTAGATATATAGAAAAAAGAATATTAGGATCCTAAGGACATTTCAATGGTATGTCCTAAAGTGGAAGGAATAATATTTTTTGAAAAGACAGCAAAATTTAGGTGACTGCCAACATTATGTCAGAAGTCTTAATGAAAACAATAGGTTCCAATATAGTGACATTGTTTGAAATACAAAGTTGTTCTTTTTAATATATTGCTTCAATATATTGTTTTTGACTGTGGCAGAGCCTTCTGAAGTAATTTTAAAGATACTAGGTGGGGAGATAAGCAGGGAACTCTATATCTGACTAAACAGTTCAAATGGGAGAAGGATCAGATGATGGAGTTTGAAATAATTTCTAAAATGAAGTCTGTAGATTTTGGAATATCAGGTTTTGTACATTTAAAGAAACACTGACAAATACTGCCTTGACTTCTATCTCATTCAAAGCAAAGACATGAATAAAATTACAGAGTATAAAAAATGAGGTGGAATTTGTCCCTGTATTTTTTTTGCATTCTGACACATTTTTCTACCTTTACTAAAAAACCTTGTTTGAGCATAATAACATTTCAATAACACTGAAAGTGTGTACTTTAAACTAAAGTGTAGTTTATGGTGCATTTTAGAGAACACTTACTGACACCTGGGTGCAGTTCCAGTGCTGGCATTGCAGTGCAATTGTAAGACATTGAACTATGACATGTTTCTTTTCTACTGGATCTTTTAACATCCAAGGAACTTCCTGTAGTGGTTAAGTGAGGTGTCCTAATAATATTATATTTCTTAATAAAGCAGACTGTACTGTTTAAAGGCATGCGTGGGCTATTGTTGAGCATTTAATGACTGTAGCACTTGACAATGCAATTCAATGCAATACTGTACCTAATTCATCGCTTCATGCAGCATGAAAGTTTCATTATGCCTACAGTAGAACAAAACATCCCACTGCAGATAACTTTCAGTAATAAATCTTACCTTATAACAGCTAGGCATTCTTGTTATTGCCATATGAACCTTTCATTATCTCTACAAACTACAGATAAATTAAGAAAAAAATTAAAAACTGAATGAAAATAAATAGTTTATTTGATGGATGTCAACTATGGCTGTATAGAGAACAAACCCAAAAGTGAAAGCTTTAAAAGCAAGTGCTGAAACTGACAGGAACTTATCATAGGTTTCCTTTTCTCTTTAATGTACCTTAGGTATTTACACTATGTGATCATGTTAACACTGGCTCAATAACTGCAGAAAAATATATACAGACATAACGAACCATTTGTATATTATTAATTTACTTAAAGCTATTAATATCCATTGATATTTAGACAATACTAATATTGATTACAAGACTTGATAATTTTAGCAGTCTCAAATATATTTCATAGAAAAATGGAAGTGTTCCGAATACTCACTGTCTGCCATGATTTGGAATTATTTTTCCAGCATATGAAAGTTTATGTTGTCCCACTTATCTCTGTCCTATGATGAACTGTTACTCGAACGGAAGAGCTTACGTAATTTGCTCTGAATATTAGGCAGTCAAATCCATCGACAATCTTTGTAAATAATAAACACACAAATTCAGAAACACATAGTCATTTACTGGTAAACACTTCTATTTCCGAAGTATTTTGTCAGATAAATATCAATCTACCAGCATAACTGTTCTTCACAGAGGGAAAATAATGATGAGAAAAATTACAGTGTTAAATTAGCTACAGTACAGAATGTAGGCAAGCAAAGACGTTTTCATAGAATGGTTAGCCAAATGCTAAAGGAAGAAAGATTATTATTGGCACTGCATTACCCTGAGTCAGAGCCACAGCACCAGTACCTTGGCCAAAAGCAGAAGCCATGGCCAGGGAGCTGTCTCTGGCAGCAGCTTCCCCACAGGGTGCCCAAGAGGCTCTCTCCCCACAGCTACCAGCAGGATAGGGCTACCTTCAGCCATGCTGTCATGGAGCTGGCCTTCATCCCTGTAAGCCAAATCTCCATGGGTATGTGCT
The DNA here is from genome assembly GCF_964273445.1 of Streptopelia decaocto. Taxonomy (NCBI): domain Eukaryota; kingdom Metazoa; phylum Chordata; class Aves; order Columbiformes; family Columbidae; genus Streptopelia; species Streptopelia decaocto. The sequence continues at coordinate 56,435,855 of NC_138658.1, read as the reverse complement.
TAGGGACCTTTCAACATCCTGCACATTCCTGGGAAAGTATGTTATTCTCCAGCACAGCATTCAATTACATGTATATTTTTGAACATGCATCACCTCATTGATTTCCTACCCTGAATCGTTCACGTACTATTAGAAATTGTGCAATCAGAATACAGTAATGAATTAGATCAGGCCGCTCAAAGCCCCATCCAACCTGACCTTAAAGACTTGCAGGGATGAGGCATCCACCACTTCTCTGGGTAGCCTGTTTCAGTCTCTCACCAGCCTTATTGTAAAAAAATTTCTTCCTTATATCTATTACAAATCTATCTTCTTTCTGTTTAAAAATTACTGCCACTTGTCCTGTCACTACAAGACTTGGTAAAAAGTCTCTGTCTTTCTTATAGGCCCCTTTTAAGTACTGAAAGTATGAAATAAGGTCTCCCTGGAGCCTTCTCTTCTCCAGGCTAAACAATCCAAACCCCCTCTCAGACACAATCTTGCATTTTAAAAAATTACCCTATGTAGATTATAGCATTGCTGATATTTGCATACTTTAAGTCTTTATAAAACCTTACAATCACTTTAATCCACCTGGTTATGATGTCCTATTTCCTAATACAAAGCTCTAGAGAGATGTAACTTCAAGTCCAATATATAGTTGCAGTCTATAAGCTTGTTGGTGCTATGATCAGTCAGTAGTGTAATCAGAAAGCAAGAATCAAACTGCTGGAAATGTTCTAACAAAATGATGTTGGATGGTTTCCAGAAAGTATTTTCCAAAAAATGTTAGTTACTCCATCTCCTTCTGGACTAGTGGTTATCCAGAGAATACCCTATACTCTTTATGGTGTTAGCTAGTGATTTGTTGTGTATTATCTATGTCCTACTGAATTATGGATAGTCCTTGGAATCTGATAACAAACAACTAGAAATTTCATAATGATTTTGTTAGAGATTCTAAAGTAATACCAGTTATATTAATGAAATGAGATTGATTGTTTGAAAGTACAGGAATTCTGAAACCACTCTCATTTTAAGAGACATCAGATTTTATGAGCTTTCCTTTACTTAGCTAATACAAGTAGACAACTGGAAGGCAGATCTTCAAATAATTGTTGCCTTTATTTTGGACATTTTTATCATAGTGAATGAGTATTTTTACCTAAATAATGAGTCAGGAATAAAAGTTACATATTTAAACTGATGAACTTTATGGTAACCAACATAATAGCTTTTTACTGGAACTGCATCAGAAGTAAATTGTTCTCATGATTCTCTCTGAACTAAATCCAAGAACAAATTAAATTTCTGTTGTGTTCCAAAAAATCTGGCCCTCTGCAGGGTACAGTACAGTTCGTAAAATTGCATAGTGGGTTTTGCACATATTCTTTTCTCAGACAGTGGTTTAGAAAATTGATTTTTTTCTTCATTCCATCTTCTTATCCTTTATGTTGTCTTTTAATTTCTCAAGTCGTACTTCCTCCGGTTTTTGTTTGTGTGGTTTTCCATATTACAAACAGGAGGATTATGTGATCATTGAAAAGTGCAAAATATTTCATAGACTTCTCTCATTTTCTTACATTTATATATTATATGCATTTGTAACAGTAACATTTTCACCACTAATCATGAACACTTTTTAAAGTACAAGACTCAGTGTATAGATACAACTTAACAGTTTTGTGCTTAATTAAAATAATTCAACTGAAAAAAATACATATTATAAATTTATAGTGTTTTTTGATGACAGTAAATATAAAACTATTATGATAAACTGGAATGTACAAATTCAAATTCCAGTAAAGCAAACTCACTAGCCAGTTTAGTAAACGAAAAATTAATCAACTAATATTCTAGATGCCAAGGAATCAAATGTATTCCTCTGAAGTCTATTATATCTACTGACCATAATTTCAAGAAATAGGCAATTTGTCTCATCTGTACTTGTCTAATGTGGCCGTATATGTATGAAAATGAGAACTACAGACATATCTTCAAACAATCTAGCTGTGACAGAAACAAAAGATAACTTCTAGTACATTTCAAAGAATCACAAATTCATAGAATCGTTTAGGTTGGAAAAGACCTTTAAGATCATAAAGTTCAACTGTTAACCTAACCTTGCAAATTCCACTGCTAAACCATGTCCCCAAGCACTTTATCTACATGTATTTTAAATACCTCTGGGGATGGTGATTAAACCACTTCCCTGGCTAGCCTGTTCCAATGCCTGACAACCTTTTCAGTGAAGAAATTTTTTCTAATACGCAATTTATAGCTCCCCTCGTGCAACTTTAGGCTATTTCCTCTTGTCCTATTTCTTGGTCTTTGGGAGAAGAGACTGACACTCACCATAGTACAACCTCCTTTCTGGTAGTTGTAGAGAGTGATAAGGTCTCCCCTCAGCCTCCTTTATTTTTGTATGTAAACTGTCTACTTTTCAAGTTGCTAAAGATAATTTCAAAGATGGTAACTGGCACAGAGATTGATATGTTTCAGATATTAATTCATGTGCTCAATCACAACTGATACACGCAAATTCTTGACTATTAAACTCACTATTTAGGTTTATATCTTACTCATTCTTTTCAATAATACTGTCACGAAATATTACACGGAGGCACCCCGAGGTTAATTTAAGGGACAACAGAGTCCACAACAACTTTTATTAAACCAGTGAGAAACAGGGTTTTAGCACTCCACGAGTGACTTAAATACAGGTTCAGATATCAGTTGAGGAAATAATTTGAAGGGGCAGCAACTAATACAACAGGCGGTCCACAGTGTGCATGCACGTGGCTGCACCAAAACAATGCCGGAGCCGGCCCTGGGTCCTGGAGAAGCACACACTTGCCAAACACGGTGCAGGATTATTTTTTTTAAAAGAGATGCACGCACTCGTAGGGAGTACGGGAAGTGTACACTCGCGATTCCGCGAGGGTAAATTTATAATACACTCGCAATTGAGCGAGGAAATAATTTACTTACACGTGCTAGTGTGCACGGAATCCTACACGTGCTTATGTGGAAGCACGGGAGGAAAATACACTCGCAATTGTGCGAGGATTAATTTAAAGTACCCGTGCAAATGTGCACGGAAAGTATAAATATACTCGCAATCCTGCGAGACGTTTTACTTACACACGTGGCGGCGAGGCAAGCGGAGTCTCCATCCCGGGGAGCGGGGGGGGGGGCGTGGCTCCCGGTGGCAGTGGCCAAGCTCGTGCTCCGAGGGACCCGCGACAATGGGCGGAGTCGCCGACGAGAATCCCGTTTTTATACTGGCTGATCAGATCTGACCTGTAGGCATTCTAGAAGCTTCTCTGCACCCCCACACTGGAGTGGGTGCTCCTGAAGCCTCCAAAACATCCCCCACACTGGCTCCTTGACACTCCCTTCTCATAATGGCCCTAGCCAGGGTGCTCTGGGGCCAAACAAAAGAAGCTGTTAGCCTCAAGTACCAGAGAAAGAGGGAGATGCACCCACTCCTTCCAAACTGAAGGGGGGGAGGGGGAAAGAGGGGGGTTGCATTCCACCACAAATACTAATATCTAAACCATCCAAACCTCAGATTTATGTTTCTTAGGTTACATTATCATGCATCTTTATGGTACATGTGGTCTGACCAAGTCATACTCTAGTTTCTCAACAGAAGCGTAGTTGTAAATAAAAATAAAAATTACCATGTCATAGACATCCCCCCTCTCAAATCTTAAACTTAAGTCAATATTTGTTACAAATTCCAACAAAGGGCGAAACATTACTCTCCAGATAGATCTGCAATGTGTTTATTTGCTTAAACAGCAAATTTCGTGCAAATAGATATCCAGTGTCCAAACAAATCTTTCTGAAGTCTACTGTTTTCAAACAAACACACCACCTAAAATCAACGTGACCTCTAACAATATGATGAGCTAATAAAACAAGAGAGAATATAGGGGATAAATTTAATATCTTCCATCAAGATAGGGTGTAGCATGATGTTTTTCAAAACTGTGTTAAATAACATCACTAAAATTCAAAAATGTAAATAAACCCACACCAAATAACTGAAATCACATACCTACCTGAATGACCTTTGTCCAAAGTCACTGCTTAAATTAAATAGGAAAGATTTTCCCTTAGAAGCAGTTTGATTTTTAACTTTATATGTACTTATATTTCTTGTAATGCATTTGTGTGCATAAGTAAAATGAAAGAATCTAATGACAGTTGCACATAATTTATCAGCGACTCATTACAAAAGTTCTCTTTGTTGCATAGGAAAAGGAATACTATACCCAACTTCCTCATATTCATGGTAAATTTCTTTGCAAATGTATAATAGAAGATATGGCACCTCCTATACAGGAGAAATTTAAATCAATGTTGTATTTCTCAAAAATATTCACCTAGTACCCTTTTGTAAACATACAGAGACATACAGACATTACTGAAGTGTAGCCTGTGTTAAAGTGCAGTTAAGACTAGATAATCATCATAATTTTGTATTGAAAAATTGTGAATGCTTGGACTTTCTACACAAGGTACAACAAACATGCAAGCAAAGGAAAAAAATGTTGCTCTCTCTTGACTGGGTATTTCTAGGATGCTAACTTAGAATGCTTCTAAGATAGCTGAAGGAACAACTGTTCACCCAATGGCTGACAATGGGAACATGCACAGTCAAACTTCTTCAGAAAAAACTACATTGAAAAGAAACATGTTATCCAGAAAGTAATCTCAAACCCTTATTTAAGAGTTGACCTGGCTGCCTAGTGGTGGTTTCTTTGGGTGGTTATTAATTATCTGCATACACTTGTCTGGGGGTTAACTGCTGATTTATTTAGTGGTTAAATGAAACAAACTCTTAACCAGTAAAAGACAATTTTACTATCTCCTGTAAATCTCGCAGTCCATTTGGAAATATATAGTTCCATTTCCAATTTTCTGTGATAAGCAATTCTTGTAATTGGTGATGCTGTCCTGGCCCCTTGCATTGCCTGGGCATTGATAGTCCAATACAAATACCATCCAAGATATTGTACCTAAACAGAGGGCAATAGAAAAGAGAAAATTTCCTTTTTGGAATGTTCTTCAAACACATGGAAGAAAGGTTTTAAACTATATAGTTTAAAACTTTAAACTGAGTACTTTTAAAGATCTAACTATATTTTAATATACTTGAGAACATCATTTTTCATGCTGCAGTGAACATTGTAGTGTCTTGGGTTTTTTGTTTTCAGGTCAAATTTTCTGAGACTGTTGAAATATTGCTTTTAAGGTTTTGAAAGAAAGCTATCTTTAAATTAAAATCTTGATAACATACAATGCTGTCCATTTAATTCTTTTGATTAAGATAGAACTAGCACTTAAAAGGAATAACTGAATACTAAAATATGCACTACCATTAAAAGTCATATTTATGCTTTTTTAAATGCTGAAATCCTATAAAAGAGCATCCCTGAAATAATTAAAGCATTTTTAATTGAATTCATGAAGTACACCACAAGTATTTCAACATTCTATGTAGCAAAAGCAGTGAATGTTAACATGCTAACATTTCCATGGTGAATATTCTACAGTCTTAGGAGACAGCAGTTAGTGCTATAATCACAGTACCTAGCAGCTAAGGACACTTGCTGTGGCAAATTCATTGTTATGAACAAATAGTAACATGCCTAGAAGGCCAATTGGAATTATTATTTGAGTTCTCTTTTAAGAGAATGTTCTCATATTTTCATAATTAATTCTAAGATATGGAATATACCAGCTTATAACTCAACTAAATATAAACTAAAAAACATAAACCATTTTAGCCTTGAAGTTTTGTTTATTGTATGGTTTTGGTTTTTTTTTTTTTTTTTTTTTTTTTAAATCTCTGAAACTGTTTGGGTATGAGTTTATTGTTCTAAGAAGGGGTACATTTAGCTTAAGTGAAGCACCAGCCTCTCCATGCCGGAAAATACCCTTTCAGTGAAACAAAAAGGTAGAAGTGAGACGTTAAATAAATAAGCTAAAAAAATAAAAGCAGTTTTGCTGAACTTTTAAACAGTTCTCAAACTATTCACATATTAATCTAATCCTTTGTGCCCTTTGCCTGCCTCTCTCCAGCTCAGAAGTTAGAAGAAATATTGTTAGAAGGAAAACTGATTTGAAATAACATGTGTATCAACTAGAAATCTACTTGAATAATTACTTTTTCTTGAGTCAAAAAGAAGGCTAAGAGATATTTTTAAGTCGTTGCTGAATCGAAATCAGAGATCAACATAACTCACTTGTCCAGTTAGTGATTCAACTAAAAACTGACATCTTCTGGCAGGATCCGAGTCAGCATGATGTCTCTGTGTTTACTAATGCCTGCAGAGCAGCTTCATGCTACATCTGCCTTTTCATGCAAACATAAATTCTCTGTCTCACGGTCAGATTTGTCATCGTGTGCAGTTTGTACCTTATCTTTCTTTACCTTAGCCTGGTATTGTGTTAGTTTTGTTCCTTAGAAGATCTTTAGGTAAAGTATTCCAAGTGTGTTCTCATTCTTCTGCAGTGGGCAACTACCTTTGTTTCTGTCAGAAGATCCTGCTAAGGCCCAGTCATTCCAAGGTCTGTCCTAGCTCTCACAGTGGTGAACAACACTCTGTGCATGTGTCTGCATTACCACATTCATGTGCTGTGGAAACTGCAGAGTGTAAAAAGAGAGTCCCCATATGTGTTGTCCATCATTACCTTGCCTCCACTTTTGTTGATCACTGTTATGGCATTGATAGGCACGTAGCGCTACACTTCAGTTTCCTTTATGTCCCTGTCTCCCGTGTTCTGGGTTTAGGAAACTGGAGAGAAGTTGAAATATTGTTCTGAGAAACAAAGAGTACCTGTACTCCAGCACTAGTGTTCCCCGACATTTTAATGGAGCAAAACTCCAGAACAGACTTGTCAAAGCACAGTAAAGATATGTTACTGATGCGGAATAGAACTCACCCAGGTCTGCTTCAGTCAGAATTAACTTAAAGCAATACTGAAATAAAAAACTAGATTGGTTCAACCGTTTAAAATAAACACCTAAAACTTACAAAATCCATTGGAGAAATTTGCTTTGAATGCAAGTCTGCTGTGGTGGGGCTTTTTTGTTTGGTTGGTTTTTTTGTGGTTTTGTTTGTTTTTGTTTGTTTTGTTAGTAAGCCAGGAGGGTACCTTCTATCAAATGCTTAGGGCATAATAGATAATTAAGATGGGATATAGTTCACCTAATGGAGATATAGGCATCTGAACCTCATTTGAAGCCCAAAGAAAGATCTCAATTTTATGTTACAGAATTCTCTACTTCCAAATCCATCAGGGAGTCCTCTTAGATTTCTAGTTTCCAGGATTCCTAAGTGCTATGTGTGTCCTGAGCAGCTTGTTCTCCAGACTAGATTTTCATTGCAATTCAGATTTAGACAGACAACTGCCTAAATTATATCTAAATATCTCAAAATTAAAAAAAAAATTAGAAAATTTAATGAGTTATATTTTTCGGTTTTAAATCAAGTAAAGTTTTGAAGAAAGTATGAGCATAAAGTCAAGCATATAGGGAGATGTAAATAAGATGACATTGACATTTACATATACTCCAGGATTCTTTTTAATTGTCTGTCAACATTAAATGTATATTCTTAACAAAATTATGCATCTTCATTTTTCTTTGGTGTACACAAATGCAGATCAAATTAACATAGCTGCCTTTTGCAATTGAGCCTATGACTTATGATACTGTACCAACATATGGCTGGTACCGTGCCATTAACCTGCTGGGTATAAACTGGTGAAACTACTTTGAATGTTTATTTTTTATGTTATCTATTAACTTTATGCCTATCTTCTAGGTTACCTCATTCCATTTCGGACATGGAATTTCATTTGCTACTTTTTAAATGAATGTTGTATTAAATACATTTATTGCAGGTACCCATAAGAAAGTGAATGCAATTTCGACAGTGAATTTATACATCATTTTCTCGGTGATTCACTATGCACATAAGAACAGAACAGAGCATAAGAAGCTTTTTTAGCTCCACAACTATTTTTACTGGAAAGTTTCTTTTTGCATTGTTATTTTCTTTTAAGATGCTATCTTTTTCTTTTATACCTGCCAAATCACACTGTTTAAATCAAGAACATTTTATTTTGAATGCAGCAGTCTAATAGGGTAACATCAAGAATAATGTAAGGTTGGGATACCACCAGGACTAAAGCTGATAAGGAGCAGCTTGTTATTATGTCACTTTCTCATAAATAACTCATCCTTTACCAAGTAAAAGAAGACTGAAGTTACCATTATTTAAAAGAAATTAAAATATCTGCAAATAATAGTTCTCACTGAAATAATTAAAACAATCAGAAATTAATAATTTTCTGCAGAACAGAAGTTTTTGTTGAAAAACAAGTAAGAAGAGTACATGTAGTTCCTTTATGAAATGCGTGTCCTTTATTTATCAATGATAATACTTTCAAATAAGCTATGATCACTGAACTAAATTTGGAAGTTTGAGCTCTCAGAAGATAATCCTCATGGTATGCAATCTGTGTGAAGGGAAAGATAGGGAATAAAAGAGAAGCAGAAAAGTCACATGTCACTTTTTCTATCATCCATCTCCTGCTCACACTGTTGTGTAATAGCAATAAAGATTTGTATATACTTTAAGTAAACACAATGAAAAATTCTAAAGGAAATACCTTTTGACCAAGCTTTTTTCTAATCAGGAAACTGAGTGTGTTTTACAGGAGTTCAACTATGGTTATCACACTTTTTTATTGCATGGTCCAGATTAATAACAACAACAAAAGGGGAAAAACAAAAACAGAAACTCAAACAAAACAAAACAACAAAGAAAAGCTCAGAGCCAGATTGTCAGAGCCTAGAGCTAAGAATGGAATTTCAAAAACACTCAGCACTCATCGGGTACCAACACTACATAACTTGTTGTTGTGAACAATGTTGAAAATCTGCCCTCCACTCAGGTGGAGTAATTCAAGTAAAGCAAATTATACAGTGATATTAAACCTGATGAAGAGGAAGTTCCAGAACAGTTCCAGAAATTCAGAAATACCATCAATACTATCAAAAGGCAATCTATAAAAATTCATCATGGTCTTCTTAACTCATAATAAGGAAAAAAAAAAAGAATAGAAAGAGAGTGAAAAATACTATAAACAGTTCCTCCACAGTGTGTTTTTAATGACTATAATTATATTTAAATAATTTTCTTTCTTGTAACACCTTTCAATTTTCTCCCTTCTCTCTAGCTCAACTTACTCTAAGTTAAGGACCACTCCTTTTTCTTTCTACTATTCTTTTAGTGGTTGTTCTGCTGATAGACATAAAAGTGTCTGACTTAGTACTATGCAAGAGGTGTTACCATCCAGTTTCTTACTCCTGATCTTTTAGTAATTATTATATACATTCTCTATTCTTGTTATTCTTATTGAAGCCCAGGGACTTGGGGACTTGGGCTGGAGTCCAGTGACCTGAAAAGTCTTTTAATGCCAATGTTTTAAACTCTGATTACTACACCTTTGTGGATTCCACACCTTTCTTGTCCTTATTTAATCATTTCTCTCCACACCTTTATTGATGCATTGCTATACATGACTTATGTCAGTGAAATTGTCATTCACTATAGAATGTTTTCCTCAAAAAGTGTTGAATACTGTGGAGTTAATTTTTTTTTCTTATAGTATTAACTGAAGCTGTTTTAATACTGCTATTCCAGAAGTGAGCTGTTTAAACAGTTTGATGTTGAGCCAAAAATTATACTTTTGTGTTGAAGTGTCAAATCTGGAGTTGTACAGGTAGAATAATGTCTGTGTGCTTATGGGACACTGATTTATCCATTTTTTCTGTGTAGGCAATGCCCGATTAAATCAATCATATGCTAAGTAATATGGATCCACATTCAAATGGACATGATGTCTAACATTACCATAACAAAAGCAAGCAAAACGCAGTAGCTTTTAATTATTTTTTTTTGGAAAATAGAGGAGCAGATGCTCATCAAGTAAACCAATGGTAAATGCAGGATTTCAATTAATTTAATCTGTGAAAGAAGTAAATGTCCATTTCCTGCTCTCATCTTCTGAGCATTTAACTAGTTCCAATGCAATGGTACTGAGTTCTGAATATACAATACCAGCTCATTTGGTGGTTGATCCTTGTTAGCTTATATTGCTCAGTTGTTGTGACTTGCATAATATAAGCTTTCCAGTGAATTACAATCTTTTTATATGCTCTTACAGGATGAATAAATAAAATATGCAGAAAGGCTGATGTTCTCAGTTATTTTCTGCTGGTGTTTAGAGAAATTCCCATATATATATATATATATAAAAATATATAAAAATTTCATCATCCCCCCCAACCCGTTTCTGTAGCCTCCTATTGATTTTATCTTTTCAAAACTGTAGAATTTTTTCAACAGCAAAGAAACTGGTTTATGTTCAAATTTTCTGAACAATGAAAATATTACTAGTGATTAGTTTTCTTTTTGACAGTGGTTTGACTTAAACTTTCAGACGGCTTATCAACCTAAGAGTCTTATTAAAATATTCCAGATAAACAAAGGGAACATTTACTAATGACATGGTCTCCTTGTTCTAGGACAAAATATAATTCTACTAAATCCTACCTATTAGAGATGTAATTAAAGAGGACTCTGTGAGTTTAGGTTTCTATTCCTCTCACAAATGTTGCAAAAAATTACTTCCACACTTCTTAATTATTTCTTAAGAGTATGTCCAGATGGGTTCTCTGAGGGCAGCAGGAAATATCCAGGAATGGACAATAAAAGGGCCAGAAGCCAAAATTATGAAATATGATCATTTCAATATCTCCATTGTACTCAACTGAAACATAATTAAAAGTCATCACCAGCAGAGAAGTTTTCTTATCAGGGTCCTGGCAGCTTTTTAGAAGTGTGGACACTTGCATATTGCATTAGAGACTCTGCTTGTTCACCACCTGGTCAAAGACAGATGACCTGGTCTTCAAATCGAGCAGTATGTTGTTTTTGCTTGTGTAGAATTTCTTTAGTAAACCATAAACAAATAATCTGTATTGATTTTTAAGTGTGAGCATTATTAGTGGTTAGGCTGCATTGAAGATTTACCTCATAATTCAAAGTATTAAGGATGAAAAATTGCCAAAATATCTGAAAAGGTTAGTATCTGCTCCCACAACAGTCTAATGATTACAGAGTTCTGAAGTGAGAAGAAAAAAAAAAAAAAAAAACAACAAGAAAACTTTTTCAAAACATGTGAAAGTACTTGCTCCCTACAACTACCTGAAAGGAGATTGTAGCAAGGTGGGTGTCATTGTCTTCTCCCAAGTAACAAGTGATAGGACAAGAGGAAATGGCCTCAAGTTGTGCCAGAGGAGGTCTAGATTAGATATAAAGAATAATTTCTTCACTGAAGGTGTTATCAGGTATTGAAACATGCTGCCCAGGGAAGCGGTAGAGCCACCACCCCTAGAAGTATTTAAAAGATGTGTAGATGAGGTTGCAAGGGACGTGGTTTAGTGGTGGACTTGGCAGTGCTAGTTTAACAGTTGGACGTGATGATCTTAAAGGTTTTTTCAAAGCTAAACGATTCTATGATTCTACTTTCTTATAAGGTATTTTTTCAATATATTCCTAAAATCATGGTGATCATGCTGTGGTGTTCTCTCTTTGCTTTCAAGTCAGCATATATCACCAAAAGACATTGCAATATAAAATACATGGTTAGTTCTGGCCTTTTTTTTTTTTTTTTTAATTTAAATTTTATTTTTTTCCCTCCAAACCGCCTCTATGAAACAGAACATGATAATGAAATAACTGAGTGATAGTTTATTTTATTAGGTGGAATCTGATCTGCATGAGAACACTTTCTCTTTTATTTTCTCTAAAATTTCCTATGTTCAGATGTTCACAGCAGGGACTAAAGCAGTACAACTTCACTAGAATTGCATGTATCTTATGGTAAGACATAAAAAAACTCCAAACAGTTAAGGTAAACTGAATAAATAGTGAAATGTGAACACTTTTCCCAACCAAAATACAAGATCTTCCAGCAGAGTGACTTTTGCTCATTGTCATAGTGCTGTAAAGCAACCACAACTGTTTGATGAAAACTTTGTTTCATAAGATGTTCATATTAATTTATCTAGTTTATAAGAAAAACACATCTGCCTAACACATACTTAGATATATAATGATGATTGCTTTCTATTTACTTTTTAGTTTTATTTAGAAGGCAAATAAACTTGATCTCATTCAATATTATTTCTAACCTTCCTAAAACAGAATAATTTTGCAGGTTAGAGGTAGAGATTTAAATTATGAATCATTTATGGTTAGCTCCTGCTGAGTACAATTTCCTGTGTTACCCATGCTTCTGAATATCTGAGTGATACCCTTCTGCTATACAGGAAATGTGCTGCCACAAATATTTTTGTTTTAGTTGCAGCAACTGGCCTTTAATTTTGTTAAAATAACAAATTTAATTGTGAATTCTTTGGCACCTTCTCAGATGAGCCATGTGGTTTTGTCCTGGAATCCACTTTATTTAGTCTTACTACATTGCACAGTGGATTCAGTATAATGAATCATGGAATTATTTAATGTGTTCTAAATGTTTTGTCAGGGAAGGACTATGAACATAATATATTAGCATTATAATTCCTGACAGAATATTAAGAATTAAAATAAAAATTGTCATACTGCTGTGCTTGCTATAAATATTGCATGAATACCCAACATAGGAGTACCATCCATTCAAACTTAACATGCTCCTGGCAGAATGGAAAAATAAAGCTTCTCCCAGGGAAAGTTGCAAGAGTTTACTCTGTGAATGAATTAAAAAAAATTAAAAAAATAATAATAAAAAAAAAAAAAATTAAAATGACCCAGCATATTTCCTAAGGATTTAATGAACAGCTTTGCCTCAAGCAACTAGCTCTCCCAAATGGCAATTAATTCATTAATCCCTAGGAACTGCCCTAGGGTGAGTTTCTTCTTTCTGTTTTTTCTTAGCAAAAATAGTCTCACTTCATAGGGTTAACATAATTCCTAGCACTGTTAATCTGCAATTGTTTAAAATAAGTGTGCATGTGTATATAATGCTAATAAAATACTATTTCACAATGTTTCCGTATAGAAATAAAAAATAACTATTAATACTTCTTCTAAAAGCAAATTTGTATATTACATACAAAATTAAAAATAATGAAAATTACTAATGGTTTGATTAACTCTTATTTATACCTTCAGATTGCTTTGCAGACAATTAATTCATATGAGTAAGTCCTGGTGACACTGGTGCTAAAAGTGAAGTGGTTTATTCAAATGCAAATATCAACTCACTTGAAAAATTTATCTTAGTACTAACAGAAGTGATTCTTTCATGAAAGAGATACTGGCTTGTCTCCAGAATTAACGTTTATCATTTTTTTCAGAACACACGGGCAATTTCAAAGAAATGCTGCATTTCAAATATGTTTCTGTTCCCATTCTTGCTTCTTGATATTGTAGGTCCAATACAATTCTATTTCTTAGAGAATTCCAGTGAAAAGTTACCTGCAGGAAGTATCAGTTTCATGGTCAGAGTTTCTCAGCTTGGAGAGGGACGGGTAAACAGTTAATACAATCTCAATATCAACTTTAGAGAAATTTAACCTTCAGCACACGTACTGAATATGTCTTCCTCCAACATTTTTCTGCTGGAAATCCTATGACATTCACCGATAGGTAATTTTAATATTTTATATTCTAAAATTCACTTTGTCTAGCAATCCACAGGGGATTTGAGTTTAAAGACGTTCAGTTGAAGAACTCAATTTCTTTCTGATTGTAAGGAGAATGTATTTAGTCCTAGTGATTTCTTGTTCAAATTAATTGTGTTAGCAAATGGACAGCCATTATACATGAGCTGTCAGTTCATCTTCTTGACCAGGCTCAGGTAAAGTAAAAAATTTTGAGATGATATTGGGTTTGAGGAATGGCATGGTCATGCAATTTAAGAAATTAAGTGATATGAAGTATTCACAAAGTCTCGTTTCAGGGTCTTCAGAAATGCAGAATTTATTCTAATCTTATTAATATTTCTGTGCAATTATTGCATATGCTTAAAATCAGCAACATATCTTTGCTTCTACCCCATGCTGTTTATCCATTTCTGCATTTGTTTTCTCATTGGACTGTAAAACTTGTTTGATTGTTGGCTTATTAATCCAAGCACTTTTAAAGCCTGAAACTTTTGAATATCTACCTAATTGAAGCTCTATTCTCTTGATGCCTTTTGCTAGCAGAAGAAAGAAAGGACCTAATCTGTCATCTCAAACCTGGACTGAGAATGTAGGCACTCAAAAATCAAAGATGGCAAACCAGAAGGGGGTTTTCTCTGAACAGTGCTGATGAGACCCATGGTACAACACTCAGAAGGTGAAACATCCTATTCTCTCATTTAATAGAACAAGCCAATTCATAACATAAATTGTATGATATACAATATAAATTCCTGGCATCCTCCTGTGATTTGGATTTGGTACTATGTTGTTCTCATCTCATTTGAATTCACTAATTAACAGCACACACTTGTGCACATCTATGTTTTATTAATACTTACGCATACATATCTTCTCTCAGCGACTAGAACTAACAAAAAAATCAAAATAAGACCTCTGCTGAATTGAATGCACCATTCTAAAAAGCATACAAAACTACAGTATGTGTAGAAAACAGAAATCAGCTGAAAGCTGTCTTTTCTAACACTGTACTTGTGAATAACTACTATTTAATGTAAACTGCTATGAATGACAAAAATGCTGAGTCTCTTGTGAGAATTTGAGGAACTTTTATTTCTTTTTGTCATAGACAATGGGCCATTTTTTCTGTTTGTTGAATTAGCTGTTTCCTCTAAACCATTACATGAAATTCTCAGGATCAGGTTTTAAAATGTGGAGGCTGAATAGAGCAAATTACACCTGTCAATTATTCTAGAATATATCCAAAGTAATTACAGTATAACTTAGAGCAGAATCTAGTCTTAAAATCCCACGGATGTGAGTAACATGTTCTTATTTTTCATGAAACTGAGTAAATTTTACATATATCCTTGCATAATCTGAATGCACCACTTTCTTAAACAGATGCCATATGACCATTAGAAGTCCACACCAAGAAAAACAGTATGAATTATGATTAATTACAATGTATTAGTTAATGATAAATGGTCCAACAAATGAAACTGCATGCTATAAAGTGTTAGAATAGAATAAATGAAATCAGAATACAGGTTCATCTTGTTTCCTTAATCCATTAACCAAGTATTGCTATTGTCTTCACTGACAGAAACTGTTGATGACAAAGGGTTTGCTTTTTCTGCTGCTGAGCTACACAGACAAATTTGAATGCCAACAAATACTTTTTTAGAGGAACAGAGAATTATTGTATGTTTTCCATGACTGACTCACAGCTGTGATTACAGACTACAAAATATATCCCCTCTTGGAAGATTCAAGGGCACATATTCCAAAATCAAACCTTAGAAGAGTAACCTTTCATTACCAGAAAAATAACAGTCACTTCATCAAAAGAGGAAATTAAAATGTTAGAAATGGAAAAAACAAACAATCAAACAAAAGTATATATTTTTTTTCCTTATGTGCATTATTAAATAAGAAGATACGTAACTGTAGCAGTTCTAGGAAGAAGCTTCTTGTATCCCTTCATTTATTTCTCAGTTTCACTTTAAACGCTGCAGGATCTCAACACCAGTACAATTTTTCAAAATTGCTTTTGGAAACTTTTTGTATTCATTTCATTTTTTTTCTAGAACCAGAACTGATCTACTATCTGAATTCTCTATTTTTAGCTGTTCTCAGAAGAATACAGCAATAAATGCTAAGATGGTGTAGGTTTAGCTTTATGGGGAAAAAAAATCAGTGATCATAAAAGACATATTAAGATCCACTTTAAGAAGGCTTTTACTTCTGGCACACTATTGATTGTGCCTTTCATATGTGTGTTGATATTTCACAAAGAATTATGTTAAATTATTTACAGTATTTATCTTTATAGTTTATTACATAAATGAAGGAATACTGGTTCTCAAAAAAAAAAAAAGGGGAAAAAAAAAGGAAAAAAAAGTATGCTGTATATCAATTAGAATTGTGTGAATACTGAAATATTTCTAACTTTAACCCAGTTATTTTTTTAGTCACCAAAGTCATTCTCAAATTGAGACCTTCAAAGAGATAATCCCACAGAAGTTAATTATTTGATCCATTAATTCTCCAGGGGCCAGGAGCAGAGTGGCAGAGGCCCACAAGGAAAGGCAGGGCAGGGTTTAGGCCTGACTGGGACATCAGCTGGTGGGTGGGGGTCAGGATCAGTCCCAGTGGTGGGAACTGGGGACAGACACATCCCTGGGAGGCCAGGCTGGGCCATGGCTATAAGGCTGGGCTGAATGTCAGGCCACAGGTCTCATTACTCTCTGTTAATTGTGGGAAACTACGATGTCCGTGGATTCCCCGATGGAGAGTATGGGAACAGAGTTTGACCTTGAAAATATTAAGGTCTACCTGTGAGAAAGATGGGAGTAAGGGAGTATCTGGAAAAAGGGAGTAGAAGAGTAATGTGGATGATAGCTGAATTAGCCAATGAGAGCAGTTGGTAACAAATAGTAAAAAGACAAATGAACTGGTAAAGACTATATAAAAATGCATTTGTGGCAATAAATGGAGTATCTACTTGCGTCTCAGAAGAACTTGGTCTGTGTCGTTTGCCTGTCCCAACCATGACAGCTAATCACCTGTGAAATGTATCCATCCCCCGTGGTGATCTCTGTATTTTTTGGTCAGATCTCACTGTGTTATTTGATATGATCAGAAGCCTCTTGTGTAATCTGCGGAAGTTTCTCACAGTCTCTTCAGTTAGATAAAATTCAGGCCAGGATATAACATGAAGATATGTTGTGTTATCTAACAAATATTGTAGGAAAATGAAGGTGCCAAAGACTACTTTCTCAAGCAGTCCCAGAGATATCTATATTATTTTATCTTTCATATGGAATATCTATTTGGAAATTCATCTGATCTTCTGATTTTCTCAAACCTAGATCAAATCCTAATATTTTACAAAATGTAAGTGGTGCCATTTGAAATACAGCAAATATAGGGATAATGTACCATCAGCAAAACCACATTTATGCTTAGCCAAATGGGTATCTCACCAGCTGACAAAGTGGCAGCTATCCTAATTACTTCAGTAAAGATGCCCATGTTAGTACTTTGCAAAGTAATGCTTTCTGCTTCTACTATCACAGGAAAAAATCTTGGAAGCTATGGAGCAGGTCCTCCCAGCTGCTGCCTACATGCTTTGTAATAAAAGGTATTGCAGATGTCAGAAGCCTGTTTTGGCTACAAGCACCTTCGCTCCCTGCATTTCTTCATGGACTTAACCCAAATAGGTGTTCGGATAATAGAGCAAAGCTGAATTGTTCTGTTCTGTTCCATTCCAACAATGAGGACAACTTAATTTCTTTAACATGACCAAATGAAGTTATTTTACAGTACTTAGAATCCTTGAATTGGCTCATCCTGTCAAGATGTATTGCTTTTGTTTTTTATTTGTTCACTAATTGCAAAGAGGTGTTAAACCCCCAGATCTGAACACGGGAAAATTCTCTGGTGAAGGGAACAAAACCATTTTAATGAGGATTATTTCACAAAATAAGGACAAGTCTCAAGGTGCAGAGGATGCTTGAAGTAGAAGTCCTCAGTAAGAAAATTCTGGAGTCTCTGCAAAGTACAAATAATAAAAATAAGCTGAAAACAGGCTGCTTAAATTGAAAAAGCTTCTGCTGAAATGTCAAAAGTAGGACAGAATGGGAGAGGTGCAAAAGTAAGTTTGGCCTTGAATTGTCCCTTCTACACTCTTTGCTGTTCTTAGAAGTACAGAATAAGGTTCTCGTTTAGATAGATACATAGTAGTAGCATAGTATTTTCTGTTTAAGTAATACTGCAGGATGATAAATGTTCCATAGTTTTGACCTTTGGGATGGCTCTTGAGGGCTTTCAAGAACCTAGTGATCTGTTAGCTCTGTGGAATGTTTCTAAGAACATATATGAGTCTTATCATTTTCAATTATAGCCAAACAAGAATGACAGCAATTTAGATTGTTATCAATAAAATATGTTCATTGAAGTTTAGTGTTAGCACTGGTACTGATAGTGACCCTACCTGTCTATGGCTCCCAACAGCCTCTTATCCTTTCATTTCATTTTCAACTAGGAACTGGATTGTATGGATTTGTTTTATAACTTGAAGCAGGTCCAGAAATGTTCTGAGGTGAGAATTTCTGCTTATGACCTAACGTACTTAAAAACCAGAATAAAAAAACACTTGGCACATTAGACAAAGGTGATTGAGCTGACTGCTGTCTTCTTGACATGAGCACATTCAGAAAATTGCCTTGACCTGAAAAAGAATCAACGTGCATTAACCCCTACTACCATCTCACTGATCCCCTTGCTGTGTATTCGGAGGCAGGTACTGCTCACCTGATAGTAGACAGTAGTTCAGTATTACATCAATCCAGGTTTAAAATACAATTATTTATATGCACAGAGGACCTTTAAGGCTCATCTTGGAGACTAGGTTGACAAAGGGTGGGTTTTGTGGAATTTATTTTATTGTTTCTTTACATCTAATTTAACAAAGCCCGTAAAAGATTAAAAGGATGCAAATGTGGAAAGACTATTAAGACATTCATATTCTTCTAGCCCAGTCTTTGTTAGATCCAGCTGCACCAGGATTTTCCAGTTCCCTGTATTTCATAAAGAAACTGGTGTCTGGCTATCTTGTCACTTTGGTCCATTCTAATATCTGACAGTTCAACCCTACACCAGCAACAAATATGGTTTCCTTGTATATGATTTCTTTCCATTGAACCATGTTCTTTGCTCCCTTTACTTGCAAATACTTTTTCACCTGGAATCAGGAGTGACTCCATTCTCATCAGACGAATCATATTTCCTCTAAGACTTTGCAAGCATGTCTAGTTATTTCATTTTTAATAAGTGCAACATTTTAAATGTAGTAGTAATTTATCACTGAAAATTAACTTCTGTGATTTTTTTTTTTTTTTTTTTTTTTTTGCAAAACCTCAGCTTCAAGCCCACTCACACAGAAGATCCAAGGTAAGGACTGTAGAATCAGAAATCTCAGAAATCTCCTAACTGTCAGGTCCTTGCTTCTCAATCCATGTTAGAAATATATTAATATCTTGGAGGCAGATGATCTTCAGCAATCTACACTTGCAAGTTGTTTCAAAGCTCGACATACAATTTGGTAAGAAATGAGCAAGAAAGTTACAAACGAGATTTCATGAGAGTATGCAGGCTGACTCAAGCTGTGCTCATAACGCTCAAATTTAACAAGTCAGAAGTAACTGTAAATTGTGAATATTTTTATCTTACAAGAAATCAAATATCTGTAAGCCTGTTTAATCGTATAACACAAAGTTCTACAAATAAAACACGTGTAAGTGCACACACACATGCACACCCACACACATACACAACAGAAAAACTGCTAAATTTGAATGAAATTCTGTTAACTGTTTCCACATAGAAACTATGACTTTGTCATTTTTTCATTTTTCTATGGTTAACATGTTTCTGTATTTCTAGAATAAACAAATAAGTGAAAATTTAAACCCGTTCTGTTTTTTTCTAAAGAAAAGATTAAAGGAATAAAATCCCAAATTTTCAATCAGTACAAAAATATGGAGGTTAAAACTAACAGTCCATTTTATTCACCTTTTTTTCCAATAATGTGAACAGGATTTGTCTTTATCTTTCCCAATTCTAGAACAAAGTGTGAGCCTGAGTTTTAACCACAGAACGTTTTGCACTCTCTTTCTTTACACTGATTTAAATTTTAGCATATGTTTAGATCTCTAGAACAAACAAAGAGAGCATACTGCAGCCGCTGAAAGAGAGATTAAGTAATTCATTAACTGTGGTTTCAAAGAGAGGATGTCTAATTTTTGTAATCTTCTTAAGTACAAAGAGACAGAAGTCAAGTTTTAGAAATGCTGTCTTCCTTTGGCAAACAGGCATTCTGTCTTATTAGTTCTTGATGTACATCCACATAACAAGCAAGGCACAATGCATCACCGCAAAGCAAGAGAGAAAACATTCAGGCATTTGAAATCTTTGCTTTTTTTCCTTTTTTTTTTTAATAAAGTCCAGTTCCAAATATGATGTTGTCTGGGATCTATTAGTAACAGAAGAACAATGTGAACAAAAAAGCTATTGCTTTTTCTTGATTCAAAAAAAGTAACCTTTTCCAGAAGAATGAAGGACTTCATCTCAAAAGATTATTCTTTCAAGAAAAAATTGGATCAAATATTGCAACACTTTTTATAAAAAACCCCATATACTAATAATTAAAGTAGTGTAAATAATGTAAATCTATCATAACTTTCCCTGGATCTTCTATTTGTCAAGACACTAGAAAACAATGAGAAAACTATCACATTGTAAACTCTAGAGAATACACAGTTGAAGCATAGGTACTACATCTATGCCAGATGTAAGCTGGCATAGAAATAACTTATCTATAGATCTGTTAAAATATAAAATTCCTTCCCCCATCTGTTTTAAGATCAACATGTCATACCTACTATGTTGTGGAAAAGTCATATATTCAAGTGTACAAGTGCCTTTGTGAGTGTACTTTTTCCACATTCTCACATAGGTGAGCTTTTATGTAAGGGCTTCACAATAGCAATAACAGTTTTTACTATTCAGGTGGAATCCACCTTCAATTCAGAATAGCCGATTTTTTTGTTATCTTGTTTTCTTTAATGCATGTCTTGCTTTATTTGCTCATTCACTATTCATAGACATTATACTTTATGTATTACATGCAAGGTGTTTTGTTGTCATTGATCAGACTGCACAAGGTACAAGATGGAGTCTTCAAAGCCCTATCAGCAAATAATTGTGATAATAGTTAGCTATATTGTAAGTAATTCTTGTAGTTTGGTATTTCAACCTTCACCCACATAAGTAACCTTCCATACTGAGAAGACTGTGATAGGCACATCTGGAAAACTGGCAGTTTGGCATGTTTTTACACTTGAAAGTAAACATCAAATTCACTCAATAGCTGCACACTTGAAACTAATGGCTGCATTCTCCAAGTGCAAGATTACATTTGGTCATTTGTAAAATAAGGATATTTTATAGTGATGTTAGAAGTAATTTAAGATATACTTATTAACAACAGCAGGTCAGTCTTCTGGTTTTGTTATGTCCCTAATCAGATCTACAGTAGATTATCCAATGTCCTGCTGAGTTAGCAGAATTATTTGTCTCTCCTGAAACTACATGTTTCATGTTCCAGTTTCTATCACTAAGGGTTCTATGTGACACCTTGATCCAAAAGCACACATAATTAAAAGGAGTCACCCACCCCTGTCACATATCCCATACTGAATTTCATAATTCTATAGTGCCCTTAGGCACACAGCATGGATTATTCTTCAGATCCCCATGTTGTTGCTTATCTCATAAGTAAAATTAGTGATGAATTCTGCTCCAGAGCTGACATTTCAACACAAAAACAAAGTTGCATATCCTGAGTTAACAATAACTGTTCCTAAGTAAAATAACTATTTCCTTCATGCGCTCTCATGCAAACAACAGTAGGCATGATGTGATTGTGCTTATATTACTGTTTTTGATGATGCTGTAAAAATATGTAGATACCGAGGCAAGTTTTATTGCAATATAAATAATAATGAAATTGTGCTTTTTCATTTATCAAAACAGAATTTGAAGTCCTGAACCTTATGTCTCCCTCAATAACATCACTTCTACTTAGTTATACCAAAATCTTTTGGATAAAATCAGAAAGAAAGAATGATTTTGTAATTATAATATAACAAGTATATGATAATAATTCCACAATTTTGTAATGCAAAGTTCACGGTACACATTTCTGAATGAAATGTTCGACTAAATTCAGAAAGATACTAAAGGGTTAGCAAAACAAAATGATAAATTTCTTTATTTATCACAGCTTCCCATTAATCATATGTTAGGTCTGTGAGTTTAAAAGTTTTTAGGGACCCAAAGAGTTTTACAAAGTCACCTCAGATTAAAGCTGCAAAGCGATGCACTTTCTACATCCAAATCCCCTGATAATATTTTTGCTTACTTGTAAAACATAGATTTGATTAATATTAATCAATTAAACACAACTCTGAAAGCATTTGAAGTTTTTGAGGAAACAAGAGTTCAGTTTTGAGCCACAAATAGAATACTAAAGCTTTGAACAATTAGATGTCTGGCCACAAATGAAATCTCCCTTATGTAAACATTTTGAGCCTGCCTGGCTTGCATTTAATTTACATACAAGTGTGCTGACTCCTGTCTCAATGCGCTTTATAAGGTGACTGTTATTTGAGGGGCAAGAAGGCACAGAGTGCCTCATCCTTTTCCTTTACCCTTATCACTAGATCCCTTGCCACACTAAGCAATGGGCCTAACCCTTCTTTTGACAACATACTTACAGAAATCTTTCTAACTGCCCTTCACCTCCCCTACTAATTTCAGCTCAAGCTAGGCTTTGGCCCTCTTCAGTCTATTCCTGCATAAGTGGTCAATGTCTTTGAATTCCTTCTATTTAGCCTGTCCTTACTTCCACCATCTGTGTACTTCCTTTTTGTGGTTGAACTCATGCAAGAGCTGAGTGTTCATTTATGCTGACCTTTTCCTGTGCTTGCTTGACAAGAATGGAACATTCTTGTGCCCTGAGGAGGTTGTCCTTGAAGATCAACCAGCATTTGCATTTGGCAGCAATTCATCTAAAAACTACATGTTGTTTGACTCAAACAGCAACTCTAACATATTTTTTCTGGGGCAGTAGTCTGTTTTTTTGCTGGAAGCTTGATACCTAGCCATCTAATTTTATTTTCCAGGATGCCAGTAGATGTCTAAATACTTGTACATCTAAAATCTTGCCCTCAGTCTTCTGGTAATTTTTTTCCAGTAATGGAGAACATGTAAATACTAAGAATGACAGATAGATTATACAGGCACTTACATGTGGTGTCAGTCTCATACTCTGAAATCCAGTTCTCCAGTTTTCCTCTTTGTGTTCAATGAAGAACTTTTAAATTTTTTTAAAGTTACATCTCTTCAAGTAAGGCTTTCCAGATAGTGCAGGCATATTGTTTGGTAGTAAAAGTATATCTTTACTTGATCTCTGGATCCTCTCAATTACTGTACTGTAATAGCAATATTCATTTTAGTGGAAAGATAATTTTAGTTTTGTGGGGTTTTTTTCTGATTTCTTCAAGTTCATTTAAAAATTAATAGTAGGTGTTCCAACTTGTTAAGAGCTTTTCTTCTGTTGCCAGAACATGCATGGGTTCTGACAGCAGTGTCATGGCACAGCTACACTGACAGAACCTTAAATACCATCTTGACAGTGATGAGTCACAGACACCGAAGTGATTAGGCAGGTAGCCAGTAGGGATTTCTGATATAATTTCTAGTTCAGTGAAAATACATGAATTTTCAGTTGGAATAAACTTAAAGTAGAAGTGGGTAAAAAAAAAAAACAAAAACAAAAACAAAAAAACAAGTGGATTCAGAAACAAAAAGTTTTACAAGATGTAAAAGGTTTTTAAATTGTGCTTTAATATGACCTTTTTAATCTTTTTCTTTTATAAAAGCTACGGATATGCATAATTCATCCACTGCTTGGTTATGTCATCATGGAGATGTCTATTAGAAGAAAGTTCTTCCATCTCAGAGATTTCCACAGTAGATTATGCAGTAATCTTTCTGATGGGTAGTACAAGTAGTAATAGCTACAAGAAGATTAGAGAGGCTTTATAACCGGGAAAGCCTGTGGTTGAGTTTTCACTTGTCCTTTAGGCATTCCCAAATCCTCTGTAATTGTAGCAGAGAATCTGACCTCGATTTTAACCAAAATTACAGCACAAGGTTTTCATGTGAGCACAAAATTGCAGAGGACCAATGACATATCAGCCTCTAATGTCAGGGCACAGTGAGGGCCAGCAACTCCCTTGAGGTCAGATGTGGGGAGTAGTGAGGGGTCTTCCAGAGTAGACAGGGCCTATCCCACCATGGCATCTGGGGAACAGGCCAGGTGGCAGCTGGGGGCAGCCCCAGCCTCGGGCACCGGGCATCTCTCTGAGGCTGTGCCAAGGCTGGGCTGGCAAATCAGCCTGTGGGTGGGCGTCAGGATCAGGCCCAGTGAGGGGAACTGGGGCCAGATACAGCTTCAGGATAGTCAGGCTGGGACATCCACATGCACAATATGTCTGGGCCAGGCACAGGTAGAGCTGCAATGCTCTTGAAACTGTAGGTCAGGCAAGAGTTCAGGGTGAGAGCCACAGCTTAATAACACCTCCCAAGAGAATTGGGAGGCAGCCCTTCCAGAGGCCTTCCACCTGAGCTGTCTGACAGCCTGTCCCCAATGTCACTAGTTCCTTTTTGTCTAATACTCCAGTGGCTAGTGATTCCAACAAAATTTTGCAAAAAAAACCCAACCTGTGTGCCTTTTTTTTTTTTTTCTGTGACTTCAGACACATTAAAAAAAGCCCTTTGTTAAGTTTTACAGTTTTTAATTTCAAAACAGTACTGAAACCAAAACTGAAACAAATCTGTGCTTATTTCTCATCTGATGACAGCTCCCTCTACTGAGCAAGACACAGATCCACTTCACCAAGACATGTAATAGATATGCTGCTTCTGTTCAAAGATAGTCTGTCCTCTTTTAGTGCAGAACACAGTAGGTTTGTGTCTGCTTGCAGTCAAACTTGTAGAACATCACCGACACAGAATTGGAGAATTGTGTATGGAACTTTCATTCTCATTATAGAAAATGAGTGGCATTGCCAATTATTTAAGCCAGAATGACTTAGGACCTGGCACAACTGAAGCTGATATTAACAGAGCCAGAAAACTTTACCTAAGTAACAGATGCAGGGTCTCTGGCAGAGTCACTTAAATCTTTTCATTGTCTTACTACCAGTGCCAGAACCTTTCAAAGAGGCAAGACATGGATATTTTGAATGATACTTGATGTAAATTTTCATTTATATCCTGAAATACACTGGAAAACAATCCAATCCTCAATGTAATTAGACATCAATTATGTTGGATTTGAATATTAATGTTAAGTAAAAGGGTAAGCTCAGGAAGCTACAGATTTTTTAAAAGATACAGTTTTTCATTTTGATTTGTGAACAAGACTGAACTTACTGAATGAATAAGTATGTAAGAAGGTACCATTAGCTGGTACAGTGTATTTCTGGTGTCATATTTGGCTATGCAGCCCCTGACTTCCACAGTTAGTTTAGAGGAGTGATTGTCCTGGTTAAAAAAAAAAAATAGTTTATATTTCACTTTAACTTCCACAAAATTTTAATATTTGCAGAATTGTAAACAATCGTTTTGATAATGCAACGGAAATAGAAAAAGAGGTATTTCTAGTGATACCCTCAAAGCTATTTTTATTATCTATTTACTGCTTTCTAGTTCCTTTTTTTAGTTTGAAACAAGTCATTAGAAGGACTGGTTGTGCTGTTATTAATTATGAATTACATGCAATTTTGCATGTATAGGTAGCTTGGCTGAAAATGGAGGACTTCTGATTTCTTCTTGAATTTTCCTTATCAACAGTTATTCAAAAATGATTTTTTTTTTTTGTGAGAACTGACTATTGATATTGAATTAATGCTACTGTTACGAAGTTGTGTTCAGTGTCCTTCTTAAGAATCTGATTTGAGGAATGCATATGCAGGTAGCTGGAAGTACTTAGGCTTTTTCCAGATCTCTCAAAAATTCCTCTTCCAGTGAGTGCAAGATATTATGGGTCATATATACCTTCCACAATTACCCATCATGCCTAGAAAATCACTGTAAGAATCTGAATGGTACTTAATTTTCTTTCCTCAAATCTTATCTTTAAACTCTATTCATATGAGATACATGCAAAAAACTAACAATGGAAAAGTGCAGATGAGCTGATACCACTGCACAGAGTGGTGACTGATATTGCCTTGTGTTTTGGCATGGCTCACACTATATATATATATATATTCATCTTCTTATACTTTTCCTATAATTAAGTGACAGATGTTCATCCATTTTTGCTGTTTATATGCATGCATTCAGCACTATAGAAACCTTGTTCATAACTGGAGGTCATATTTTAAAAGACGATAATAAGAAAATACATTCAAGATCTTGGTTGCTATCCTCTTTTTCACTTATTCATTTAATTTAGAATATGGTTTTGCATTACAATAGATTCATGTAAAAAGCACTGCACATCATCTTCATATTGGTTTTTCCTTTAGAGGTTGAATTAAAACATGAGACCGGTAAAAGATATCTAATCTCATTTTTATGACTCAGTCTACTGTTTTTTACTGGTATCATCTTTTAGTGCTTAATTACCCTTCTGCTAAGGAGTAAAGTATGTTCAAGGTGGAATTTGAACAGGTTCAAATTCCAGCCTCTGCATCTTGTTATATCTCTGTATTCAAGACAGAAAAGCTTCTTAATGACATCTAATTTTTTAGGGCAAATACTAATATGAAAGATCAAGTACTCTGTCAAAGTTATCTTCAATAAACTGATTAGACTGAGTTTGTTTAGTCTCCCAGCATGAATTCTATTTTCAGTTTTCTATTTTTTTTGGATCATTTAAGTACCTTTCCTTCAATGCTTTACAATCTTGCTGAATTTTAAAATGCAAAGCCAACTGCTTGATATGATGGTGCCACATAAAATTACGAAATCATATCCCTTCCTGTACTTGATATTCTCCTTCTGAGCTCAAGGATCACGTTTCTCTGATTAGCCTCAACAGTACATTATGACCTTATGGTAAGTTTTCAAAGGTGAGATGGTGTACTTTGCCTAAAGAAGTTTTCCTAACTCAAACTCAAGCTGCATAAGACAACATGTTTTCATTCTAGACAGCATAATTTTCACTATGTCACATGTAGTAAGAAAACTTTCAATGTTGTAATTATTTTCCCAGTAATTTTTCAGTAGTGGTTTGATAGATGTGTTTGATGTGAAATTCAGTTTATCAGGAATGTCGCATCCTAAATATAAGCCTAAAATATATTTTTCTCAATTCACGGTTTATTAATCTGGTCATTTCTGGTAATAAATATATATTTATCTTTGATATTTATTTCCCGTTTCCAATGTTTATTGCCAATTAAGTCTTTGTTAATGAAGTATACTTTCAAAAGCAGACAACTAAAATAAATAAATATAAAAACCAATTGGATGTTGGAGAGGCAGGTAGGGTAACTTACCTCAGTCATTTATGACATGTTGAATTTCTTAACTCTATCATATCTGTAGGCATGCAGCAATGTCTAGTTTTTCAATAACTAATGTCTCTCTTTTACTGCTTATCTAATAAATAAGTGCTAGAATACTGTGTCAGGTTTGTTTCCATGACAGTTGACATTTCAAAATACTGACAAAGTGACATATATTGAATAAACACTTCTAAATAAGTTTGCTATTTCCAACTTTATTTTTTCATATAAACAGCACCAAGAATGCAAATACACTGCTGTCATTACTGGCATCTGCAGAAAATGCTTTAAAAAAGTGGAAATTGAAACAAGATTACATGAAGAGTTACATCAAGAGTTTTCTATTTGCCAACACAAAACTTGACATTTATACCAGTTATATTTGATAGGGAGAACAGACAGAATTAAACACTAAAAATCATCAGGTTTTACATTAATACAGGCCAATACATACTACTAATAAATATTTTGTTTGTTTGTTTCTTTTTGTTTGCTTTACAGAGGGTAGGAAAAAAAAGAGAGAAAAATATCTCAACTGCCATGAATCCCAGGCATATTAATTTAATTTTATTTTATTTTATTTTATTTTATTTTATTTTATTTTATTTTATTTTATTTTATTTTATTTTATTTTATTTTATTTTATTTTATTTTATTTTATTTTATTTTACTTTATTTTGTTTTGCTTTATTTTGTTTCATTTTTAAGTTTGCATGTCCCCCCTTCCCCCTTATTCTAGTATTTTCTCTACAGCTCTCCCTCTATGTGCTTCACTAGAACAATTTTCATGTTCAAATGAAGTGTTCAAAAAAGAAAAACATCCATCTAAATTAAGTAATGATAAGCCATCTAAATTAAGTGATGGTAAACCATTTAATAACAGTATTTTTGAGTGGTTTACTCTAGCTTATTTCTCATGATGATAATGCCTGTAATTATTATTAATTGTTCGTTTTTAAAGAGGGTGAGCCATATATCTGTTAACACCATTTAACGAATCTGAATTTATGATCAGGGTTATGAATTGCTATATATCCCATCAAGGTACTGTTGGTCAACTTCAAACAATGGTTGTTTGCAATTAAATATTGAACAAACGGAATAACCTCTTGAAGTAGATATCTTCCTGTTAAAATGAGAAGTAGATTAAGCTATAGTGGACCTTTACAAATGTGAAGGGAAACACACAGTAGGAAACAATGGCCCTAAAAGTTTGGTTTGTTTCTATTTTTAATCATGGATCAGACATTAGGATTGATAGACCATCTATTCATGTGCTGTGTCAGTTAGGTTGCCTTAGAAAAATCCCTCTGATTTGACTGTTGGAAAGACCAAGAATCACCTAATATGAATAGTAAAGAAAGTGGTATGAAATGAAGTCAGACAGGAGAAAAAAAAATGAGAATAGTTAAGAAAGGCAATTCAACTTTTTTCTGTGTATCTGACCTGTAAATACAGGAAAGAGAGGGTAGATCATAAGAAAAATTCCCCTTAATGTCCTCTATTTATGCTTAAATTCAGCTATATTTTGGAGAATCATTTTTGAAAAGAGAGGGAAGTAATCGATTTCAAATATAATTGTGATTATAGCTTAAAATAATTGGAAAAGAAGTCACTGAAACAAGTGACAAAAGTCTATAAATAGGATGTCCATGCAATATCTGACTGGGGAGAGGTTTCTGGATTTTGCATCAATACAATGGTTGAAAAAGTAATTACAGAAATAACTATAAATCTAATAAACATAATGGAAGTAAAACCTGGGAAGTTTCATTCTTAGGCTTGCAAGTATTGTCGAAGAATAATTTAGGAACTTTAAAGCAAACTTGTCACATGAGTTAATATGATTGTGAACAGTTCCTTGGCTTCAGGAGAGGAATAAAATGTCAGTTCCTCAAGATGTACCTGTGAACTTTGGATAGGAAATTTAAGTTGTCTCACAAAAATATTAGGAGCTTTTTGGTTTCAAAGACCCAGATATAAAAAACATAGATAAAATTACCCCCTTGCCCTGAATATGCTAGAAGTGAATTATTAGTGTTGTATAATCAATTATTCTGAGCTTAGACAATATTAGACTTAATTCATCCCACTTTTAGGTGAACAATATGATACAGACTTCAATTTCGTGATCATTTACTGTTTTTTCCATAGGTCTTCTACCTTATTTGTTGTATAGAATTGATGATGATCAACCAATGAGCAATATTTGAATATTTACATTGTCTTTCCAGTTCAATTTGTGGCTTCAGATCTTATTTACTGTCCCTCTAAAGAAAAAGGTTAGATAGACTTTCTGCTTCATTTAACATAACTGTTGCTTCTGATTGCTTCAAAACACTAACTAAGGGATTTTCACAATGGCCACAGGATGGAAGAGGGTAACATAATCTGTTTATAGGGAAGATCTGAATCATAGACAGATAAATGTCTAAAGTATATCTACCAGTCTTGAGTACCGAGTTTGGAATGAAAATAACATGATTTCTCAGTGTACCTAATATTATAGAGTATTTCATATGTTCAAAGCATATCTCCCACTGAGCAAAGCTGCAGCTGTGAGTGCTTAGTGCAGCTGTAAATGAGGCATTCACAAGCTGAAGTCAGACACCCAGAAAAAAACAGAAAACCAAGTTAACTGTTGACTCAGAAAAGTTCTGGTGATCAGCATGACAATGTTGGAAAGAATCAGGGATAGAAACCAGATCAAGAATTTTTTTTTTCTTTTTTTTTAATTCTGTGTTATCTATTTGGAAGCTTTCTGCCTGAAACATATGACTTGTAGATAAAAATTTCCTTTCCATAAACAGTGATCTGTCACCAAGGAACTTGTATTTCATGTATTCATAAATAGCAATATTGGTGTAAGATAATAATACACAATCAAAAAAACCTGCATAAAAGATACTGAATCAGTTATTAAATTAGAAGTTGAGCATACAGCTTTAATATTCATTTAACATACTTAAAGTGAATGTGTCTGCTCCTATGTATGTAATATTATACAAGTTAAATCTTCTGATATTTCAGCTGAAGAAGAAAATTATCACAACGTTGGGTTTTTTCTTGCTTTAAAAGAGAGGGAAATAATGGACAGTTTTCCCAGGGATTTTAGTGATATTATAAAGTCCAGGAGTCTTGTGCTCCATTCTGGGCTGTGGTCCTTCCTTCTATGTTTCCACCTTACAGACACTGCACTCTTGCATAAACACATTTAATTTTATTCCTTTCAAGTCTCTTATTTAATTTTCTGAAGATTTCTTTTTGCTGTTTTACTGCATGCTTCCATATCAGTATGTGTATTTCTTTTTAACTGGCTATTGCCCCATTTTGCTGAATCAAACAGGTTACTTTTTCATACTGTCTCAAGTGAGAGTAAAAGAAACTTAAAAATGAGGTTCATTTTTATTTCTAATTTTTATTTCAACTGATCTGAAAAAATGTTTGCTTTCAACTAAACTGAAAAATTAAATGCCCGTGACCATGCTAGATCATTTGCTCATTCTTTTTCATTATCAGCTACAGAAAAAACACCTAACACTCCCAGCTCCCAGAGAATAACTCATGCCTTTAAGTGGCACTTCTGGAGACCTTGGCTACATCAATAGTCGCAGCCCACATTCCAAAATTTCGATGGCATCAATTCCGGGACAGTCTGAAATCCATGAAATGGTTCCCTTAAAATTACCTGAGATCCACAGATCATAGGTAATTTAGTCAAAAAAGAATGCAAAATTTCATTTAAATGTCTGTTTTTGTTTTTGTTTTTGTTTTTGTTTTTTTATTGAAACAATTCTAGTAAGTGCTACAGAGAATCAGAAGACATTAGCTCAGGTTGAGTATTGTGCTGAATCAGCTATATAATTTGCAGATGTATATTCAAATCACTTGGAATACTTACGAGGACAACTGAGACTTGTCTTGATAAGGATCTTTATAAATAGTGTGTAATATAGCCTGACTATAAACTCAGTTGTACTTCTGCAGATAATTCCTGTTTCTGTTATTGAAAAAAAAAAAAAAATTACCAATTTTTGTGGGGTACGTATGAGCAGATTTTATCCATAAAGCATATGCTTGAACACATATGTATGCTTATAGGATGACTAATTCAGGTGATCATCATTTACTGCTGAGGATTAGCAAAATAATACCTGATATATCAACAAATTTTTTATAGCTAGAACATACCAAACAACATCTACTGAAGGCTACTGTTCTTAATATCAGAGCTTTTCTTCTTTTCCTGTAGATATTTTAATTCCCATTCCAAGGTTTACTTCGGAATATAATTTTTTGTCTTCAGTTTCAACAACACTTAGAAATTTTTAAGATATCTGTGGAGATCAAAATGACTGAAGGCATATGCTGGTCTTTAAAATTGCCTAACTCTGTTTTTCTTTCTCCCTATACTATACCCTCATCACAAGCAGCAATGTTTAGGATTTTTGGGGGTTATAATACTGATTAGCGCCTTTCAGGATCAGTAGTGAATTAACATCACTGTATATGATACCATCCCATGTAACAGGACTGTAAAGTCAAACCACTTTTTAAAATGAACTTGTCTATAAAAGAAGTATGTTATTACTGTACCACACAGTACAACTATTATGAGGGTTTTCACTCTCAGTCTCAGGAGACCGTAGTAGTTGCATGACTTTCAGCATATCAGAAATCCTCAGAATTTTGATCAGACTACATAATACAAAACATTGAATTAATAATTAAATTATTAAAAGATTAACCAGGATTAAATATGCTATTTTGTCTCTGGGAACCGCTCTGTTGAAATCAGTCCTGGTTCACTTGAGATAGGCAAAATAGAGATATGGTAGTTCAGAGCTAATCCATGCATTCTATGGTTCTTAATAGTGAAACCATGCATTCATGTGATTTTTCACATGAAAATATTACTATATCTTAACAAAATTATAGTTGTTACATGCCTGAAAAAAATGTGTCCCAATCTTACAGTTTCTTTGGGGGATAATTTTTAATTAATTTATCCATCCAGGGAACAATTAATCTTTAAATCAAGGTCCTATGAGAATTTACTATGATTTCCATGAACCATTCTTAAAATTTCCTCAACAGAATGAAGCAAACTTATTTTAGAAGTCTGATTTATGTCAGTTGCCTTCAAGGATTCCTCTTATCCATTGTTTATTTCCCTTCTTCTTCCATATTTTTAAACAGGATTTAGGCCTAATTACAGAATCACAGAGATTTGAAATTAAAACTCCATCTGATTCCCAAGTTTATTTTCCCAGGTGGACAATGTTACTCTCTCAATTCTATATAGATGTGTAAAATAAGTTAATAATACATATGAACTCTAAAAACTTGCCACTGCATGAAGAAGTCCTATATAGTCAAATGAAAGAACTATACTGGAATTCATCAGCAACTTACCACGTCATCAGGATATCATTTCTTTATCCAATCAGATAAACATTAAACAAAAAAAACCTCCAAAACAAAACAAAAATGAACAAAATCAACCAACCAACCAAAAAAACAATAAACGCCAAAAAAACCCACCACAAAACCTCAAACCCTATAACTTTGTAAGGATTTGGTTTCTTGTCGTTGTGGAATGGAAAAACTCTGAAAATTACTTGGCAAATCTAGAAAAAGTGTTTATAGATTATGGTTTTAGTTCATTATTATGAAAGCAATGATAACAGATCCTAGTACTAAAATGATTATATATGCAAGTTAATAAGAAAAGGGAAGAAGAGAAAAAAAAGCAGAAGACAGATAGTCCCTGCATTTACGTTCTGTCCTAAAATACACATAATTCTTAATGTGCATTTTCCTGCATCTCACATGCTTTATTAGCTTTTCATTCAAATATTAGTATGGTAGTCTGAATGGTATAATTTATTACTATTATTTATCCAACATGATAATCACAGACTACAATATTATGATGCATTGTATCCAGGTACGGAAAAAAAAAAAAAAAAGCAAGTCACCTTTTGATGATTTTTTTTTTTTCACTCTGAAGTGAGATAGAAGAGCGTACTCAAATAGTTATTACAGAGCAATAAGACCATTGTTAATCACCATACTTATCTTGGGATGTGGACAAACCTAAAATTAGTTTTCACTTAAGAATTGGTGGGAAGAGTCAAGGCGATAAAGTGAGCAGTTGAAAAGGATTACAATGTGATTTAAAATATTAACAGCATATTTGATATTTATTATTTTTTTTGTCTTTTTATGACATATAGTTGTTTTAACTGATATAATAATTTAAAAAGCAGGTTTATGGAGTGATTTTTTTATTTCCTTTAAGGTTCCTCTTTGATTGATTCCTATAGAATAATGTAATAAGTTTGGTTTAACCTAGCTTGGCAAATCCCACATTATAGATCAGGCCCTTCAGCACCTGACCTAATCAATTTTGACCCTATAAAAACCATATGCTTCACCCTATGTGCCATCTTCTGAGGAGCAAAGGATTCCTGTAGATAGTACATTCCTACTACACCACCTTCTTCCTTTATCAAACTTAGAATAATTTCATAATTTCTGAGATCATTTAACAGTGTTCTTATCCTATTTTTCTGTGACAGAGTATGCAAGAGCTTCTGCACTGCTGTCTTAAATTAACACTGGAGTTATTTGCATTTAAACTTTATTCTCTACATAGAATCATAGAATCATTTAGGTTGGAAAAGAACCTTAATATCAAGTCCAAACATTATCTGACACCACCAAGTCCACCAATAAACCACATCCTTATCCACCAATTATATATGTCTTTTAAATACCTTCAGGGATGGTGACTCATCCACTTCCCTGGACAGTTCCAGCGCTTCACAAACCTTCCAGTGAACAAATTTTTCCTAATATCCAATTTAAACCTCTCCTGGTGCAACCTGAGGCCATTTCTTCTTGTCATATTGTCACGGTCAGTTCAATGATGGACTTGTGATGGTTCTTTTACCTTGATCTCAGAGAGCAAAATTAAGGTGACCAAAGTGCCAAGGGGTTATAATTCAATCAAGCAGTGCTACTTTATTAATTTGCTCATAAAGTGGCACATGATAGAGAGAGAGAGAGTAAGAAAAGAAAAGGGAAAAGAAACAGGGAAAAATAAAAGTAAAGGTGAGAAATGAGATTGCATTTATCACCAGTCCAGTTCCAGAAGCGTCTCTCTGGTCTCCAGTCCCATGAAGTCCTGCCGGTCCTCCGTCATGGTTCAGGATCCTCTGGTGGGAAGATTTTGAACGGTGTCCACTCTGGAGCCATCTTTTATGCTTCTTCACCCTGCCTTGCTCCCAATGTTTGAGGCCACTCTCTGCCTTGATTTTGCAACCCAAGCTTGTACTGCGCAGGCTCATAAGATTCACGCTCTCTTTTGCCAACATTTACGTGTCCAGCATTCAGGGGTCTTTCTCTGGTCCATTGGGTGACCTCAGGACCCTTGCTGAGCTTCTGGGCATGCTCCTTTTCGTTGGCCATTGTTTGAGGGAACAGGTGAGGGACACGTGTAACTGAGGCTGCAGGTGAGAACACATTCTTCTGGACGGCAGCTATTGTCCCTGGGTCAAAGAGACCCTCATAACAATAGCTTTCAGGAGGCTGGGCGTTGTTTGGCTGAAGCAGCAGGCAAAGTCCACACAGCAGCCATTGTTAGTAGCAGCCCCCCCAAATCGGAGAAACAGTGCAACACAGTGCTTCTCCTCGGGCTTCTTTCCAAGTCGTTGTCCATGCATTCTTTCTGTCAGGGCTTCAGTTCTCTAAGTTCTTGATGGCGATGTTCAGACAAATACTGCTCCATCTTTGGACTGACTCTCACACATGTCACTTGTCACTTGGGAAAAGAGTCCAACACCCACCTCGCTACAACCTCCTTTCTGGTAGTTTTAAGGAGCGATAAGGTCTCTGAGCTTCCTTTTCTCCAGACTAAACAGCCACAGTTCTCTCAGCCACTCCTCGTAAAATTTGTTCTTCAGACCCTTCACCAGCTTCATTGCCCTCCTATGAACTTGCTCCAGCACCTCAATGTCTTTCTTGCAGTGAGGGGGCCAAAACTGAACACAGTATGTGAGGTGCAGCCTCACCAGTGCCAAGTACAGGGGGGTGATCACTTCCCTAGTCCTGCTGGCCACACTGTTTCTGATACAAGCCGGGATGCTGCTGGCCTTCTTGATCACCTGGGCACACTGCTGGCTGATATTTAGTAGGCTGTTGACCTACAAATTCAGGTCCTTTTCTGCTGGGTGGCTTCCCAGACACTCTGGAAAATACATGCAATACAAAACAGTCAATCTGTTGCTTTCAAATATAGTTCATAGTCAGATGAAAGAGATCTCATTTTACAAAATGAACATAAACACTCAGAATCAAGATTAAAGTTTGTCTGCAGTTTCCCAGTTTGGATTACATAGAACTATCTTTAATGGTCACTGTCATAATTTTTTTTTGTTAAAAAAAAGGTTCTTAAGCATTTATACTCGAACTAACTGGTATAACTAGCTAATCAGTAGTATAAGCTTTCCTCCATTCCCTTGGTTTCCAAGAAAACACTGTCCATACCCAATGGCCCAGCAGTTGCACTTGGCCTCATGTTCCTTCATTTCAGTTGCCTCTCCTTCAGTTCTAGTAGAGTATCTGTGGCATCTTCCAAAGGAGACGAAAGTGCATATTTTTCAGCCTGAATTAAAAATGTTGTAACCGTTTTTAGCTGTGTTATTGTATAAATCTGAATATATATGTAATTTGAAGGGAGGAAATTTATAGTACTAATTTTGCTGACAATATTTATATTGCCCACTTTAACATGTTCCATAATTGGAATGTATTGCTGTCATCTGAATAGCATGTACTTTGAATTTCTGTATTTTAGTATCTGATTCCCACCACCTCCACATAACCACAATAATTTTACCAGAACAATCTTATTTCTCTCAAACAAAATATCTTAAATTACGATATAAAAGCTGATGACCATCTCTTTGTATATCTTTAGAATCAGAAATTCTCAAACTTTAATTGTAACTTCATTTTTCAAAATTATTTTCACATGCTGACATAATATAGTCTGTTATTTTGTTAATGAACTTGCTCATAATTCAGAAAGTGAAACTACAAGATCTGTTTTCCTAACTCCGACAAACGAGTACTGTTTTTACTGACATAACTGAATGTCTAAAATTAGTTATCACAGTGCACACAATCTTCAAAAATCTCATCTGCTCTTCAGAAAAGCCTGCACTTTTGAACAATTAGTAAAAACTAGGTAATTAAAATTAGTATAAACTCTTCATTCCACTCTACTAAATTTCTATTATTTTCCAATACGAAATTCAAGATACTGAAAACTGAAGTGTTTGTTGTGCATACTGTAACACAGTATCTTTCCAGAAGAAAACTCTAAGATGCTTGCTTTTGTTGTTGTTGCTGGGATGAATGATGACCCTAGTTTAATATCTTTGAAGTTTTTTCTTTTTCCTAACAAAATTAGGTAGTTCCAACCTATAAGGATTATGCCATTATGTAATTCCTGTCACTCTCTTAACCTTTACTCAATAGACTCCTAAACATCAGTGTTTCTGAAAATCTTAGTAAAATGAAAGAAAATCAGAAATATTTATTTATTGGAATAAAATGCATATATGGATGGCTTTGGAGGAAAGAAATATTTTCAAAGCTATCATATTTATATTTTTACTGAAGAAAAAAAATATTAAAAATTCAGATTCTTTTTTGTCCTGAAACCATGATTTTATTTAAAGTAGTCAAAACAAATAAATAAGATAATAAAAATAATAAAAAAAAAAAAATCCTCCACATTTTCCATTTAGTTGTCAAACAGTAGAAATCATAGAATCATAGAATGGTTTGGACTGGAAAGGATTTTAAAGGTCACCTAGTTCCAGCCCTCCTGGCATAGGCAGTGACACCTTACACTAGACCACATTGCTCAAAGCCCCATCCAGCCTGGCCTTGTACACTTCCAGGGATGGAGTATCCACAACTCTTAAGGGCAGTCTGTTCCAGTGTCTCACCACCCTCTCTCATAGTAAAGAATTTCTTCCTAATATCTCATCTAAATCTACCCTCTTACAGTTTAAAACTATTACCCTTTCTCCTATCTCTACATTCCCTGATAAAGAGTCCATCCCCATCTCTAGGCCCCCTCTAAGTACTGGAAGGCTACTATAAGGTCGCTCCAGAGCCTTCTGTTCTCTAGGCTGAACAACCCCAACTCTCTCAGCCTGTCATAATCATTAGCCTCATTTTACTATAAAATTACCTTTCCCTCCGCAGACACAAGCCTCTGGTTTTGACATTCAACATGTAGCTCTCATATGACCATTTTAACTGCAGCCATAAATACCTTCTGATGCAACTGGAAATAGCTGTATTACAGAAGCCAATAAACTGGTTCCTCACATTTAAGGAATACTTTACCACTTTATAAGCCCTCCGAAAAGACTGCAATACAGAAGAAAATTAAAAGTCCTTAAAATTTTTACTAGTGTAGTTTTAGAAAGAATTTCTAATGTTAACGTGTTCTTTATACTGTAAGCATTTCCAGCAAACAACAAATTTCAGAAGAATTTATATTAAAAAGTACATGTATAATACACAAAGTGAAATTCTACATGCTAAAACTTTTGTGCACATGATTATGCCAATTATTGGAATATTATTACAGCTTATCCACTTCTTCATGTTGCCAGCCTAACCCTGCTTACATTCTATTATCCTCTGCATTTTTTTAATTGGATTTTTCTGACGTGAACTTTACCTTCTAATTTTCTATTTTTATTTTCTAATCTGTCCATTTTCAAGTGTTTTCAAGTTTTCTATTTTACTACCTACTTACTTTTTAAATTCAAATGCAGTCTTAACTGCTTATGTTGCAATGAGAGGAAATTTACAATATGTATTTTTTTTGTCATCCTATCATATGTGGTTATCTTGTAGGTTAATTCCAGTATTTGAACTTTTTTTAGTGACACATAGAACAGACTGAGGCAAAGCCTCATTAAGAAAAAAACATGACAAATTTCACCTTAACTATAACAAATTTCACAATATAACAAACTCTTAAAGAAAAAAAGTTATAGTGAAAAAAAATATAATATTTTGCCTGTGTGGCTAACCATAATGCAAATCCCTGAAATAATTAAAAAGAAAAATTCCTGAAGTCTTTCAAGCCTCTTCTGGTCTTTTCTTCTTTTGTAATTCAGAACATAGATGACCACACACAATTATTTTATTCTGGCTGAAAAAGATAAATACTTATATCCCCTTCAGCAAAAGTTATACTTCTTTCCTCTTCAAACACCTGAATGTTTTATTCTGTAGAGAAAAGATGAATGAGAAACACTGATTTAAATAAGATTCCATTACTGAAGCACTTAAATGGGTAGGTATTATTCCCTGGACAGAATGAAATATTCTAAGTAGAGGGGGCTCTCATTTTGAACTTTTTTTTAATATAACTTTCCCCAGTTGTTGTGTTTCTTTGTTTTTTTTGGTAGGTTTTCCAGAGTATGGAATAACTTGCACATTCCAGAAGAAAACTCTCTGGTGATATTAGTAACTTAAAAACAAACAAACAAACAAAACCAAACTAAAACATAAAATGTAGTAAGGAATACACTAAAATAATAATTATAAAACCTTCATTATGATAATTTAGCATAAAGTATCAAATTTTTTAAGTGTTTCTCTTTTTGAGATACCACATCTGTTTTAATATTAAAAAGTTTTTGTCCTTTCAAAAATAATTTAAAATAATTTAATAAAATTTAATTTAATAAGATTTAAAATAACAGGAAGAATAATGGAAGTGCAGAAAGGGTTCCTTGTTTTGCAGTCTTTTTTTATTTCCCAGAATTTTTACTGTATTCCTCATTTAATAATGCTATTACCACTCAATGCTATACTTCATCCTTAAAATACTATACTAAGTTTTAAATATTTTATAGATGTATATGATACAGTATATCTATTCTTAAAGCTAGTTTTTGGGCCACACATAGAAAATCCTTAATTATACTCAATGTCCTAGTGAGTGTAATTATCTGCCTCACAAGCCAGTACAAGTTCATATAATTATCTGGCTGAACTAAAGACCAAATGGCTGCAGAAAAAGAACTATTCTCTAATCTCATAGATCCCATCCCTCCAAATAAGGATTGAGTTATAACATTGGAGGCACAGAGTATTCCATGTTTTCCCTTCATCTTTTAGAAGGAGGGGTTTCATAATATGTTACCTTTCAGGTGCCGTAGAAATATTTACTATGAGCCTAAAGGATTTTCAGGTCCACAGTCCCTCCAAGATACTAATATAAAGAAAAAGAAGAAAAAAAGTTACTGAATATAATTAGTCAATATAATTAGTTAATTAGTATAGAAAAGCAATTTATTTACTATTTGAGTTCAGTTTTGACAAATAGCACAAAAGGGAGCCACAGCTGAGCTTGAATTTCATAGCACTTTATGAAAAGCTACATTTCATGGTTATTTCCTCTGAAAAGTATTCCTACCTTGAGAGTAATTTCCTATGGCTTCCTTTAGCTAGAAGCTCAGTGCAGACTGAAGAAAGGACAGTTTTCCCCTGCAAGAACAGTACATGACAAGAATCATAGTTCTGATATCAACAGTAAGAAACAAATAGAAGCAGCATAGCAGATTTATTCTTAAAATACTTTGGGATTGCTTTTTCCATACATCTGTGCTATCAGCTATGCTTTTTTTTTTTTTTTTTTTTTCCTCCAGTTAAAACTATACAAATCACAAATATCCCAAGGCTTGTCTGATACAAAAATGCTGCTCTGGAATACTTAAATAGCTCTCTAGGAAAATTGGTTCCTGTGGCTTAATGTCAGCACTTTGTTTGAGTGTTCAGTCTCAGCAGTGACAGTCATTTTGGTTGGAAAGAATCCTTAAGGAAGTAATAAGCTACTGAATTCACACACAAACCCTAAAGATGGAATAAAAATGTACACAATAAAGGAAATAAAAAAAAGATAATTCTACTTTGTATATGAAATGCATAGCTATTTTTAAAAAGTGTGATTCCTTTATCACCCAATGTATGCTATTTCATATCCGGTTCTACCAGAAGAATGATTCTTAGATCTTGTATCTTTGAAGACAGAAAGGGAGAGGATTCCAGTGAATGAAGAGCTGACTTACATCTGATCTCATCGTAAACATTGATGCTAGCAGGCTTAACTGGCTTCACGGCACGTGGTAATTCTGGACTCAAGCTTTCCTATGTCCTGGAAATTGTCTCACAAATAGTTTTATAATGTCATTCTTAAGCATTCAGAAAAATCAGTATTCAGAATTCTGTGTCAAACATAAAGTAGTTCTGCTACAGAATGCTGTATGGAATTTCTACAGAGAGATACTCTTATCTATCTACCTGTCTATCTGTCATCAAGTGTCATTTTTATCTATGTGCTGCACATTTCACCTTAGCTGTTTGTTTTCAAATAAAATTTAGTGTAATGGTAGCAAGGGAATTATGTTTATAGGCGACCCATTAGTGTCAAAAGGGGTCTCTTGATATGAATCAGAAAATTCATTCATGTAGGTCACTTCAAAAGTTTACTCAGAGTGTCTTA
Source organism: Streptopelia decaocto (assembly GCF_964273445.1). Taxonomy (NCBI): domain Eukaryota; kingdom Metazoa; phylum Chordata; class Aves; order Columbiformes; family Columbidae; genus Streptopelia; species Streptopelia decaocto. Next base: position 56,394,877 of record NC_138658.1, on the reverse strand, counting down.
ATGTTTTGAGTCAAAAGTAAAGAAACATGGACTGAATTCAGAAGGAAATATGTAGATTATACTTTAAGGCTACATTATAAATTTATAAAAAAGATAAAAACTCCAGAATCAATATGTCTACAGGAGGACATCCAATATTACAAGTAGATTAGGAATGCTGTCCCAGGAATGTTTCAGTGGATAAAAAAAATCATAATTTCTGTTAGAATTTTTATCTGTGTAACCTGGTTAAGTTATTACTGTTACTATTATATCTCCTGAGGATGAGGAGAAGCTACCTCCACTTTTAGATAGTGGAGTAAGGTACATAAGAACAATTATTAGGTTAATAGAGAGAGAACATAACAGGGAGGGTGAGATCTTGGGGTCTTCAGACTTTTGCCCCAGATATTGTGCTGGTATTTTATACAAGTTATGGTGTCAAGATACATAAAAGTTCTGCAAAGCTTGCTTGTGACTGTGAGTACCTTTGGGTGAATTTCTGTGAATTCCAAATGGATAAAGGTATTTTTCAGTAACTTTCAGCAAGAAACTATATTCCTTACCTATCCACAGCATTTCAAAATCATGTATTTTAGCATGAACAAGGTTATATTATTTTTGCTAAGCTAGACTGCTTTCAAGACCTGGCTAATTTTGAACTGCTCAGCTGTCTGGCCCTGTACTACTCTGTGTTTTTTGCATACTAGATCCTTTCTAGCTCTAGTACTCCTAGAACTTTTAGTCCATATTCCCACGCCAAAATATCACTAAGAGGTGTTTAAACAAAACAAAAAAAACCTACTGTGATCAGTCCTGTAGTTATTGAATTGAAAGACAATGCTGTGCAGGAACAACATACCTCTGCAGCAGAACTATGGTACTCTATGCTAGGGAAACTCCCATCCATAGTTCCTTTGTTTTCTGCATCAAAAATAACAGAAGAGTTTAATAAAATGCTATTTTTTGTTCCCCACCACGTTTTCAACCAATTCTCCTTTTTAAATTATTTTTCATAGAATTTAGAAAGAAAGGGCATTCAGACATGTGATATTGGATAGTGTATCTAAGTAGGGGAAAATAAAACAGCAAACTGAAGTAAAAATTGGGTACTGTGTGACTGCACAATACATGCAATAGAGAGATAAAACTGTTCTAATTATCAACACAACACAATTTTCTTCAATAAAAGTATAAAAATGTTTGTTTGAGAGCTATAATTTTTTTTCTTTAATCTACTTCCCCTAGAGAGTTATCAGAGGTTGCTCTCTTGCTGGAGTAGTATTCCCTTGTCTTGAGCTCTGAATTTCATTATTAGACTGAAAAGCTGTTTTTTGCAGCATTTGAGTAGATGCACATTGTTGAAGGAGTTTGTCTCTGCTGATTCACCAGTGTCCACCTCTTTCAGCCTCCAGGGCAAGCTGTTGGTCTTAATCGTAGATTGAATACATGAGGAAGAATAATTAAAGAGCAAACTTTAATTATGAGTAACATCCAAAGGGAGCAAAACTAACATTGAATGTAGGCCTTAGGTTTCTTATTAGTGCATTTAGGATTAACTATAAACAGTCTTGTTAAACTCAATTAAATAGTTCATTAGATGGATTTTTTCCTGTTAGAACAGGATAAGAGGCTTGACTTTTAGAACTATACTGTTTGTTGAGGTTTTCTTTTTCTGAACTATTACTGTGTATGCTTCAATGGATTTCCTTTTCCTGGGAGACATATTTTAAAAAGGCAGAGAAAAAGAATCCTTAGCACTTCTTTAGGGGGCTGTGCTTTTTCAGTTTCTTTTTATCATCTTTCCTCTTACACCCCAAAAGTAAGTAGTGATGTGTCAATTATGTGGTTATACGTGACTGAGAAATAACGATATCCCCTGTTGGTGGGGTTCCTAGCAATTAGAACCTTTTTACTTCCCCTACAATTGTCTGTTTTACTAAACCTGAATCACATGTTTGCTGTTATAATTTTTAGTGGATATCAGTCTAGAAATAATTGGTTTCTTTGTAATATCTGATGAGTCAGGTTGAGATATATTCTGGTGTGTTTCCTCATGCTATGTCCCATCCTAATCTTGTCAGCTGTGGCTAAAGTGTGACAGCAAAATTAGGCAGAATGAAGCAAAGTGCGTTTACAGCAGTATAAATATTTTCACTTGTTAATACCTGACTGAACTTCCCAAGGCTATTTTTGAGGACTACAGGGGTATCAGTGCAACTACACTGAGAAAAATACTCTTACAAATGTTTTAGGTGTCCATCCTGCAAAATGCTAAGTTTCCTGGTATTTATCAGTTGTTTAATCACACATTAAAAACTAATTTAAAATCCACTTTGATTTTTAATTGAACTTAGCTATGTTTAGGTGAGTGCTGCACTTCATTGTGGATAAATAGTATAAGTAACACCTGTTTTCTGGTATAGTGAAAGTTACTGGAGACACCCCAGGTATAAACAACTCTACAACAGTCAAACAAAGAAACGCAGATCTGGAGGTGGACTAAACTCATTTTAGCGGTAAGAAGCAGAACACAAACATGGTATTTAATACACATAGAAAGTACTTCCATGGTAAAATCAGATATGATTTTCAGATGAATGAGGAATAAAAAGAAGGTGTAAAAGCAAATATATCAGAACAACCCCACACAGATCCTAGAGTGAAGAAGGAAAATAAACTCAATATTATATTCCTCCCTGTGAGTCCTGCTCTTTGTCATATTCTGCAACCACCAGACTGATAACGTGGGTCTTTAGAGTCAAAAGAGTAGTGGAAAGGTGAGCATTACACCAACAAAAGGGGTAGATAATAGGAAGTGTGCTCATATAACAATTTTAATGGTCCTAGTAACTTTCTTTCTCTGTAATAATTAAATCTGTACTAATAATGAATCTTTGATCTAACTGTTAAGATTCTAAGTATATGCAGTAGGCTAACTTTTGTCTGCCCAGTGCCCACCAAGCTATTCACTCATACCCTCTCCCCAGTGGGACAGGTGGAGAAAGTAAGAAAGATTGAAAAGCTCATGGATCAAGATAAGTACAGGGAGATTGCTCACCAATCGTCATCATGGCCAAAACAGATCCAATTTGCAGAAGATTAATTTAATTTATTGACAAATAAAATTAGATTAAGAGAGTAAGAAACAGAAACACTAAAAACATCTTCTTATGCCCCTGTCTTCCCCGGTTCAACCTCACGTTTTGTTCCCAACTATTCTGCCTCCCCTTCCCATTGGAGGAAGGCACAATGGAATGAAGGAATGAGATTGCAGTTATGTTATGAAATACTTTGTTTCTGCCACTCCTTCCTCCACACACTGTTCCTCCACTCGAGTATGGGATCCCTCCCATGAAATACAGTCCTTCATGAACTGTTCCAAAGCGGGTCCTTCCCACATGATGCAGTACTTCAGAATTGGTCCATCATGGGTCCTTTCCATGGGGCTCCTCTCCACTGGCTGCAGCTTCATTCAGGGCACATCCATTTGCTCTGGTGTGGGGTTCTTCATGGACTGCAGGGTGGACATCTGCTCCACCATGGTCTTCTCCATGTGTTTCAGAAGAATCTCTGCTGTGGCACCTGCAACACCTCCACCCCCTCTTTATTCACTGACCTTGCTGTCTGCATAGTTGTTTCTTTCACATATTCTCAGTCCTCTCAATCCCAGCTGCTGCTGTGGAGCATTGTTTATGCTTTCTTAAATATTTTATCACTGAGGCACCACAGCGTCACTGATGGGCTCAGCTTTTACCGTTGGCAGGTCCATCTTGGAGCCATCTTGACCTTGCTCCATCCAACATGTGGCTATCTCCTGATATCTTTTCACAGAGGCCATACCTGCAGAGCCCCACCTCTATCTGCTGCCAGAACCTTGGCATGTAAAGGCAATACAGAATACTAACAATAATTTTTGTTCTTCTTATTTAATGTCTGTTTTCTTTCTACCTGTAAATAGATTTGACAGTAATAGGGTGTGGCATTTTTATCTGCAGGGCTTAGAAAGGCATTTTGAGAAAATGTCAAAATGTTATTTAGATGTCTAAGTTTGTAGTGCTCATTCAAATAAGGAAGAGGTCTTCAAAGTCTTGTTCTTAACGTAGTTTGAAATACAAACTCACAGCATACTATCACATATACCCTGGGTAAAATTTTAGATTATATTTAGGTCAAGAGATCAGAATAGATAGTTTTAGAATTCCTTTTTGGTTTTAACAGTTCTGAATTCTTAAGCTTACCATTTCATTGCATGTCCTTTGACAAAGCAGTGCTGATATAACAATAGTTAAATGCCAAATCCATTACAATTTCACTTATGGATCCTGTTTCACAAAGAATTAAACAAATCAATAAGAAAATATAGCTCTAGATGAAACTTAACTGCTTCTTGTTACTGTTCAGCAAATTAGGTTCCTGGTTATCTTCAGATGTCATGCCTTTGTCTTGGTAGATGATTTTAAGCATATGATTTTATAGCTAGGTGATCACTTAATTTTTATGCTCTGAAAGCAATGGGTTTTTTAAGTGTTAAACTTGTTTGTTTTTCCCATCCAGTGTCCTCCACCCTAGAATATTCTTTTTTAAAAAAGTTAATTGTTATTGATAGAGTAGATGAACAACATCTAATGCCCTAGACTAGCTGCAGAGACCTAAAATAAATACATATAAGATGTAGAACTTAATTTCAAATGTCAGGTGCAGCCTGCTTCCTTTTTTTTTTTTTTTCCTATGAGTTCTATTGCATACGGTTACTGTCAGAACTTCATTCAATTCTATGTGCTGAGACACATCTCTTTCATGATCCTCCTCAAAAAGCAGTACGTTCCTTTTTAGTATGTTTTAGCATCTTTGAACTGATGGGAATATTTTAGAGGTATATACTCTAATTAATAGGGACAAAACTATTTAAAATGTCTACTTCTTCCACTGTGCATTAAAATGTGATGGTTGCTATTAAGGTTCTTTAGATAGTTCTACTGATCTATACTTCATTTAAATAAAAACTTGTAAAATACACATATAATCCAAGAATAAATAAAATAATTGGTTTATCTGTTTCTGATCTTGCTATATGAAGAGTACATAGACTGCTGCTAAAGCTATATGGTGCCAGTTTCAAACTCCATCTGACTTGTCAAAAACCACTCTACCATGCAAAGTACATTTTGTCTAGATTCCTATGTAATATGTCTTGTACAAGTGAGTAGATCACTTCATAGTCTTATTATGAGAAAGAAATGTTTTAAAGAGCTTTTGAAGTCCTAAGCAACTTATGGTTCAGAAGTCATAAGGGAAATTGTTGGAATGAATAAGGACTCAGCAAAACAAGTCAATTCAATGTGAATCACGCTAAAGCCATTTATTACAGAAACAAGTCTCCTTATATATGCAACTATATTCTAATCACGCGTCCATGCTCCAAGCATGGATTCGCTAAATGAGTATCATGGGCTGTCCGTGCGCTGGAGTCTCACCGATGATACGTCCGATGATTCACGCCACGCCAGGACCCTGGTGATTGTGGAACGCCCCTCTTTCTCACAGCAGATTCTGTTCTCAGCTTCTCGAAGCGGCCTTGAGATTCCTTTGAGCCTGACTAATTCAGCAACAGATCTTTAGCTATCAAAACCCCTCCACACTTCTCCCTTTCTTTTCCTGAATTAGTCAGGGCCCTTAAACCGCACGGTGCATCATTTTTGAAATATACCGTAACATAGAACACATGATTAACAACGTAATTACAATTACATAAAATGCAGTTAAACCTTATATAAGATCAAACTACTACCTGCCTATTCTTAAAACCTTAATTCTACTATGACAACCTTATTAACACACTATTTTAATAGATTCAAAATAACCAGACAAGTTAATACAATATATTCTCTTAAATTCCTAAAAGATTTATAACTGCGCAGTTTATAGGGTAACATACTTAATACCATCAGTATATACTAATAATTGAATTAATATCTTAAAAGTTATCTTAACCTATTTAAAAGATCAATAGCTTAACCTTAATATCCCTTCTAAAACTTTACCAGTTGCTAAACTTAGATTACTATGGTAGGGATATCTCATAATTTTACCTTATCTATGCATTGACTATCTAATCATAATATCACCCTTTTGGATCTCCTGCTGATTGTTCAAATTGCCATTCTCCACAGAAGGTACACCACCTGCTTGCTAATAGGCTTCTAGACCACCAGGTCTGTGAGCATCTGTAACACTGAATTAGGATCCATGGTTTACATCTGAAACAGTCCTCACAACTTATCTCCCTCCTGTCCATCTGCATCTGTTGAATCTTTGTTGAATCCACTTCAATCCTCAGCCTGTAATGACACAAACATAACCTTTTCCCCAGGTTATCAACTGATGAGGCCTTTTCCATTGACTAGTGACTTGACCATAACTAATGTAGGTTCTTTCTGATTTAGCATGGTTTTGGGTCATACTTGTAAAGTATTTCATCACATACAATGCTTTTGACAATTGGTATTGTGGTGTTTCCCCTACTTCCCCCCCCTTTTTTTTTAAAAAAAACAAAAAAACAAACAAACAAAAAAAGTTCAGAACCAGATACGTGTGTTGGATCTTGACTACGTACTCAAAATCACAAATCAAATTTAGAGGTTTCTCCTTAAAAAGCTCTAAGTAATTTAAAGCTGTGCCAAGTTCTGCTAATTGGGTTGAACCTTCAATAATTTTTACAGAATGATGCCAATTGTTATCTCCACACCAAACCACTACAGCTTTATGAGACTTCCCAGAACCATCAACAAAAACTTTGCAAGTATGTAGGATCAGACCAAATACAAGTATGGCCGATGACCTGATGTTAAAGACTTGCAGGTTCTGCAGCAATTTACATTTAGGCATGCCAAAAGCTGTGCTGTTAAGAAAACCAGCTAGTGCAATTTATAAAGACATAGATTACAAATAATAAAAAAAATCAGAATTAAATTTCACAAATGGTACATATATGACAAAAGGATCATGGCCTATTAAGACTTAAATTCATTCCATGCATTTTCTTGATCAGAGTGACAATTGGTATATAACAGTCGGTATATCAGTTTGCGAGTAATCTCATCATCCTTTCCCACAATAGCCACAGGTTGTCTCTATGTTGTAGCTATAAATAGACAAATCTGCAAGTCCAATCAAATGCAGCCAGCCTGTAAGGTTGTCATAAATTAATTCCTCAAAGTTTCTAACTCCATTTTGGCTGTGATATTTATTGGATATTGTTTTCCCTTACCGGATCAAAGTCCTGTTTCAGATCTATCAGTGTAGAATTTGCTTTATCGAAACATTGGCTGTTAATACTAGTGGAAATACAGCATTTGAAATTTCCTTGGAGATTTCTCACTTGCAGCAAGCAGATCTGTGCCATCCAAGCAGCTTCTTGTAGGCCATGCAACTAAACAGAATCCTCAGAAAACGTTATTTGAGCTTACAATTTACTTAACAAATCTTAACCTAAGAGAGGTATAGGACTTTCTGGCAACTATAAGAATTCATGTATTAAAACTTTGTTCCAAATTTGGCATTCCATTGGTCTCAAAAAATGGCCTTTCTTTCGTTCTCTCCCATGACCTCAAAAGCTAGCATGGTGAATTTACTAAGAAGTCTCTTACAATTAATTACCACAGAATAAGTCTATCAACAAATTTTTGGTTTAATTTTCCAGTTTCATTAGAACTATGGGTCTGCTAAGGATGCCTTTAAACTTCACCCTCGGACTGCTCCATTCAGTATTACATCGCTGCAGTGGGGGGGAGAGAGAAGCCCCCTTTCACTGCTTTAAAAGCAGGCAGACAGGTTTTTCCATTTTTTTTTTTTTTTTTCCTTTCTCTTCTTGCCGCAGCCCAGATATAACCAAGGTCACGCAGCTGGCATAATGGCTGGTACGAAGTGGGAGGCTCTGGGAAACTTCTCAGTTACAATGAGCTGCACACAGGCCTGGGATGTTTTGGTCTTGTGTTTTCCCATTTCATTCCAGCCATAATACACTTTATATGCAATTTCAAGTAGCTCAGCAATAGTTACATTCCTTAGCTCCATTTACCTTTTACAATTTAGAGATGTCAAAAAACAGTATAAACCAGTATAATAAACATCAATCCATTATTCTATTTTCCTAGATCTAAATCAGTTAATATTCTAGCAACTTTTATATACAACCTCTTCTAAATTCACATCTATCATAGCATTTTAACAATTTAAATACTTTTCTAACAATATAAGCAACTACTCTAATGTGTAAGGATGCATCCTAAGGGGGAGCAAGGTGGAATTTTAGCAGTGGAACCGGTTCCCATTTTGTAATTATCTCCCCAAACAAGATTCTTTTGGTACCAAATATGAATATGCAAACTAAAATACTGAGCTCAGATATGAAAACCAAATAGCCAGTTCAAATATGCAGATGGATCACAGTCACACTAATATAAGACAACATCTCAATTTTTGCATTGCACCTTTGGGCCGCTTACTGCTCAGCCAGGTGGAGGTACCTCTGGGTCTCCCTGACAAAAAAAGTCAGTGCGCGCTGGAGCCCAATTGGCACCTGCCCCCCCGCCACCGCAGCGAGCTGGACTGGGCAAGGCCTTTTTTTTTTTTTTCCTTTTTTTTTTTCAGTCTCTAGTGTCTCATCTGGTGTGCTGCAGCTGCCATCCCAAAGCCAGGATTCTTTACATGGTGTGCATACGGAAAAGCCAAATCCAGCACATCGAGATGAGACACAGCCTGTCACAGAGTTGCGCAAGTCTGAACGCTGGAATAAAGCTTGCATGCTGGAGAGAAAAATAACAGCTACTACAGGCAAAATTTTACCATCACATTCACGCAGTAAAGAACTAAATTACTCATGATCTTCTGAATTATCACAAAATGCACATTTTGAGTCAACGGATTCTCATGATTTAACAGACTGTGAACTTATCGTACCATATAGCACAGACCTACCAAAATTGCAACATACTTAAACAGATACCCACAAAGAAAACAGGTTAATAAGGAAAGCATCTTGCAGACTTTAACAAGTTTTCTGACCTGTGTGTTATCAGCTAATTCTCTCTCAGCTTGTTGAAGTTCAAATCGTTCCAGCTGTAAAACTCTCTGTAATGATCTAATGATCTCTTGTAGAGATTTATTTTGTCCTGCTCTTCTGACCTCAAAAACAACATTAATTGCAACAAGATTGTATTGTCCGGACACTTTTCCCAATCATTTAACGTATACAGCAGCTAACACTGATTTCAATATTTAACAAGATCTTCCTTCCTTATAATTCCGAGTGCTTTCCTAAGTTTTAAAACACCTCCCAATACTGATTTTTTAGGAACACAACTGAAAACAATTATTCCTGACCCCATCTTGCAAGTAAAAACCTTGTGAAGAGGGAGGGAGGGAGGGAGGGAGAGGGAGGAACACACAGAGCTGCTGCAGTGTGAATGGGAAGAAGGTTTTACGGTGCACTTAAAAACAACTAGTAAAACAATTAACTCACATTCCTGACAAGCTGCTTGATTTTCAGAGAGGCAATACACAGGAGCACATAATATGTACTGTAAAACTCGCCTTTTGCCCAGTTCTTATCCGGCGACTCCTTCTGCTCTTTCGTAGGAGTTAGAGGGGTAGAAGGTGGTAAAGGTGGACACGAATCAGTAAAAGGACTGATATTACACTTATTTACGACTTTAGCATTCTCAGCTTTCAACAGTTCTTTTGACAACTTATCTGACTCCAGTTCCTTGGACCGCTTGGTCTCTTTAGGGTCTTGTGATGGTATAGGAGGCCATCTGCTGAGTGATTTTCCTCCCCCCGCCCCAGACTGCTGTATCATCGGGGGTGCATGGCACAACAGGATGGAGTGGGGAGGCGGTCAAGAGACACGATCCAGGTAAACTTCACAGTCATTTTTAGGTTTGTTATCAGGCTGCAATGCTGGAAAAATTCTGGCAATGGTAGCCCACTCAGCCTTAAAGTCTTTTAAGGTGGAAATTATAAGCTTCCATATAGTCGCTAATTATTTAGTTTCTTTATCATCTCCATTGCTGACCGTATTCCATAATTTCTGCCCTTTATCATCCCAAAGTTAACGTTTAAAAGCCCTCTCGTTTTCTCCCGGGTTGCCATTAATTCTATACCGAATTAATAGTCTACGTATGTTACTTTCTTCCTATTTAAGTCCTCTCATAGAGAGAATAGGCAGGAGGAGTTTAACTATAGCTTCTTCCTCGAGGATATATTTTGCCCCATAACTTCACTTTTCCCTCCTCCTGCTCCCAGCCGCTCCCCTTTTCCGGTGATTTCTTCAACAAAATTAATGCAGAACGTCCATATGCCTCCTCCCGGTTCTCAGTCCAGCTGATCCGCCTCCAGCTGGGCCGCTCCAGGCTTTTCCCTGACCTCAGCAGTACGCCGTTCAGAGTATCACGTCGGGGTCACCATTTGTTGGAACAAATAAGGACTCAGCAAAACAAATCGATTCAATGTGAATCACGCTAAAGCCATTTATTACAGAAACAAGCCTCCTTGTATATGCAACTATATTCTAATCACGCATCCATGCTCCAAGCATGGATTCGCTAAATGAGTATCGTGGGCTGTCCGTGCGCTGGAGTCTCACCGATGATATGTCCAATGATTCACGCCACGCCAGGACCCTGGTGATTGTGGAACGCCCCTCTTTCTCACAGCAGATTCTGTTCTCAGCTTCTCGAAGCGGCCTTGAGATTCCTTTGAGCCTGACTAATTCAGTAACAGATCTTTATCTATCAAAACCCCTCCACAGGAAATGAACTTATGTCATTGCTACATCACAAAGGTCTTAGTTGCATGGACACCGAGCAGCTCTGCAGATAGGATTCTACCACCTAATGAAGTAGAAGTGTTGTCGACTTTCTACTTCCACAGACCACTTAGACAAAAAATGAAGATGAAAGGACAGTAATGAAGAAATTAGTTTTGAACTTCAGCTCATGACTTCATCAGGCAGAATGAAATTAAAGCTTTTTTACTTAAATTGCGGTAGTCACACACAAATTGTTTTCTACTTTTTCTGTGTGTTCAGAATTTCAAAATCACTGCCCTTATGATTTTTCTATATTAATTTTGCCATAATTATATGTTTTATATTTTGAGTGAGCTACTGTAGATGTCTCAAGGATGGTCTAGTCTGTACCAATATGAATTATCTCTAATTTTAATGAATGTTACTTTCCTCTTGCACATTCTTTTCCTTCCAACTCATCGTAACTCTGCAAGTTTTAAAAAGAAAGAAACACTGCATGTTTTTCTTGGCTATTTCCAGTTGTTTGCCTCACACAGAGGTAATGTAATTTGAACTAGCTTTATCTTTTATTTTCTCTCCTCAAACACCCTGTAAGATCACCGTACTTTTAAAGAGGCTGTTACTTTCCAACTGAGAAGTAGCTGACTTTTAGTGATAAATGAGCTGATTCTTTTGTCAAGAATCTGTAACACACTTATATATCATAGAATCATAGAACATGAGGTTGAAAGGGACCACAAGGATAATCTGGTCCAACTCTTCTTTGCAAAAGCACAGTCTAGACAATGTGGCCCAGCACCCTGTTCACCTGAATCTTAAAAGTGTCTGACGTTGGGGAATCCACCACTTCCCTGGGGACAATATTCCAATGACTGATTGTTCTCATCATGAAAAATTTCCCTCTGGTGTACCATCAGAATCTTCCCAGGAGTAACTTGTATCCATTGCCACTCATCTTTTATATGTGACTCCTTGTAAAAAGGCAATCTCCATCTTCTGTGTAGCCACCCTTTAAATACTGGAACAGGCTTGACAAGTGGGCCCATGTAAACCTCATGAGATTCAACAAGGACAAGTACAAGGTCCTGTACCTGAGTTTTAAACTAAAAGAGGGGTGTCAGCTTAGACATGAGGAAGAAATTTTTTACAATGATTGATTGTGGAAAAGTGCTGGCCCAGGTTGCTTAGAGAGGTGGTAGATGCCTCACCTCTGGAAACATTCAAGGCTAGGCTGGATGAGACTCTGAGCAACCTGGTCTAGTTGAAGATATTCCTGTTCATTGCAGGGAGGCTGGACAAGATCAGCTTCCAACCCAAACTCTTCTATGATTTCATGGTAATGTTATATACTTTGAAAAGTGCTTTGGTTTCTTTAGCTAAAGGTTAAGCAGTGCCAGTTGTTATGATTATGTTATTATCAGTAATTCTCCTTTTCATATGTGTGCACCAGTGGGAATATATACTCTGAAGTGTTGGATGATGATCTCTAATTGCATTTTACTACAATGGGTGCTGAAGTTCTTGAAAAGTACACAATTGACAAGTAACTAGATAAAATGTAAACAAAAAAAGCTGAAATAGCTTATTTTGAGAAAAATAACATTTATGTTAACATACTGTCTAATTTAAAATAACAAGACCTCTTTTTTCTTTAAAATAAATACAATTCTAAGTTCAAACCATAACCTATGAATCAGTCAATGTCAAGAAGGTCTTTTCCTTTCCATTGTTGCAAAAGAAAAAAAATAATATATATTCATCAAGGTATTTTATATATATATGTACAAACACACATATCAGGGAGCTAGAGGTAACTATGATAGGATGTTTAGAAGACTGATGAGTCAAGTTGGTCTTTAAACTTTATGAACTGATGTAATTCATTGAACATGTGCTTATTGCTGATGATAACTTCTTACACAGTATTAATCATTCTCACTACTAATACACTGCTAACACAAAACTCTTCAACACTTCTAAACTGGCTGTGAATACAACATACTATGGAGGAGATGTGAGGTAGTAGGCTCAGATGTCTGCAGTTCTTGGTAGCTCTTAGTGATCAAGGTGTGGATGATTTGACTTTCAAGCTCCTTATCAGAGAGATAAGTGGGCCAAAGTGGTCTTGTTTTATTTCTTCCCTATTTTAATTTTTTTTTGTCTGATGTTTTAATGCCACTTCCTCCCTTCTCTCCTTCTGATACTGCTTTTCTTGTTTTCTGTATTCTTGTCTCCTTGTATACTTGAGGAGCTGTACTGCCTGTTTGCAATGCCCTGCTCCTTCTTCCTTTTTCTACCTCTGTCAACTTCTTCCTTCCACCTCCTACATGCGTACATAGAAACATTTTGGTTGTCAGTGATCCTTGGAGGTCATCTAGCCTGAGTTCCTGCTCAAGTCAAGGCTATCCGAAGTTACATCAGATTGCTCAAGGCTTTTTCTGGTCAATTTGGAATATGTCCAAGGATGGATATTCCACAATCTCTCTGAGCAACTTTCTCCAGCATTATACCCTACTTATGACGTAGAGTTGTTCCTTATATCTACTTTGAATTTCCCTTGGTGCAATCTGGATTCATTGCTTTTCACCTACCACTTAGAAGTGTGTCCCTTCATCTTCAATATAAACTTTCATGAGGTATCTGAAGACATCCTTTGTTTTTTCTTTAGGCTAAACCCAGATCTCTCTGCCTCTCCATGTACATCATGTTTTTCAGCCTTATGACCACCCTGGATACCCTCCTGAATACCCTCCAGTTCGTCCTTGTTTCACACTGAATAGTCTAGCTCTGAACACCCTACTCCAGATTAAGTTACAAAAGTTTCAAGAATAGTGGAATAATTACTGTCTTTAACTTGCTGGTGTACTTTCCTTTGTGTAGCCTAGCATGCAAATTTGTATGATCTAGTTCATGCTTTCACTTAAATGGCTTGCAACTCTAATACATAAGGTTTCTTTTATTGGTCTGATAATCAAAGGGAAAGGGGACTGAAAACATGCATGAGTAATATGTGTATGAATAAACATGCATTCATTTCACTATTTCTCTTAAATAAATTGACTTATGGATATGTCAACTGTATATTTGGATATTTATATGGCCTTTTGTCTAGACTTTTAGTTGTTTGTTTGCTTGGCTGGAGCAAATACTTCTTCCTGCTCTGACTTTCCTCTTTTCCATTGTGTCTGTGATAACATAGTTTAATCACAGTGGATTTAATGCAAGTGTGTTTTCATCTGTTAACTGAAGTCTGTTAAAGGAAGACAACTTGTCATGTACTGAAACACTTCTATCTATGTCTCCTATACATTAACAGAAGATAACAAATGATGTGGTAATGGATATAAGGATTGAAACCAGAATAAGAGGTATGTACTATTGTGAGAACGCTTGTTTTATTTCCGAATATACAAGAAAAACGCAAGGAAATGTGTTGAGAGTAAATTTCTGGATAATTCTGGTTTTAAATATCAAAACCATTAATTAATATTACTGATCATGCCTCTGACATGTCACACTATTTTCTTGTACAGAAATTGTAAAAATATTTGAAACACCAATGTAGTCACAATAATTTATTGTAATATGACAATCCCTAGTCTTGTTCATTTGTTATACTATCACACTATTTCTTGTACAAATCCCACTCTATAAAGTGACTTATTCTAATTGTAGGAGAAAACATGCATTTAAGGCAGCAAGAAATTTGGTTCCTTCTCAGTCTTCCTTACATCCAGAACACTATGTTTCCTGCTTTAAACTTTTATGTGAGTTAGCTGTAAAATGAAATATGTGGAATTTCTCCAAGAAGCGTGAAATCAATTTCCAGTTTTGCAAGTGAACATTTTTCCCCTTGAGCAGAAAATACAGTGTAGAGGATGTATGGTTGGCACACCAACAAAATCTCACATATTTTTTACAAGAAAGGAAGTTAGAACACAAAGAAAAGACCATATTAAAAAACATTTACATAAAAGTTCAAGGCCAGATGAGAAACCTGCATTCTGGCATTAAAAGAAATATTTCTAAATTATGAATCCCTTAAGTTGATATTTTTCAGAATTTGAAAGAATATGTCATCTTTGTTTGTCCATAAATTGTTGAAGAAATGTTAGAGAGCTGTTTGGTCTTGTCAGGAACCGGAGTTGGAGCCTAGCCTGAGGTTTGGAGGGGAGTAACTCTGGTGAACTCAGCATAAGCTTTATTGGCTAGTTGTAGATATCTCTAGACCAAAACACTTGGGGCATACTTTTACCTAAATAATAGTCTAGCTAAAGTGAAGTATTTGCTATGAAAAATTTGATTTCTTCCCACATTGCTATATAAAGGTGAAGAATGATCCACCAGGGCTAAATTTGTATCACACATGTTACCTGCTGTTACTTGTCTGTAATTTCAGTTGTAGATACAAATTATATTTGTCTCTTTAGCTGGTTAAGTACTTCCATTCATTTTTAACAATTATTTGTTTCAATAAAATTATAATATTGATTTAACCACTGAACAAACACAATAATAGAAGAGTCTCTGAGTCTTAGATCTTCTGTCTAAATGAGAAAGATCAAAGGAATGCTGTTATCTCCCATTTACAGATAGGGAACTGAAGCACAGAAAAATTACTTAGTTTGCAAATACTTTTCATGGGGAATGTATACATAATGCAGTGATGCACAAAGCACAGATACTGTAGCTAGCTCTGAGCAAGATATCTCTAGAATCAGAATGTGTATAGATTTCTCCTGAATGAGATGGCTCTAGAATAAAAACAATTATATCAATATGATGCTTTTCTCAGCTGAAAAACAAAGAGCAAAATTGCACAGTAGCATAAATTATGGTAATCCTGGGGTATGACCTAGTCCTGCACATTGCCATGTACACAAAAATTAGCCACTGCCATGTAGACTTCATGCCAGACAATCATACCTAGTGAGCAGCAAGCACCAATAACTGAACCTAAGTCTCAGATATCACAGAATTAAAGAATTGTTGGGGTTGGAATGGACCTCTGGAGATCACCTAGTCCAACCCACCTGCTAAAGCAGGTACATCTAAAGCAGGAATGTGTCCAGTTGGGTCTTGAATGTTCCCAGAGAAGGAGACTCCACAACCTCTGTGGGCAGCCTGTTCCAGTGCTCTGTCACCCTCAAAGTAATTTCTCCTCATCTTCAGATGGAACCTATTCATTTCCCTAACACCATATTCAAGTTCTGATAAAAAAAAAAAAAAAAAAAAAAGTGTTTTCAACTTCAGAAGAGATTCAAGGCTATAAATTTAGCAAACACAGACATATGTATTATTGTTATATCAAATAGTCAGGATCTAACACGTAACCTTGGCCTTGGTGAATTTTGTTTTAGAGAGGTCCTTCTGAGACAATTTTTTTATGGCAACAATTCTCTGTTAACTGATTGTCTTTACTGTACCTCACTTCAGACTGTTGCCATAAAAAAATTAAGGAGAAAAAGAAAAAATCTTAGGTACATTTCAGGTACTGAGTGATTAAAGAACACCACGGTTCCTGCATATCGTGGTGAAAATTTCCCATGGATGAAGACTGAAACAGACTGGATCTCTCTCCTATTCCTTCTGAGCTGATGGACTGTGGCAAGACCAATAGAACTTGATTTATAAGTATGTCAAACTCAAGTTTGTCCTATAGTTGTAACTGTAGTGTAACTGAGTATCAGAGCCCATATATACACTCACGTATGAATCATTAACTCCATGGGTGGGCCAGGCACTCCCTGTCTAGTAATCTGCACAGGTGAGTTAATGTACTGTTTTGAAAGAGTGAAAGGACTTGAAAAAATGCAATTGAAATCATAGCGACCTTCACAATTAAGTATTTGACTAATTGATGCAAAAGCTTTGTGAGAGGGTATTTTGGACTGTCCTGAAGACACCCTCCAGGTATCTCCTGCTGTGCCTACACAGATTCATTTGTTTCAATGTGTTAATCACTCTGGGGGGAAGAATCTGGTCTTTTCAGCAACTTCTCAGATGGTTCCTGCTGCATAATTGACCAAAGTGTGTGTAGATAGGGTGCTTGTAAGTAGTAGAAATTGTTCCTGAAAATGCAGACATGGTCATGTAGGACAGTGCTTTATATATAGTTTACATAGAAGCTGTTTTGTATGTGTTTTCAGATAATCCAATGGGTTAGATAATACATAAGCAGGTGAGGTAAGCTAAATTCAGCAAAACAAAGGCTGGAGAGAGTCTTACCTGATCCAACTTAAGTTGTCATTGCAAAGACGCATGCAATGTACCTTACTTACACATTTAGGGAGTATCCACCTGTCTTCTTTGAGATACTTGATTCCTCAAACATGTTACCCTATGACAAGACTCCTCTTTTTTAACACCGTATAGGTGCAATTAAAGAACCAGGAAAATTGAGGTAGGTTATATGTTTTGGCTCTTCAGTTTTCCTAGCTATTCAAAAATAAAATTCTGCTTCAATTGTTTCCAGGAGCCAGAGAGGTATCTACCAGTTCCATTAATATGAGGAATGCATGACTGGCTTTATCAGAAGGTCCTTATGAGAGTTTAGTGAACAACGATAATCTGAGAGTTGGAGCACACCTTTATTTTCTGTTCAGGTTTGGTTTTGTCCTTGAATTCTAATCCTCTGATTTATACTAATTTTGTCAATTTTTTGATCTCCTGGTATTGTTGCTCTTATGTCTAGAAAAGTGCCAAAAAATTATTCTGGTTTGGTTTTGCTTGGGTTTTTTTGGTTGAGTCTTACTGTCCAAAATCTGTTAACTCTTCTATATTGCTGCATTAACTCCTACAACTTATCTGACCTAAACCTTCAGTTGCATAGTTTTTTACAATGAAGAGTTAACTGCAGAGTCTCTCCCAAGCTGACTCAAACATTTTGGTATCTAATTCAGTGTTGTTCTTTTAAGTAGAAAATAATAATATTGAAACTCACAGATTTAGGACGTTAAATGACATAACTGGAGCATTCAGAATGGATTACTCTACAACATTCTATGAATTTTCAAAAATATGTAACTTAATTAGCATCATGGAGGACTTTTCTATCACCTACTACATGCATATCTAAGCTTTTATCAATGTTCAAAAATGTTGCTAATATTTTCATTTTATAACTCACTTTCACTGACAGGCCTCAAACACTAGAGAAGTGAAAGCTAATAATTTTTTCTGTTGCATGGAGGCATAGGGAATAGACTGCTCAAACACCATTTTTTCAATTGAAGTTGCAAGAGCAACTGAGGAATTTTGTTTAAAGCCTTCTCTTGAGCAACACTCTCTCTGTTGTTATTAGTGTTGTTGTTCTTGTCTTTACCACTGTCCTCTGTAATATAGTAGAATCTAAATTTCATCTAGACAGGATGTATGTAACTAGGTCTAATAAATATCTAAACATTATGCCAGTTCTTTTCTGAAAAGTCTACAAAGGAATAAGGTTTTATTTTTATCAATAACTATGTTTGCCTGTAGTTTATACAAGAATGAGATCATTGTTTATAAACTGATATTTAATTTTTAAAAGTAATAAGATTATCTGAGATCGTACTGTTATCCTCTTACTCGTTGTTCCAAGCAGGAATCAATGGCACTGCTTATGGGAGTAAATTCTCTCTAATGTGATCACATACAGGGCACACAGACCAGTCTATGAATGTCAGGATCATATTAATTAATTGCTTCTGAAACACTGAACAAGCTACATGACTCTGAGATTTTCTGTAATTTTCCAAGGAATGAAAGCTACACCAATCCTAAAAAAAAAAAAAAACACCACCAAAACTAAAAACAAACCCTAAACAAACAAACAAACAAGCAAACAAACAAACACACAAAAAGAACCCCCTACAAAACAAACAAAGATAAAACCACACCAGAGAATCTAGAACAATATTAAATAAAAAGCAATATTGAATGGTAATCAGGAAGTCACATCAAATATGCAAAGGTTCAGTAAAAAACACTAGCAAAGAAAGCCATACATAATATTTAGACAGACAGAATAATTTTTGTTCTCATAGTGATGTTTGTTATGAACGTAAATTACATTATGTATTGAGGGAGTAAATTGTAGATAATTGTAGAACTTCTACTTGAATGTGTGTTCTGTTTGTGTACTATTTAGTTCTCGATAATTCTGCTTATCAATTTAATGTTTTAAATTCAGTTTTGTTCTTCCAGAAATTAGCAGGCAGTCTATGTTCCTTGATATAACCTTGACATAATAAATGTAGCCAAAAGGTTGTGCCGCAGTTGAGAGGGACAAACAGCATAGACCAAGTTCTTAAGTACAAACAGCAGTCTCCATTTATTGCCACAAACACTTTTTTATATAGTCTTTATCAGCTCAAGTGTCTTTTTGCTATTGGTTACAGGCTGCAACAGTAACATATCATTGGCTAATTTTGCTGTCGTCAATGTTATGCTTTTACTCCCTTCTTTCTCACAGGTACACCTTAATATCTTCAAGGCCAATCTTTGTCCCCATACCCTCCATCAGGGAATCCACAGACCCACCGTAGTCCTCCACAAGGTTGATGGATGGTGTTTTTTATCTAAATCTCTTTCTAGATGTCAATGCTGTATGTCACAGTGCAAAAATAGCTATAACACATTAAAGATGAGAAGCCTATCTTATTAAAATATATCATAATTTTTTAAAAAAATTTGTTTCATATTAGGACTACTTGAATTCTTTTAAAGTTTTATTGTTCAGTTTTAGAGTTTGGCTTTGTTTCCTTCCCCACACAGTGTTGAGGAAGAGGTCATTTGCAGAAGGATCAATATCCTCTTTGTTCCTGACAACAAAGACCCTGAATCAAGACCCTGGATAAGACAGAGTAGGATGTAAATCAGAATTGAGCTCTCATTGTGTGATTTAGGGAAACAGAGCTATTCATTGCACTCCAAGTTCTACTCATTCTTAGTCAAGAATTTATTTCAGTAAAACCGCACGAAAACACCTTTTTGGAAACTTCTCCGATGGTTAGAAACTCATAGAAAAGTACAAATACTTAGCCTTTTTTTTAAAAAAAGCTCTTGCTTCAATTTCAAGTTAGAAATTTATCATAGATAATTACTGGCTTACGGTGTACAACACAAATACATTGCTGTAATTGGTCTGTTCAAATTGCTGCCTGCTATCTTCTACACTCTACTTTCAAAATGTTTCATTCTATGACCCTGAAAGATGCATGTGTCTCTTCTAAGATGCGCTAGTGTATAGCTACAGAAGTCTATTCACTTCTTCCAAAGCTTTTAGCCTTCTGCGGGAGCTGAGGTACTTATGATTTTTCCAGGTTACTATGAGTTAGGTTTCCAGTGGCAACTAGCTTCTCAGCAGATTATAATGCCATATATAAACAACTTCTGAACTAACAAAGGAATAGATAAAAACATCCCAAAACCCAGAGTCTAGCATGACTATATTGTTCTGTGCTACCTTGTTGATGGCCAAACTCAGTAGAAAGTAAATGTCTCAATGAAATAATAAATCAGAAGGACATTTGATATAAGCGAACTAATTAAAAGGCACAGTTTTAGAAGTTCAGTTACTATAATTCTCTAATGTCAACATAGTATTTATTGAAAATATTACATTAGATGAAAATATGGGAAACATTGCTAGAATTGAAATGGAATATAAATATTAGTATATTAAGCATGGTAAAAGCATTAGCAGCAGTTGTCAGAATGAATTACCGCATTTGACTTCTTAAAACAAAATCAGTAATAAAGAGAAAATAATACTGTTACAAATAATATTAGGTTTATGATGTCTAAAGATGTCACACTGGCAACTGTGAGATTCCTTATTTAGTCAAGATATGGGCAAATCATAGCTTGTGCAACTACTGGTTTAAATTAAGGCACTATCCTAAACACACAATAAAGAGGAGTCAGCTCCATTGTTTCCGTTCCAGCAATCTAGAATCCTGCTGCAGCCAACCTATCTTTGGGTAGCAACAGGCAGCTAAGGGAATTAAAAATTAGAGCCATTTTACCAATGAGGAACTGTACAGAAGTTCTGTTAGAGCAATTACTTCTAAAACGGGTAGAATCATGCATGTGCCAAACATTCACAAAGATAGATCAAGTTACCCTTCTCTATTACTGACCAGCGGTTATGTTGTGATTTAATTTCTTCTTCTCTTTTTAGCCTTGTGACTCTTACCTCGTAGAAATTTAACAACATCAGATATCAGATCAGATTATTCTATGATGGATTTCTTGAGATGCTTGCCTGAAAAGCAGGGAATTAATTTATCTCCTCATTTCTCTTCTTTCTTTTTTTCCAAGCTCAACAAATAATATCACAAAGCTTTCTCAATTGAAAGCAAACAAACAACAAAAACCAGATTAACATACTGATCACTTCCCAGCTAAAAAAAAAAAAAAGCTAGAGACTTTTTTTTTTCCAGACTTTGAGGAAAGGATTTAGGTACTGAAATGCAGGACTCACTTTTAGATCACAATTTTAGGTTAACAGGGATAACTAAATAAGTTTCCAGATAGCTAGCTGTGTCTAGGAAGAGAATAACATTTCAGATATTCCCACTCTTCCATCTTTTAATATCTGGTTTAAGCTTCTTTCTGTAATCATATTCCAACTCCATTTCTCAGGTGTGAAGCTACTTTCCTTTTTCAATATTTAGCTAAATGTGTGTTGAATCTGTACTGTAAATTCAGCTACTGATTTCAGTTTTATCATCTGCAGATGTTGTATTTCTGGAGACATAGAATAAATATCAAGTAAGCAGTCAGGTATGCTTCTGGATGTAGTTCTTGCCCCAAAAAACACATTAATCAAAATAATTGTAGTTACAGAAACCTTCCTACCCCCACACCTCTGCACACAAACACACACACAAACACAAAAACATTCAATCAAATTTGTGTGTTTGGAGAAAAATCACATAAAAACAAATGTTTTGAGATATATGGAGATATTTATAAGCACATACATGTATAGATAAATATTATTAAGTAGAATATGCAGTGTGCAACATTTTAAATATCTTTATGATACCTCATAACTAAATATTGCTATTTTTTCTTCTATCCTGTTTTTTCCTTTTTAATTTTTTCTTTTAAAGCATTGCTTAGTCATAGAATCATAGAATCATTTCACTTGGAAAAAACCCTCAGAATCATTGAGTCCAACCATAACCTAACTCTAGCACTAAGCCATGTCCCTAATAGCCTCATCTAAACACCTTTTAGAGACCTTCAGGGATGGTGACTCCACCACTTCCCTGGGCAGCCTGTTCCAATCCCTGACAACCCTTTCCATGAAGAATTTTTTCCTAATGTCCAATTTAAACCTCCCCTGGTGCAACTTGAGGCCATTTCCTCTTGTCCAATCACTTACTACTTGGGAGAAGAGACCAACACCCTCCATGCTACAACCTCCTTTCAGGTAGTCATAGACAGCAATGTCTCCTCTCAACCTCCTTTTCTCCAGGCTAAACAGCTCCAGCTCTCTCAACTGCTCCTCATCAGACTTGTGCTCCAGGCCCCTCACCAGCTTCATCGCCCTCCTCTGTACTCTCTCTGTCTCAATGTCTTTCTTATGATGAGGGGCCCAAAACTGAACACAGGATGCAAAGTAGAGGCTCACCAGCACCTACATCTTTCCTTTACATGCAGTATAATCTTCAAGCAACTAATCAGTAAAATGAGAAGAACCTACATAAAGCTGCCAGATTTAGGCACTAATGACCCCAATGATAAAATAACTTTATGATTTGTTTATTTGTTTATTTCAATAGAAGTATCACACATCACAACAGAATAGCTTTCAATTATTTTCATAGAATCACAGAATCATTGAATGGTTTGCATTGGAAGGCGCCTTAAAGATCATCTAGTTCCAACCCGCCCTGTTGTGGGCAGGGGCACCTTCCACTAGAGCATCTTGCTCAAAACCCCATCCAGCCTGGCCTTGAACTCTTCCAGGGGTGGTACATCCACAATTTCTCTGAGTAACCTCTCCAGTGCCTCACCATCCTCACTGTGAAGAATTTCTTCCTTGTATAAAATCTAAATCTTCCCTGTTTCAGTTTAAAGCCATCACCCCTTGCCCTGTCATTATATATGCTTGTAGAAAGTCCCTCTCCAGTTTTCTTGTAGGCTTCCTTCAGGTACTGAGGAGCTACTATAAGGTCTCCCTGGAGTCTTCTCAAAGCTGAATAACCTCAGCTCTATCAGCCTGTCTTTATAAGAGAGGCTCTCTGATGATCTCTGTGGCCTTCCTCTGGACTTGCTCCAATAGGTCCATGTCCCTTTTATGATGGGGGCCTCAGAGCTGAACTCAGTACTCCAGGAGAGGTCTCACAAGAGTGGAGTTGAGGGGGAGAACCACCTCCCTCAGGCTTCTGGTCAGGATTATTTTGATGCAGCCCAGGATATGGCTGGCTTTCTGGGCTGCAAACGCACATTGTCAGGTCATGTTCTTATCAAGCAACACCCCCAAGTCATTTTCCTCAGGGCTGCTCTCAATCCAATCTCTGCCCCTCTGTATTTGTGCTTGGGATTGCCCTGACCCCTGTGCAGGACCTTGCACTTTGCCTTGTTGAACTTTACAAGGCTTAAACCTGTCAAGGTCCCTATGGATGACATCTCTTCCCTCCAGGGTATGCAGATTGGTGTCATCAGCAAACTTGCTGAGGGTGCTCTAATCCCACTGTCCGTATCGCTGACAAAGATGTTAAACAGCACTGATCCCAACACTGAGCGCTGAGGAACTCCACCTGTCACTGGTCTCCATTTGGACACTGAGACATTGACCAAAACTCTGAGTGTGACCATCCAACCAATTCCTTATCTACTGAGTGGCCCACCCATCAAATCCATGTCTCTCCCATTTAGAGATAAGGTTGCCATGTGGGACAGTGTCAAATGCTTTGCACAAGTCCAGGTACGTGACATCAGTTGCACTTCCCTTATTCATGAACACTATAACCCTGTCGTAGAAGGCCAACAAATTTGTCAGGTAAAATTTGCCCTTAGTGAAGCCATACTGGCTGTCACCTATCACCTCCTTATTTTCCCTTGTGTGTTAGCATAGTTTCCAGGAGGATCTGCCCCATGATCTTGCCAAGCACAGAGGTGAAACTGACTGGCCTGTAGTTCCCTGGGTCTTCCTTTTTTCTCTTTTTTTTTAAAAAAAGATGGGGTTATGTTTCCCCTTTTCCAGTCACTGGAAACTTCAGCAGACTCCCATGGCTTCTCAAATATGAGGATCCACCAGTTTCCTCAGGACCCACAGGTGTATCTCATCAGGTCCCATGGACTTGTGCACGTTTAGGTTCCTTAGATGGTCTTAAACCTGATCTTCTTCTACAGTGGGTAGTTCTTCATTCTCCCAGTCCCTGCCTTGGCCTTCTACTATTTGGGTGGCGTGACAAGAGCACTTGCTGATGAAGACTGAGGAAAAATGTGTTGGGTACATCAGCCTTCTCCATATCCCTGGCAACCAGGTCTGCCTTTTCTTTCCAGAGAGGGTCCACATTTTCTGTAGTCTTCCATTTCTCACTGATGTATCTATAGAAGCTTTTCTTGTTGCCCTTGATAACTCTGGCCAGATTTAATTCTATCAGGGTTTTAGCTTTTCTAACCTGATCCCTGGCTGTTCAGGAAATTTCTTGGTATTCATCCCAGGCTACCTGTCCTGCCTTCCACCCTCCATAGGCTTTTTTTGTGTTCGAGTTTGTCCAGGAGCAACTTGTTCAAACATACTGGTCTCCTGGCATTTTTGCCTGACCTCCTCGTTGTTGGGATGCATCTCTTCTGAGCTTGGAGAAGGTGAACCATGAACATTAATCAGCTTTCTTGGGCCTCTCTTCCCTCCAGGGCTTTATCCCATTTTCCACAGATTTGATGTTTTGGTGCACTTCTGTTTGTATATCTGTGTTTCTAAGTGGTGTTTAGGACAAAAGTATTTCTTAATGGGAAAAAGCAGAAAGGAAATATCTACTTATTAAGCTTTTTATTTTTTACTTCCCTAGTCTTGAGACTTGTGCTGACATTATGTTAAATTTCTCATTCATCTTTTATCAATATTTTGCAACAGTGGATAATTGTTTACAGTTTTCCCTGGAAAATTATGATTAAGCCCTTTAATCTATAGCCATCTCCAAAGGGGCCAACATATAATTAATCATGTTCATGCTCAGTGATGGATAAATTCATTTAATCCATTTTGTTTTCCTCTGAGTCCCATCAAACTCAGAGACTGAGATTAAAAGGAGGTTAAACTCTTCTTTACTACTCAGAGTTGCTTTTTTTTTTCTTTAAACTTCTTGCAAAACTGGGGGAGAAGTGCTAAAAACAAACAAGAAATTTGAAGGAAGGGTGGTGAAACGAGCATTTTCGGTAGAAACCTCACCCTTTTGCCCTCCAGCCTTCTTTCTGGTAAAACATGATCCCTACAAAACTGGAAAACAGTTGTCTGTATTGAACTTTTCCTGTAATATTTTCAAACTCGATCAGTTGTGAGTTTTCTAAACAAATCATCAGTTCTGCAGAATAGATATTTTTTTTTTTTTTTCTGACAAAGGAAGCTTAAAATGTTTTCAATAAACTGTTTGCCAGTCTTGTCCAGTCAGCTAAATAGAAACAAACACCCAAATACACTCTGTGATGCACACTTTGAGGAAAAGTACTAAATGTTACACCTAACAAGACCACTTCCTTTTGACCTTTCACCTACCAATAACTAATGTGTTAAGGATTATTAGAATTTTATTGTTTCATTTTAGGAAAAAAAAAAAGGAAGGGAAAAAAGAACAATTATTTTGTCCCACAAAGTGTTTTGATTTTGCATGGTTCCTCAAAGCATTATAAAACCTGAGGTAACATTTCATGACCTAATATTTTGTTTCTTTTCCTAGAGTCCCAAAGCATGCGTTTAGAGAACACAGAAGAATAAGAACCCTAGAAATTGTCAACAGTGTTTTATCATTTATGTTTCAGTGTCATTTACATTTAACTGGTTTTTATAGCTTTTTTTTCTAATCTTCTTTTAAGAATCTTCAAAGATAATTTATTCCACAGTTTAATTATGCTTATAGATTGAAAGATTTTCAGTGCTGTATACTTTCTTACTGCAGTATAAGACAACTATTTTACATATCTGAAGAATTTTATCATGTCTGTTCTTAGCCTTAATTTAACTAATACAACGTAAACATTTAACATTTACTTGTGGGTGATGTTTTCCAGACCTCATTCTTTTTGCTTTTCTCTGTGACCTTTATGATTCACACTTCTGGTTCACCGTTGTGATTTAACCCAGCAAACAGCTGAACACCACACACAGCTGTTCACTCAGCGCACTGCCCTGATAAGTGGAACAGGGGAGAAAATTGAAAAAGAAGGTAGAAACTTGTTGGTTAAGATAAGAACAGTTTAATAAGACAGCAAAATAAAATAATAATACTAATAATAAGCCAGAAATGTTTATCTCTTTCTTCAACTGCTGTATCAAAAAGTTGACTTCAACAGACTCCAAGATCTTGTTTGTTGATCTGTTGCTGTTTTCTTTATTTGAATATGTCTTTTCCATTACTTATGGAGACACAGCTGGTTGTTCATAACTTTTGATCAACTATGCAACTTCCTGATTACAACTGATCACAGCATCCATTTCTACACTGGGTGCAACTAGGTGTTCCACATGTCTCTCTAATTTCTACTGCTGTCTTGATGGGCATTCTAGGGACAAGCTAGTCACAAACATCATTTGGATTAGTCCTTCTGTTATTGTGACAGAATGATTCATGGTCCGTGTTACTCACTCCGTTAGAAACAAATGTCTTGAAGCAATCTGAGTCCAAAGAATTCAGGTGGCCTTTTCCCTTTACACTATTTTGACTAGTTTCCTATACACTATGTCCTTTTCTACTAATTATAATGCATCTGTAGTTGAAATTTTAGTTGGGACAACATTTGCCACCTTCCAGATGGCTGGGACCTCTCCAGACTCCCAAGACCATTAAAAAATAATGAAGAGAGGTCCCACAATAATATCAGCCAGCTCTTTCAGTACCCTGGGATGCATCTCATTCAGCCCCATCGATTTATGTACACCCAGTTGGAGCAGCAAGTCTTGAACAAGTTGTAAATGCATACAGAGCTTCTGCAATATAGAAAAACATCTTGAGGAAAGGTACAAAGGAACTTTAAAAACAACCTTAACAAATAATCAGTGAGAACAGATAGACCAGAAGTCAGAACCAATAGCGTAAAGGAAGTGCTGGAGGGGCAAACAGATTGTGGATGGTCTTAATATCAAAAAAAAACTATTGAAGTTTGATCCTGTAGAGAATTAGTTTGTGGCAGGGATGGAAGAAAGATTAAATAGACAATATAGGAGCAGTGTTCTGAGTCAATATTAGTAGGCAATATGAAACAAGAAAGAAAGAAGTTGCAGTAGTCAAGATGTGAGATTATGAAAGAATGAGAAACATAATAGCGTAGAAATATAAAAAGATATTGCATCTAACATGTCATGTTAAGGTCGTCAGATTTAGAATCATAGAATTATAAACTTCTAGACACATAGAATATCTTGGGTTGGAATGGACCAATAAGAACCATCAAGTCCCACTTCCTGCTCTTCACAGGACTGCCTAACACTTAACCATGTGACTAAGAGCATCTTCCAGGTGCTCCTGAACTCTGACAGGCTTGGTGCTGTGATCACTTCCCTGAGCAGCCTCTTCCAGTGACTGACCACTATCTCCCTCTGTGGAGAACCTTCTCCTAGAGTCCAATCTGAACTTCCCCTGACACAGCTTCATTCAATTTCTTTGTGTCCTACTGCTGAGTTAATCCTTTAAGTCTCCATTTCTCTATCACAGGACTACAGATTGTATAAAAATCCATCAGTTTCCAGTGAACCATTATTTTATACATTAAACAGAATATTTATAGGTTTTACTATCCAGGGGAACTAGCAGTGGAAATGAAGTGTCTGTTATGAAGTGTCTGTTACTTTGTGAGTAACTTAATTGGACTTTAATTCCTGGAAGACTTGGGAAGGTTTTCTACAAAGATAAAATTATGAGTTTACCTGAACAAATGCAGCTCAGTATGTTACATGCTACACTGAAGTATATCTATAATTAGAATTCTAACAAGTGATTTCTTAAATTTATAGGATGCATTCCCAGTTTATGGACAATTTAATTTACCACTAGAATCAGTAGTCCACATTAGTGACATTAGAAAAAAAATAAAAAAATGCAAACAATTATAAACACTAAATGGGATTGAGTAAGCATTTTTGTTAGCCCCAAAGCTATCCTGATAGCTTTATTGTCTTAATCAACTTAGTTGAGTCATTTTACTGCTCTTTTAAGGTGGATGTTGTGGACACATGCTGGGGTACTGGTTCACTTATGTCAAATTAAAAATGATAATTCTCATGCATGAAATAACTGCATGGACTAATGGCCAAGTTTGTGCGTAATTTGAACTGAAGCCCCAGCAGGTAGCAAACGATTAAACACATAACATAATATAATATAGTCACAAGTTTGTTTGTTTGTTTGTTTGTTTGTTTGTTTGTTTGTTTGTTTGTTTTTAAGTAAAATGAAGAGGAAGGAAATAAGGAAAGCAAACTCTTCTTCTCTCCCTGAACAGTCTTAAACTCCCTAAATAAAGTCAGAGGGAAATACTGAAGAAGGAAATTAAAAATACGTCACCTGACAGTCACCTCCTAAGAGGTCTCCAGAACTCTTATAATACTAAATACCGAATTCTAAATACTTAGTACTTTTTTTTTAAATGAAACTGCAGACATGAGTCTGCTCCCAC
Organism: Streptopelia decaocto; assembly: GCF_964273445.1. NCBI lineage: Eukaryota > Metazoa > Chordata > Aves > Columbiformes > Columbidae > Streptopelia > Streptopelia decaocto. The sequence continues at coordinate 56,366,259 of NC_138658.1, read as the reverse complement.
CGAAACAATAACAAACCCCAAAGTTTTCTTTAGTAGCACAAGATTAAACCTGAGAAACACTTCAGCATTTCCTAAAACTTGAAGTGTTACTGAATGAACCCGAGAACAAAAACATGTAGTAGTTAGGTTATTATTTAAATGGGAAAACAAAAGAAAACAAATCAAAACCTAAACCTAAACCCAGAATAACAGTCCCTAGAAAACACTGTCTAATTATTTCTTATTCTTACATTGGGGCACTTATTTACATGAATTCTAAAAATTTGAAGGTTGTGTCTCTCTCAAACACTAATATTCAATGTTTTTATTGAAAAATAATTTTTTTGTAGAATGTTATATGGTTTTGGAGGCTTATTTCTTGCACCTGCAGACACTCAGAATCCAATAACTGAATCATAACTTCAAATATTAACTCATTTAGCTTAAGACTATTCATAATCTGAGTTTCGTATTACTTAATGTGAATTTGAATTTCATTGTGAAATTTAAGGTTATTTTATGAGTTTGATGACCGGCTGCCTAAGTATATTTTGCATTATATACTGAACAGAAATAGATAATTGTTTCTATAGAACAGGCAATTCAGATGCTGAGCAGCTTTTAACAAAAGAAATAGTGTGCCTGCTAACTTCTGAGGTGGGCCACATACAAAGCAGAAAAGATCAATGACATTTGGAGTCTTTTAACACTCAGTGTAGATTTGTGTTGCTATTGAAATTTTAAGTTAGATAATATTAAAAGGTTTCTTAAATAAACAGCCGAAATTCTTTTTTAAAATCAACAAAATAGATTAAAAACTGGCTCAAAATCAGCAAAACATTATTTTTTTGAACTTGTAGCTACCAGAACACATATAACTTAATAGTGAAATGGAGGAAAGTATGCTAAGTATTATAATTTTAAGACAAGAATAATACTAAAGGTGACAGTATAATGAGATTATTTAATATTAAATTTTTCTACGCTGTTCATGAAAGCTCCTAAACCTTTTTGACCCTTTTATTTTGGAGATTATCTGAGAAATTGTGTTTTTCAGGAATAAGCAAGAGAAAGCTAAGGTATGACATAGCAGTTGCCATGTTTCTTTATACTTTATTAATGTTAAGGGACAATTTGCAACCATAGCTCTAATTGTAAAAAGCCTCTTGTGAAGAACATCATGATGGGAATACAAGTAAAGAGACAAATTTAAAACCAGCAAATAAGTAGCCCCCAAACACAAAGCACTTCTGACGATGAGGAAACTCTCTCCTTTCAGTCTCAGTGTGAGGGGAAAACCCATGCAGCAAGTTTGTGAAAGGCTTTTGTTTCTAGAAATGTGGAATTAGTAAGAGCATGTCGTATTAGAATTTAGTTTCTTGGAACCTAGTGCTTTTATTTTGTGGAGTGTTTTTAAGCTTCTGCACTAGTAGTGCAGTAGTAAATAGATGCACAATCTTTAAGGCACACAAGTGTTTATAAATAATTTTCTGCTCTCTCCCCTCACCACCCTTTTCATTTGTCTGTACTTTTGTCTGATCAGCTCAGCACAGATACCAAAAAATTGTGTGGGAAGAAATAACACATATATTTAATTTGGTAGTCTATTTTTTTTCTTTTCATAATTTTATTAATTTAACTGAAAACTTAGCTTAATATTGTCACAGTTCCAGCTTTATTACCTCTTTGACTTTTAATTTAGTGCTGTTGAATACAAAAAGAATATATTTTAATGCATTCCTTTCTTCTTCCAAGAGAAGATACCATTTTGGTGTTACTTCACACTTCTTTTTTCCTGTTGAAATCATTTCCCACGAAGAAACACCCACAAGGGAATATGTTATACTCTGCACCACCGTCAGCTTCAGCTTATCTCCTGTAGTGATTCAGTTTTTCAATTTTCTCAGAGCTTGAAGTGATTTCCTTCATGAAGCTTGAATTTTGCTATTGGCAAGGAAAGAGAGAGAGATGAAGGGACAGGATAAAAATTATTTCTCCCATCTTTTTGCAAAACTGTCAACAGGGCAACATTTCTTGCTTTTCCTTTGTGAGAAATTTTTGCATACTGAGAAAGTATAGTTGTGATACACTTGTGGTATGCACTTGTAGCTATATACAGACGTAATAATCTCCCTAAAGAAGTTTAATGAAAGAGTTGTGTAATATGATCTGAAATCTATACCTATCCAAACCCATTAGTGTGATTTTTCCTAAATTTTATTACATTTTTTCAATTATTTTTATTAAGATTGCTAACATGAAGTCCACAAGAAAAAGACTCAAGCTTCACTTTACAAGATATTTCCTGTTACGTTAGTGTTGTAGATGTTCAACAGAAATGTTCAGCAGCTTACATTTTCACATAAATGTAAGAATGAGAGCCTGAGGCAATCTGAATACAGGCTTTTCAAACTTCAAAGGAGAAGCAAATGATTCTTGCCCTGCTTTTGCCATCTAGAATTGGCTTAAGCTTGGGGAGCAATTAAAATTAAATAGCCACTGAACTGCAGAAAGTGAAGATCGGCAGCTATGGGCATGAGCAGACTTTTATGAAATCCCCTGACAAATTCATATCTTGGTATTGGTAAAGCAAGGAATGGAGTCAGAAGGAGAGCCATTTATAAGGAAAGAGAGCAAAAGGCAGCTGTATTAATCATTAATATCATGTGCCAGATCTTTGTTTCAAATTAGCTGTTTTTCAAGTTCTTGTTGCCACTTTTTCCTGAGAGGAACTGCCTGTAAAAACCTTTAGCTACCAGAGATCTGAGCATCTCCTCTTCAGTCTTAAACTCTTATTTGTAAATAACCTTCAGGACAGTTAAGTTTACAGACAAAGCAAACTCTGTACTCGATATGTGTGTGTGTTGAATGATGAAACTTTTATTTCAAAAAAGGTATTTTTTTTTTTTTTAAACAGAGGATTTCTTTATATAGTTTCATAAAAGTCAGGAAATGTTTGAGATGGATATAAATGAAAGTCATAACAATATTTACTGAAACAAGATACATGTATATTAAAGCATATTTCCTTACATAGTTTTGTATTTTGAAGTTAAGGGATATATGAATATTTTACTTGTAAAATAGTCACATGTTATTTTGCTACCATTGCTTCATGCATCTTTTCTTCAGCAAGAAATACCAGAATCACATTTTCAGTACAAATTCAGAACAAATTCACCAAAAAAACCTATATGGAAATCAGCAATCTGATAGACATAGATGAACTGCAGTGCATTTAATTATCTTTCAAAAAAAGTACATACTAATACTACAAACGTCATTGCTACTGTATATATTTTTTAAATAGTCTGTGTAGTTTTCCATGTCATGTTTCGAGTGTTCAATTTAGGGATTATTTTGGGAACGGGGAAAACGAGAGAGAGATGGAAAATTTGAGGGAAATTGCCTGTGCAAGTAGAGGAAGTTCTTAAGTATCGTTCTGTTAAATTCTCAGAAACATGTAATCTGTAACAATTAGAGTTTTCTATACAGTTAATTCCTTATAGGGCCAGGAAAATACAGCATTTTATCTGTCGTGTTAATGACAGAGCTCCAAAAAGACACGACTCCGTTGTAGAAAATATAAATTGTGTGATAACTTGTTTCCCAGCTACGTCATACTGTCTTAATTGCCCAATTGACATATATCACCCCTACATAGCTGGAGTTTAATATTCACTAAAAGTACTGGTTTTCTATTCAGTCCATGCTAAACATTCTTACAGAAATTAACATTTTGCTGAGTACAGTCCCTAATATTGGATAATGTATTTGTAAAAAGCATTGCGGTACTTTCTCATTTTTATTTATTTATCAAATATTTGTAGTGTAATATTGGCATGTATAGATCCCCTTTGCTTCACAAAAGGCACTCTGTATTTCAAATGTCTTTTGCTTTGTTGTTGATTCGCCCCTCTCTTTCCTGAGCACACAGACTAGTACTTGTGGCTGAATATCCCTGTAATGCAGTATTGCCATTGCGAGTAACATGTCATTAGCTTTTTCTTAGTTTACAGGGCCTCAGCACAGAGACTACTACAGCTTCCTTAGCCTGAAATTTCTTGACCTGCCTCTAGTTTTATTTGACTTAGTTTAGCTGTAGCAGTAATTTTTCTAATTGAACAGGTGTTTACAGTTCTGTTTGTTTGTTTGTTTGTTTTTACTTTTGGTCATCTTTGCATAGTACAATCATGGCTTTACAATTCTTATGAGATGAAACAGTGCAGGAAAATACAGACCTGGTACAGCAGCAGAGGCTGTGAGAAGTGGAGCTGCAGGATGCATTGTACAGGAGTGCAAGCCTGGCATAATAAGGGGTAGGGGACAGGCCTGGCACTGGCAGTCCTGGGGCCACAAACAACTGACACATGACAGGTTAAAGAAATGTTGATCTGCTTTTAAAAGCAACAGAGAACAAAGAAATGCTATCTACAAATTGTGGAAGTCACCATATATAGTAAACTTAGTTAGAAGTTGGAGCCACAGAGTAATGTGGGGAAAAAAAAAAAAAGGTATAAAATCATGGTAGTAAACATCAAAATGACCCTCGGTGGACTCTTGAGTGAGAAAGAAGAAGCTGGTATCATTCAAGAATGTGTACAAAAATGTCAGTGGACCATTTTCGGCTTTAGAAAAACTAGTATTAGCGGCTGAAAGCCGAGGAAAGAATATGGAAAAAGGCTACATCTCTGCATAGCCTCGAAGAGCTTTCAAAATGATCTTTAGCTACAGAAGGGCTAACTCTGGGGAGGTGGAGCTTTCCAGCATTTGTTCCATACAGTGGGAAATAAAATATTGTGGATTAAAACATGATGATAATTTAAAACTTAGTGTCACTAGATGTTGGATAAATACCACAATGTTACTTGGGTTTAAGTTTCACAATACTGTAGCTATTCACAATACTGTTTCACAATTGTACCTGGTGTTAGAAAATGAATCTTTGTTATCCAAAAATACTGAAGCACATGAGTGTTTAATGTCTGAGGACTTTTTCATTTGGTTTAGATGGGACTAAACTCTCACCTTATTAAAATTTTCTATTACCTATTTTGCGTCTTGTATCTATTAATTATTTTAGCGGCATAGACTAAGTAGTCATTTTTATGTAGTGTAATCAGATGAGTACAGAGATACTTCTAACACAATCTAAACTTGCTGTATATTAAATTAATTTTGTTATATATCAGATAAGCACAATCAATCAATACAAAGGAAAAATTAAACAACATTAATAATGTCTGTCTTCCTTACCTATCTTAGAAATTTCTAGCTGTCACTTTATTGTTTGAGCATCTTCTAATATAACCACTAACAGCAATAAAATCAGTGTGGAATTTACATATGTTTCTCTTGGGGGTAACGATATTGTTTAGTAATTTTATACATACTGCTGGTACAGATGATGTTAATTATTTGATTGAGTAAAAAGAAGAGATGTATTTTCTATTCTATATAGCCAAGAACTCTTCAATGTTGTGAGGGAAAGCCTGTCAGACTTCAACTAATAATCTTTGGAGATTTGTTTCAAAATCAGGTAAGCTTTATTGATACTGCTTTATCCCCCACCAAAAAAGTATTCTTCATATGACCTTCGCAAAATTAATTCAGCCTACAAAGGAACACAGCTGTTACAGTGGCTCACAAACAGCTATATTAGTGCTAGCACAGCTTGTTTTGTATAACCCAGTGACTGCACTACCTGGCATTTTTGTATTGATATACCTAATGTATGTAAAAACCAAACCGATCCAAACAAAACCAAAACCAAAGTAACATGCTTTCAAAGTTAAAAAGGTGAAATGCTGCATGTAACAAGCCTTATATTGGATGGGGTATATTACTTGTAAACTTTCCTCTATATTTGCTGCTAAATATTATTAGTTTTCTTTAAATGCATAAGATCTTCCAGCAGATATGTGAAGCAAATTCTTCACTATTGGTAGAGGGCAAAAGTTATGCTACCTTGAACATTTGTCCAAACACGTGGGGAAAAAGTTGTTGTAAAGTTCAACTTTTGAAAGCAGATCAGTATTTTCACACATAATTAGTTTACACATTTGTTTTTCCATAGACTCCGTACTTGTCTGTGTAGATCATGGAAACAATGCCAGTTTTCATCAAAGTGGTCATATGTTATGCTGTTCAGAAAAGTAATTCTCCATAGACTCTTAAGACAATGTTTTAAAACTGTGTAATTTCCCGTTATCTCCTTTGTTGATTATTTTGTTTTGTCTCTAATTTTGCACTGATGTGACATTGTTTTCCATGGTAGTACCACAGAAGCTTAAAGTTTGTTACATCTTATTTTATGCAAGCATATGTAATTGCATCTTTATGGTACATATTCAATATATAAAAGCAAATGTACTGGAAAGTAGAAAAGGATAAGCAGCCAAAAATTCAGTCTGTTCATTCAATTGTAAGGATACATGAAAGATATATTACATGTAAGGATACATTAATTCTCTCCCTACCCATTAAAATCAGAATTTAGTAAGACCTGTTCTAGGCAAGGTAGTTCCTATTAAATTTTCAGCACAAGTCTGTTCTCATGCAATCAGCTCAAAGTTATAAGGTTTCCAAAAGCCTGAGCAGAGTTAGCCAGGAATTTTCTGTGAGTTAAGTAATTTCTTTTCACAAATCAGATTTTAGAAAAGAAAAAAAATAAATTCTGAATGCATTATTTTTTAATCTTTTACAGTTTTAAAAAAAAGACATATATCATCTGGTTTGCTATGTACAATTTTGATTCATTCTTTGAGGAAGAATTGAACATAACAGAAAGGAAGCTGTGAATTAAACAATAAAAAAGATTTGTGAAATATTAAATGAGAAAATTTTCATTTTTTAACACTAAAAGATACACTGTGGTAATGCTTTCATATGAAATATCAAAAATTTTCAAACTAGATAGAAACCTCAGAACATCTAATGAATAATCTAATATTTTACCCTAATACTCACCTCAAACTTGTTAAAAGAAATTATTTTTTTACGTAAGCTGATGCACTAGATTGATATTAGTCTTCATATAAAAGAACAGTCTTGTAGTAAGAATTTTATTAAAATATCATAATGAAAAATTGAATTCTGTCAGAACGTGATATGACATTTGTTTCTGTGAAGACTGTATTAGCATGTCACAGTAGAGCATTTTTGTGTAAACTTTTTATCTTTGACTAGTAAATCCTGACAACAGGACCTTAGTTGTCATCTAATTAATATCCCTTAGCAGAAACTTGAATATTTGATAGAAACTGAAAGTATCAGGAAAAAAGAAGGTCTATACAAATACAGAATTTGATAGGTAATTGTCTTATTTGAATAGTAGGTAATTAATAATTCTATTAATTAAAATCAGTAGAAACTATATTAAAAATATTTAACCCACAGGGAGTTTGAGCAGGTCCTCATCCAAAGTTTACTGTTGATATGGAAAAATTATGAGAGGGAACCACCTGCTGTGCTGGAGTGGATACCCAGAGATGGGTGCTCACCTTGGGACCTCTGTCATTGCTTTTCCTTGCAGGGTGCTGGGAAAACAATTTCCTTTTCCCATTCTCCCTATCTCCTTTGGTTTTGTTTTTCTCCAGAAGTATCTTTCACCATTACGGTTAATCTATGTCATAATCTATGGACCATCACAAGAAATCTTTGTGCATGTGAACTTACCTCAACATTTTTTGTGCAACAACATTCTATTTAATTAATTCATTCTATGGAAAATTATATAGCTTGTCTTTAAACCTGAATGAGATGATTTTTTTTCCACATAACTTGTCTTCTGAAGACTTTCTAATATTTATCTACAACTATACAAATGTTTCTTAATAACAAAATGCTAGACGTTTTTATATATCTCTTGCTATGTGAATTTCATCCTCACCTTGACTGACATGAAAATATTAGTGTCTGTGCATATGTGCATACCATGTGGGCTATGACTTCTGCAAGTTTTAATATAATTTTAACAGAATACTGTTAGAAGGACTGTGCTTTAACAATCAAGCCAGTTAATGCCTGAAAGTCTTGTGTCTTACGGGAAAGGACAATGTACCTAAGGCAATCTGATGTAATTCATTATCTGCAGAACCTGAACAAATGTTTTGGTTAAGTATCATTTGTCTGTTCAAAATGGTTACATACCCTGAAAGCAGGTCACACCGAAAGAAATCAAGCAGAGTTTTACTGGCATGACATTTCATGTTAGATACTAGTCTGTCTGTAAGGCAAGTATAGTTTATTCAATACTACTGTGGGCACATGTCTAGACTATTAAAATTACAGAGCCAGGAAACACTGGAGTAATGTGAATGGACACAGGTCAGTTTTAACTCATAAAAATATAGATGAATGAAAAATACATATTTAACTCAAGATTCTGAGGAGGGAATAAGGGAAAATAAAAATCCATAAAATATAGCCAAGAGACACTGTTATGAGATCAGGTTAAATTTCCATTTTTTTCCCTTCATTTATGGATATTGTCACTAGAGGGTTCCCAGTTCTGTCACTTCTATTTCTCATTAAAATAATTGGCACTGAAACCTTTTACTAGAATTTTAATACTATGATTTGCAAATGATGCTCACAAACTGTACTGTCTTAAGCTTCTAAATTTGCTATCTGGTTTGCTGAGCTTTTTCTTATTCACCTACATTTTTAGTTTGTCAGTTAACAGATAGAGAGCCATCTGAAAAAAAAAAAAAAACAAACAAAAAAAACCCCAAAGGTCAGTATTTTCTGCAGTCTCAGAACCAAATGTAGAGATAACTTAATTGTCTGCTTTATTTTAAACGGGTACTCAACACCTTTAATTTTTTCTTTCACATAAGGTTTACACATACTTTTATTACTGACAAAGTGCAGCAGTTCAGAGGCAAAAGGACCAGTGATTATCAACAGTAGATAGAAAATTTGTGTAGTCTTAATTGCTTAATTACTCTTTGTGTATGCTACAGCAGCTGTACCAGCTGCATACAACCTTTTTTATATACTACAGGTTTTCCAGCCCTAAAAAATGAAGGAAAAATATCATGCACTCCTGGTTTCTGTTATAGAGTGTACAACTTCAGTATGAATTCATGCAAAAGTTTTGGACAAATTTAGCACTTTAATCTGAGTAGTTAGGTAATAGTAGTTTCCACTAAGGGAATCAGCAATGGAATCTATGATTCAAATGTATATGCTTTAAATATATGTAGATATGCCTGTTTCCTTTAAAATAGTTTGAGAAAAAAAATAGGTTGTTTTTTTTATTATTATTTTTCACAGTTTCAGTGTCTTTCATTTTGGACAGATATCTGACCACTACCTCTCAATTTCTCTCTTATTAATTTTCCAGTACAGTGTGGAATGAAGGTGGAGGGGAAAGGGATGAGGGTGGGGGAAAGCATTTCAAGATTTGAAAGCCTAGGAAAGAGAAATTGCAGTTCTGAATGAGAAAATAGTTCAGGAACGTAAACACTAAACAGAGATTTCAGACACACAAATCAAGTTCTTTCCCTATCCAGTTCAGTAAGGGCACATACATGACTGTAGAAATTTCTAGGACATTCTGCAATACATTTTACTTCTCTTGTTTTGGCAAGAAATTCTGTGATTAACTTTGTCAAAAGGATGCTGTGCAGTAAGAAACATCTGCTTCGGTAGATCTCTGACATGGGGAGGGAGGAGGTTAAGGTTAACAAAGATTCTTGTTAGATTTACTTGTACTTTTGTTTTTTTCCTAGTGAAGATTTTTATGCTATTTACCTTATAATTTTCTTGACATGCTCTCAGATTTGTTAAATAATGTCTGACCTACTGGGCCACATGGATCGCCTTTACTTAGAGTGGTCCATGATGCTTCATGCCTGGGGTGAAGGCTTCTGTTAAGGGAACAATACCAATAAACAGCTGCTGCCTCCAGCATCTCCAAGTCCGGAAATTCTTTCTGTCTGTCTGTTGGAGCTCAGCCACGATACCTAGAGTCTCCATTCCAGGCTGACAGAAGTGGGCACTGCTTTTCTGTTTGCATGTTCAACTGGTAGCAAAGTTGAGAATATATCCCAGAGGCACACACACACGGACACACAGGGACACACACAAGACGCTGACATGACCAGCTACACAGGCTGCCACAGACAAGACACTACCCTCAATAACACCTGCATAATGGCATAAAACATGAACACAGACATCCAAGTACCCTTTCTCCCCTTTGGCTGGTAGAGATTGAAGCTCACTATTGACAGCACACTGTTGTCACTCTCTAGATTCACACACACATGCATAATCAAAGTTCCCTTGAATACCAGCATAAACCCTCAGTCAGTTCAACATCCCTGACCAGATTCTGGGTCCTCTTACCTGCCCCATTCACTGTTTGGTCCATCTTGGTGCTCACCAGCAAATATACATGCATTCGCACACTTGTCTTACAAGCACCCTATACTCATGCATCCCCCCAGATACAAGCCTGGGCCTTATCCCCACCTGATATGAGACCCAGGATCTCCTGTTCACTTGCTGGTCCAGCTTGAGGTTTGCTAATGAATATACAGCATGCCCCATGCACACCTGATTTGAGAAAGATACAGACACTCATCCCTTCAACTGCTGGCACAAGGCACACAAGCTGTGACCCAGGTGCTGCTCCATCTGCCAGCTAGATCCCCTGAGTATTGGCACTCATTCACATCGATCTCTCCCACACACACCATTCCTGCCCTAGTAGCTGGCAGTCAAGACCCCATACTCTCTCCAGTAGTTGATGCTGAGACCACGCTTGCTCCAGTAACTTACACCACAGGTCAGGGGCACCCACACCCTTGGTCTGACCAGCTGCTGATTCCAAAACTACTCACACTGGCCCACTCAGTAGCTAGCACTTAATCCCTGCAGCACCCCTCCACACACACACAGGACAAAGAGTGAGATTACACAGAGAAATACCTAAGGTTAAGAAGACAGACTGAAATGATCACTCACAGGTCTCAGTTCAACAAGTGTGTTGACCAGTCCCATTCTACATGCAATCAGTTCTTTTTATATCCCTTTCTGACTATTCCTTAATCGTTTCTCTCCAATCACCTTCCCCTGCACATTGCCCCACCAGTTTGCATAGCTCCAAGATTATCCACACCACCAATACCTAGGACCCTCAGGTTTGCACCCTCATAATTTGCTAAGTCCAGGGTGGCCCTCTTTCAAGTGATGCCTGCAGTTTCTTGACAGCCCATCAGTTAATGTCATTGACTATATTGATTTCTTGTAATCATCTCCAATTCTGTCTGTCAGGTCTGTGTCTCTGCAAATTTTTTTGTCTCCACTTTTTCCATATCATCCCATTTTGACAGTGTCCTCAGTCAGATAATCTTACTGAAATAAACATATCCTTGCAGACTCCATTTTTTCAATTATGGGCTTAGATTTAACTGCTTCCTTAGTTAGCCTGAATTAAAGATATGTAGTCCCTATGAAATCCACATATATTCAGATCCAAGATGGGATTCTGAGTAACCAAAGAATCTGCAGGTGGAGATCAACCTGCAAGACAGAAAACAGACAGAAATTTGCCTCCAATTTATGAAACATCTGCTGTCTTTGTTAAGCATTTCTTTGTTGTACTGAATTGGTATTGCATTTTTCTTGTAACTAGGGACATGCAAGCACCCAGTCAGCAGTCCAGAAATCAAAACTCTGCTATCACCTAAAAGCTGCAGGAAAAGCCATATTTTAGGGTTTATTGAAGTAAAATTTACTTATACAGAAAGCAAAAAGTATTTTGGCAGCAAAATGTAGGTGTGGATAAGTTTCTTGGCATAAACATAAATTTAACAGACATAAAGGTTTATCTAAAAATGCAAAATAGTGTCCTTTTGAATAAATACACCTACCCAACTTAAATACTAAGTTTAAATGCTTCTAAAATGTAACTTTTGGTGTTGTTATTTCATAATATTGTTAGTTATCTAGCCAAGAGGGTTAATCTATGCAGTTAAGAGAAGGACCTTGGAGAAGAAAAAATTAAAACATAACATTGCACTTCACTACATAGAAATATAAGCATAATAAAACTATCAAGTCAAATTACATGTAACATACAGTTATAACTGATTTGATCTTGCTTATTTTCTCAAAGAATATGTTTATTCTTAAACATGGACAACAATTAGAGGAAGAGAGGAAAGAACCAAAATTTCTACAACAATGTTACCCACCTGGTTACCCACCTAGCTGACCAAGAGAAGTGTGTCGATATGATCTTTCTGGATTTCAGTAAATCCTTTGATACTGCTCTCACAGTATTCTCCTGCACAAGATGTCCAGCATACAGCTGGATAAACACACAATGCAGTGGATGAACAGATAAACACAGTGCAGATGGGCCAGGCTTAGAGGGTTCTAGTAAATGGGGTTATGTTGGGCTGGTGACCAGTCACTATTGGGGTTCCACAGGGATCCATCTTAGGGTCAGCACTCTTCAATGTCTTTATAAATGACTTAGACTCAGGACTTGAGGGTTTTCTTAGTAAGTTTGCTGATGACACAAAACTGGAAGGAACTGTTGACCCTCTCAAGGGCAGAGAGGCCCTGCAGAGGGATCTGGACAAATTGAAGAACTGGGCAATCACCAACCGCTTGAAGTTCAACAAGAGCAAGTGCCAGGTTTTGCACCTGGGACACAGCAACCCTGGCCATACATACAGACTAGGGAATATGATGCTGGAGAGCAGCTCTGCCAAGAGGGATCTGGGGGTTCTGGTTGACATCAAGTTCAACATGAGCCAGCAGTGTGCCCTGGCAGCCAAGAGGGCCAACTGTGTCCTGGGGTGCCTCAAGCACAGCATTGCCAGCCAGACGAGAGAGGTGATTGTCCCACTCTACTCTGCACTGGTACGGCATCACCTGTAGCACTGTGTGCAGTTCTGGGCACCACAGTATAAAAAAGATATTAAGCTACCCGAGAGTATCCAGAAGAGGGCTACAAAGTTGGTGAAGGGATTGGAGAGGAAGCTGTATGAGGAGCAGCTAAAGACACTTTGTTTAGCCTGGAAAAGAGGAGACAAAGAGGAGACTTCATCGTGGTCTACAGCTTCCTCACAGGTGGAGGAGCAAGGGTAAATGCTGGACTCTTCTCCTTAGCGACCAATGACAGAACCAAAGGGAATAGCAGGAAGATGTGCGAGGGGAGGTTTAGGTTAGACATTAGGAAAATGTTCTTGACCCAGAGGGTGGTGGAGCACTGGATCAAGCTCCCCAGGGAGACAGTCACAGCCCCAAGCCTGGCAGTATTCAAGAAGAGACTGGACAACACCCTCAGGCCCATGGTGTGAACTATGGAATTGTCATATGCAGGATAGGAGTTGGACTTGATGATCCTTGTGGGTCTCTTCCAACTCAGGACATTCTATGATTCTGTGATTCTATTCTTACAGCAGTAACTGCTAGGTCCCCAACAGATTTCATCCATAATTATACTAGACACTAGAGTTACTGAAGTGTTGCAATTTTATTTCAAAAGATGCAGTGACATTGATCAGAGCAAAATAACTGCATGCAACTTTTTAATAAAGAATCTAAATCAAACATGGTGTAAACAGTAGTATTCCTACACAGTGTAAATAGAATTTACCATGAAAGCAAACATTTCAGACAGACACAGTGTTGCCTTCTCTAAGTATCCAACATAAGGCTGTCAAGTATTGATACTGTTTCCTTTCACCTGGCTTCTGCACGGCTAACCACGTAGATCACTAGTGGGGTTGCAGAGGTGCATTGACTTCAGCACCTTTAACTTTTTAAAAAAGTTACCCTAAATGAACAAAGTACATTCAAATGCACAAAAAAAAAGGTATAATTTTAAGAGATATTTTCAATATTAAGAAGAAAAGAATTTTCAGAATCCATAGGAGTGGTGGCAAGGTGAGCCGTTAATGACAAACTACAGTAAAAACATTAATTACTTTTCTGTATTTCTATCAGTGATTTAATATTAATCTCTGCATGAAACATAAAATATAGTTTTTCTTAATCAAAGATCTTATATTATAGGCAGATTAGTGTACTATATAACCTGCATTTATAATCAGCATTTACCAGCAGTGCTCAAAAGGTTAAACTGCTATGGCAACCCTTACATCTACTCTGCTTAAATATGTTGGGTCAGGGACACAAACTGATTTAAATCTTTAAGTACACCTTGCTTTTTCTTAGAGTCTTCACCAAGTCCATAGGAAGACTGTACTCTCTTTCAATGTAACAATTAAATTCCAAAAAGACACAGACCATTTAAGAATTTTTTCTCATGGAAACAGTTATGGCAGCTGGGAGAACTATGTGGCACTGACTTGTAGTGGCCAAGCTAGTCTTCCAATCTGTTTGTGGCTGTGTTGATTCAAATTGTTAACACCAAATTTTCCTACTTAGTGCCTTGATATTACAGTTTTAATTGTTTAAACAACTGCCTCCAGTTATCTTATATATAGCTTTGAAAACTTGTCTATAGAAAGGGTCAGAAAAAGTGTGGAAGAAATGCATATATATCTTTCAGTTCCTTTGCAGATACCAGTGTCCTGCTGAGTACACTGCCTTTAGTAATGCACTAGCTTATGCACCTACCACGGAATGCAGACTATAGGAGGAAAGCCTGAGAAACAGTTTGATTTATAAGATAAAAAAATACCTTCAGGCTCACCTATTTACTACAATAAAAAAGTAGCCAAGACTTTCAATTGCTGTTTTCAGTTCAGCATAAGTCACTTGAAAGTACTGGTTTTGTTTTTAAAATACATTACACTTAGGTCTCTGATGTCTTGGGAAAACTCATTGTGTCACTGAAGGTTTGTTCACAAAGGCTAAAAAAGGATCAATTATTATTTTATATAAATGTTGTTTAATTTCTGATTATGTGAGAAATACCTTTTGGTAAATTAAAGAAGAGGAAGATTTTTTTTTTTCTTCTGTTTTTTCAAGAGTCATGCTATTTGAGGATTTTTAATTTACTCAAAATAAATAATTCTTTTTACTTGTCTTTAAATTTGTTGTTCACCAGCTTAATGTTGCAAAAAAAAAACAGGTGGAAGTGTTGCAAAGGGATTTTCAAAATAAAACAAAAGACTTTATCAATAGGCACACACACATTGATCTTAGATGTCATAAATAATAATTAATTATCAAGTCAAATATTAACACACAGTTTGTCTGGATAGGGCTGTGCAGAGACATTAGGTTTTGGAACTTGTTTCAGAATAGGGTGAAGATTTTTTTGTTTGTTTGTTTGTTTTGTTTTGTTTTTTCTTTTTTCTGGGAGAAGATTTATTACACTGGGACAGGCTTAGAGGTTAAGATTACTGTGCTTTGCCTTCAAATCCATGAGTGTGTAGTGATAGGTACCATAAGTAATAAATAGGGTAGGGATTTTTCTCACATAGTTGCCCCTTCCTGTTTTCATCAGATTAGTGGAAAGTTAAGCATAAATTTAATTCTGGATACTTATACTCAATAACCATCAACCATAAGAGGACTTCTGCTTTCTAACAAGTACTGGTGTTATAATACTGAAGCTGTCTCAATATCTGTTACAGGAATACATGTATTAGAAATGGTGCAAAGGAGTATTTTATAGTTCTCTAATAACTCTATTTTGAAAATGGAAAACTTTTTTTTTCTTTATGATTTACCACCCCCATTTTAAAAAATGTCACACTAGAAAGAAATTGCAAATACCTCTTTCCTTTCCCTTTGTAAGGAAAAATTCCCGCTGTTTTGTCTCTCTGAACCTCTGAAGAATTTTTTTAATGTTTCCTCTTGCTACACACTTAAGAAGATCTATTTTGATTAAATAGTTCCCTAGACAGCTGCAATTATAATGCAGTAGACTTTTGAATAGTTTATTCTGAAGTGCACACTGATATCCAGGATACATAAAATATCTGTATTTAATAATGTGTGTTTCTATGAGATCTATCAGATGAGTACAACGTTGACTGTCCTTGACATCACCAAGTTATAAATAATAAATAGAAAGTTAAATTGTTTCTTTGTCACGAAACAGCTGTATGTTTTAGTAATCTGTGATGAAGTAGTCTCTGCAACAGAGAATATATTTGAAACTGTAAAAGATTTACCTCTATATGGGTATCTTTAGATTAGTTTATCAGTAAAATAAAAAGACACAAACCAAATTCCTAATGTGAAAATGTAAAAGATTTATCATATTCTTGCTTAATTCATACCCTAAAATCAGAAAAAACAACAATTGAGGTATTAAATTCTGTTAGTGAGAAGGCTAGTGTATCTATTAGTAACTTAATACAAGGAGAAGCCATATACAACCTTTATTTTCATTACACTTGGTAATAATTGGTCCTAGGAGGGGAAAAAAAAAAAAAATCAAGTAGGTCAGAAGGTCATTACTGTAATATTTAAATATGCTGAAAAGGATAAGAATGCAAAAGACATAGTGATACTTTCTACAAATTAGATGTTTACTTTTGTGAATTTATTCATTTATTTATCTATTTATTCTTAATCTGCTTTACTGACCTTAAAATTTTCTGTGTCTTTGCCATACTTCGTTTGTGACTACTTTCATGCCTGTTTAAGCTAAACTAGTGGCACATTTCTGCCAGATACAGTCAGTCTTTTAATAGATATCACAAAATTATATTTTTCTGTTGCCTGTTCAGTTAGTTTTAATATAAGAATAAAGAAGCAGCAAACTGAATATAAATCAGCGGAGGCTGTGAAGTTGAAATGAGAAAAAAAAAAGTTTATAAAGAGATTTCTAAAAACTAGAAATCAATATATGTAATTCTTAGGCACTCACAAAACACCTTTAATAATTGTTTTCAGATTTTTAGCTAGCAGTCTGTAAACTTTTGACTGAACATACTAATACTATTAAGACTTAAGCAACAGACAAATGGCTAAGAGACTTTTAAGCATGCTCAAGAGGAAAATGCAAGCAATAATCTGATTAACTAGCAGAAGAATCACTTATTCTTAGACAGTAGATAACAGTGAAGAAATTACAATTAAAACCATATTTTTCTATCTAGAACCAGTGAATAAATGATTAAATTTTCTTACTAGCATTTATGGCAAGTATTATGTTCTGCATTGCCCGAGTTAGAGTTGAATAATCTCTGTAAACTGTACATACACTTAATCTTCATTAGTTGCATGAGGAAGAAGTATTGCTTTCCATTAATACTGTGCCAATAATCATTTATGTTGTAAAAAGTGACCAAAAAAAACAGAAGTTTGAATTAGGAAGAAAAAAAAATTGACTTTGTTCCAGGTTCCATTTTAGACTACAGTTTAGTGTTTGGACATTCTAGAAGGAAAAATTGAAAAAACTTGAGTACAATAAAACGAATACTTTCATGTTTTGAGAAGATACTTGTCTAAATAATTTTGAGAAATACAACTAAAAAACATTAGTAAACGAAAAATGTACCTATGGAGCAGTTCTGAAAACACCTCACTATTTTTCTGTTGATTTGCCCTAGAAGTGAAAACAAGTTATAGATTTTTATGAAAAGGGAAGAATTATGCAAAAGCAAACAAGCAAGTTTATAATTTTTCTTCATGTTTTCATTCCAGGCAAAGATCTAATCTAGAAGAAGACCTCACTCACACATCACGGTATATGTTTTTGACAAGAAGATCTTCAGAACTGAAGATAACTATAAGGTCAACGGTATTACTTCCTATATTTGATTGCTAGTGTAGGTCCTCCAAAATCACACAGTCTCACAGTATTGTCTTTGACTTTCTTATTAATAATATCGGTGACCAGTCAGATGTTCTCACTGTGGTTACCAGGATTTTTATCACACTTCCATCTCCAGTCCCAAGCATATTACAAAAAAGTATGAACATAATGACTGTTACAGTTGTTTATTGCTTCTTTGCTTTCCAGCTCATACTTGCTTAATCTAGTCAGAGCTGGACAGATGTAGTCATGGTCTCCTTTGTCTGGACAGTGCTTTTGGATACGCTTTACCTTGTGACAAATGATGTGCATTGATTCATGTCAAAACTTTCTGAAATGAATATGAGATGACAGAGATATCATGGGGACTGTCACACTGGGAGAAATCATATTTATTTAATATATGGTGAAAATATCTATAAATTTTTGAGACAGTTCCCTTTATTCCAGACTGAGATGAGTAATGAAAGACAGCAAGTTATAAAAAGCAGAATGTGGTGAAATTGCCAGAGTGAGAAGTAGATTTCAAAGGAGACTATGTCAACCAATAAAGGCAGCAGTTTTATCTAGTGGAGAAAACATGACAAAACTAAACATGGAGATTTATTTCAGAAAACAAACAAACAAACAAAAACTCCCTATTCAAACAGTGAGATAATTATTGCCTGAGACCCTGAGATTTCCCCCCCAGGAGTTTCATGAAATTTTTTCAGTGCACATGGATAGTTAGTTAACCTTTGCTTAGTTAATCCAAATTTGAAAAGCCCAAGAAGAATATTTGCTTTTACTGTAATGTCCTTCAAGACATAAAATTTTTGAACTGCTCTTTGACTGCTCTTACTTACATAGCATCCTTCAAAATGCACAGTGTCCAAGAGAGTGATGGGATTCTACTTTCCCTCTGCAAGATTCACTAGCTTCTGCAATTAAAACTTTCACATATGATTTGTTATGTTCACAAATTATGAAAGTTTAATGTACCAGTCAATGAATGTTTTTATTCTGTCACAAAGAAAATATTTCTTAAGAAGAAAACAGGAAAATATGGGATTAATTATCTTAATTTCTTGTGTCAAGCCATACCAATATAGATTTATTTCACTTTCACTGATCCTTCACCACTTTCCCTCTAACCTTTCATCATTTTCCTTCTGACCCCCACAGTATTAAAGTATTTTTACTTAACCAAACAAGCATACTGAAAATAAGCATTTATGGTAGGTCTAAATTAGTGAACTGAGAGATAGTGCTTCAGTCACTTGAGAAATATTTACTGTTTTAAAACAGGGTTATATTAAAAGGCAATGACTCCACTGGATGAAAGTCACAAGTAACTAAAATAGTTATGATCTTACAGTAGCTTTTTTTCTTTTTTTTTTTTCTTTTTTTTTTTTCTTTTTTTTTTTTTTCTGCTTGCCTATTCTGACTATAGTACCTTTGGGAATACAGTAGGGAGAAAACAGTTACTCCTTCAATGCATCTCTCACCACAACAGCTGTTCACCGTCATTTTTAACTCAATTTCTGGCTTTGGTTATTTTGGAAAGGGGGAGTGAAAGATTTTAACCTGACTGAATATTTTCTATCCTTTTTCTTTAAGATGTACACAGACATGGCAATGCCATTCTCACTTTCTATTGCTAAAGAGATAACAGTATGCTGACCACAAAGTTAACAACTGAGAGACTGGTCCTCCCTTTTTGACTCCCATTCAATCATGAGTAACCATCCTATCTTTCTGTGACTCTGATTTATTTAAAATGTAGATTTTAGAGCCAGGGAAAGCCCCAAGAATATATGTGTGTATGCATCTATCTATCTATCTATCTATGAGTGCATGAATATAGATATCTATACCTGTACACACACAGATATATATGCGCACACATAGCTACACACATATACTAATATATAATATTCATTACTAAATTGAAGGAACTATCATCATGATCAATATGATTATCCATTCTCCTCTTCTTTGTTGGCTCTCAGAGGGGCTGCCTGGCTGTGTTTGGCTGTTGCAAATCAATATTCTATTCCTCAGTAGTGTTGCTATTACATTGCAGTTAATTACTCCCCAAATAATTCTTACAAAAAGAAAACAAAAAAACAAACAAGAAAGATTAATTCAGTTCTACACTGTGATAAGTAATATATTTCTATGTTGTCAATTTAACAAGGTGAACAGTTACGAGATTACCTATGAGATCGATAATGTAAGAGATTGTTCTTTTGTCCAAATGTTAGGCTGGAAGGTTTTTCTTTCAGCAGCAGTAAAACCAACAACAACAAAGGCAAAAAACAAACAAAATAAACCCTAGAGTACCTAAATTACAGTAACCTTTTCTAAAGTTATTCCTTTTTAATGAAAGAAAGAACCAGCATGACCTTTTAAGTTGTCTTCTGAGAATACAAATTAGGAAGCTTAGATTGGTTTTTAGTATAGTCTAATGTCTATTGAAGAATAATATTTTTCATTTTCAACCAGTTTCTGCAGAAGAGGATTAATTGTTTCATTTTAACTGTTTTCTTCAACAGAAATAAATTCTTTGCTAATTTCCTCCACAATGAGGGCTGTTTGTTTCAAAATTATTGAAGTCTTAATGGCTTACCATTGAGGAAAAAAAAAAAAAACAACTCCTACAGGGTAAACATAGCATCATCAAATGTTATAAATTAACAGTGAGGAAATAAAAGTTAAATATACCATTTTGAAACATATGACCATAAGAATATATTTTCTGTCAGAAATAACAAGATTCTCAGACTGTACTCACATCCTCACATCCCAAGAATTAAAAAGTGAAGACTAAATGAAACTTCACCTTGATATGAGGGAACCAGATGTCCTTGATTATCAAAGAGCACAGTCCTTTACACAGAAAGACTACAAATGATCTAAGTAAGATTCATGATGTCCCTCCTGTTTACTCCAGGAGAAAAGTTATGCCATCTCTCATGGGTAAGTTTAGATCTGAATAGTCTAAGACAATCTCTCAATGTTAAAGATTTCTTCAATAGTAACAATAATAAAAAATGTTCAGGCATAGAGCAATTGATATTTTATGACTGGCAGAATTCTATGTTGTTTTTAAAGTACCACCTGTTCCATAATGCATAATACCTATGAGTCATAGACTTTTAAATGGTGCACTACAAATGACAGACAGCTGGGTTCCCCAGTTCTGTATTTATAGGTTCAAAATCCTACTTTACAGGATCTTAGACAAACATTTGTTTTGATTCTTCGTTTTGAAGAACAGATTTACTAGTAGTTACAATTTCTTCTTTTCTACCGGCACTTTCCCCCCACCTAAACAAATTACAGGTTTCATAGTTTCTTTCATTTGTATCTAATTAGAAAAATATCACATAATGATAATTTTGGTTTGTTTTCATTCAAGTTACTAATTAATTGCAGGTGTGGGGAAACACCTGTCTCCTTCGCAATCACCTCACTATCTGAATTACTCATTTCAGATCATCCCTTTGTACTTTCTTTCACTATAATACTTTTTTACTTAATTATTTTTAATCTTCTATCACATATGGAGAGTGCTCTTAAGGGGTAGGACCCTCAGGTAGGGTTAAAAAGTCTCAGATAGGGACAAACAAATGGACTAATTTTTGGCTTAACCACAGATATCTCTGTGATTTTCAAAAAGTCTCTTAAGGTAGGGTTTATCTTAGTTAACTTTAGACTCCTAACTTCAATCAATGGAGACAGTGGAAAGAAGATCCAGGGGGTAACTTCCCTTGTACAAATTAGTGATGTGAGACAGGAAAGCTGAATTTTGTGTAAAGGTCTGTGTCTCTCTCAGTTGACGATGAGAAAAAAAAGATGACTGACTGGACTTTTAAATGACTAAAGTTAACATAGAAGGGTCTCTTCTTTTAGTTTAGCTTCATTTTTTAAGGAACACAATATTAATCAAGAGAAACAACATTCTTCCAGCTTGGAATCAAAAGATCAGGGAGATAATTTGAAGAGATTCATAACTTAGGGCAAAGCTCTTCATCTGTATAATGGTGATAATTTTCTCAACTAGCACAAAAGAATCACTAATAAAAATTCAAATTATTAAGCATTAAAAATTACAGTAAAAGATAAAACACCTTAATATACATGATCAAATTTATTCTAAGATTATTTAAAGTTTATTTTTAACCTCTTCTAAACAACTATTCTATCCTACAACTTCCTACTTCATATTTGCAGTAAGATTTTAACATCAAACAAAGCTTACATAAAAAAATATTATATTTAAATCATTAAAATGTATAACATTTGTAGTTCTTATTCTTGTATCTTTCTCCAGAACATAATCTAAAATATTTATTAATTTAATTCACCACCAAACTGACATTATGGTTCATATCCAAGGTAAAGTAGAAAGTTGGACATTTCAATTGAAGGCTGCTTTTAAAAAAGCAAAAAAATAATATTTCTATAAAATCAAAACTGAAATGCAGTGTTGGATTCTTCTTTTCAGCTTACCTACCCCCACTTTGTCTCCCATCTATAAAGTGTTCAAAAGTTACTGTATTATGTGACTATGTTCTGATGAACACCCATTCAGAAAGTTACTGAATAATTTGTCAGACACTTGTTTTTTAGCTTTTCCCATACATAATACATCTTTATTGTATAACTAAATGGTATTACTTAACAATATTTTATGGAAGAAAATGTTATATTTCATCTTTTTTTTTTTTTTTTTGTCTTTATAAAATTTTGGTTTTAGTACTTAATATATTCTGGCCTTTTTTTTTTTTTTTTTTTTTTTTTTTTTTTTTAATAGAAACCCTCCATACACCTCTAAGTTAAAAAACAAGGGTTCAACAAAATATAAAATATTAATCTCATGTCCTGATATCCGACAGAATTTTCAAAACCTGAAAAAAAAACAGCATACAACACAACAGAAAAGGAAAACCACCATTGTCCATGTATTGCTACAGTTAGGTGAAAGAACTGAAAACGAGGACTTACATAGTTCAATTTTGCCTTTTTTTGTGCTTGTCACAACTCTGTCCTGCTTTGAGATTTGCACCATGCATAAAAAAAAAGGACAACACACAACCATGAGACATATAGCAGGGATATGATGTAAAATTATATTAGATATTATAAATATTAATAAGGATTTTTTTATTACATTCAGTTCAAAGACCATGTACAAATTTTATTTCCAGTACTAATGGAAGAATGTTCTAGCCTTTGAAAAGAACAAAGTATATCAGATTTTTAAGAGGTAACAATTTCTATCATCTTTGTGCAATTTGTATTATCTTCAATGTTTAATAAAATTGTTTTTCTTGTTATTCCTTGAGTTTTGAAGGAATTTTTTTCTATTTTTTAAGGTACTGCTGTTTAGCAGATTCCATAACTAAGTGTAAATGCATGCCCATCATGTCTGCAGAAGTACATAGTTACCAAAACTATGTACAAAATTACCCATTAATATACTGTAAAGGAATGTGGAATGTGACAGCATCTGCTTCATTTAGGTTGTCAGATCAAGTATCTTTCAGTTCAAAGGGATTCAAAGTCGTAAATGAAACAGACAGAAACATAAATCTGACAGGCAAGTGATAAGAAAACAAACAAACAAACAACACACCCCAAACAAGCAAACAAAACTGAAGACCAAAACTCTTTAAATGGTAGTTGATGGTCCAGTAAGGAAGCCCAGGAGAGGGTCAACCTGCACTGTATAGCTGTCAAGAACTGAGAAGCAGGGGAACACAAGTATTGAGGATATTGGGGGGAGTGGGCTATGGCACTGTGCAAAACTTAATAAGGAATGTTTAGGGAAGGGTCAAAGGCAGAGAAAAAGGAGGGACCAGGGACTAAAAAAGGGAAGGAAGACTGATAAGACAATGGATTCTGTGTGTGCAACAGCTGGTCAGTATGTGTGTCTGACCAAACCCTATGCCTAATTATTACAGTTTGTCCCATCTTCTTACTAAGTCTCTCAGTGTAATCTCACTCTCTGTTCCATGTAGGAGTGCTCAAACAGCAACTGCAGAGACTGTTAGTGAATTCAGAGCTAGCAAATGAAGTAACACCAAGGCTTAGAGGGTGTGTACCTCGATGATGCCATTAACGCGAGTGGGACAGGGCCCATGTGCCTGGGTGTCAGCAAGTGAGATGAGGACAAGGTGCATTTTTCCCAGATGTGGTGTGAGTAGGTGTGGGTGTGGAAGGTGGGAGTCTGTCTAATTCGCTACTGAACTTCAAGCTGGACCAGGTGGCACAAGAGGACCCAGGTCCAGGCAGAGGTGTAAGTCAGGGAGAAAGCTCATGGTGGTATCTGAGAGGATATAGAAGTATGAGGTGTCTTTGAAATGAGTGTGTGCTTCTAGTGAAGGTCAAACTGGACCAGTCAGTGAGTAAAACACCTGTAGAGAGAGTAAGACGGCTCAGGATACAAGCAGAGGTATTAGGCAGAGGGACTGTGCTGCTATTTGAGGAATTCACAAGCATGTGAATACTTGCAAACTAAGAGAGAGTGTTCTTGTGTGTTGTTTTCACTAGTCAGCTTCTGTCCTGATCAGCTGGAGTACAAGTAAAGGTACTTGTTTTTCTGTACTTATGTTTTAGGAACTTGGCTTTTGTATTTGTGTTTTTTTGTGAGCCCTGGTGGTACCATGTTTTGGGACTGTTAGAGGCAGTACCATGTCCATGGCTGTCAGTGTCCCATGCGTGAAGGAGCGTGCCTCTGGGACACACATTCAGCCTCACTCCTGACTGAGTCTCCAAACAGGAGATCAGCAGCTGTAGCCATCTGCCTGGGAGAGAGACTCCCAGGCCTCCAGGGCACCAGGCTGAGCTCCAGCAGCCAGGACAGAGCAACACCTGGGCCCAGAGCCTGCCAGACACAGAAGCCTTGTAACACCCCTTAGCAGAAAAATGTCTCAGGCTGACATCTATTATAAATGCCTAAATTATTCCTATATAGCGGAGACACTATGGTTTGATTTCACAATCAATATTCTAAGCAAATATCCACCTGTTCTCTTATTTGCTGAAATTAAAAGCCATTTATAAAACTCATCTATGTAAAACATTTTTTAATTAAGTCATTTGCATTCTCTTATGACACCGTCTTCACACTTGATGGAAGACCAAAGCTGAATAAGCATAATCTTTTAAAATAATTTCAATAAGTTCTGCTAAGTATTACTGATGATTAAATTATACTAAGGCTGACGTGTTTTGTGAAGGCATATTGTAAAAGCAAGTGTTGAACTGGAAAAAATTATTGAGATGTATGTCAATACACATTCAGCATGCATGAAAGAAGTGTTTTCTAGGTATCATGTTAATCCAGGTCAAGGAAGGACTATGAAGGTTAAGGAGGCAGAGCCTTGAAAGCTTTTTAAGATATTAATTAACTACAATGGGGTCAACAGGATTTGCAAAGTAAGCAATGTTAGTAGGGTTCTTCCTGAACAAGAGGCAATCGCTATAAGATCTTTGTGGGAAAAAGACTAAATTATTCTTCACAGACATAAATCATTGTAATATTCTTGACAATTCCTATTATAAGTACCGTATTGCGCTTAATTGCTACTTTCTCTGTATCTATATCTTGGTTTATTTTAAACTTTTTAATACATTCTATCAGGAATTCATATGTAGACTTCAGATAATAGTGATTATTAAGTACAATCATAGCCACTTAAAATGTAAATCTCAGAGAACATTGTATTCACTAGAGAAATAAAACTGAATTTTCTGAAATCATAATGAATTTGGCTTTTCCTCAGTGAGAATTTTTTCAGCTTTCTTAAAGAGGCAATGTCTTTCCATCTGGACAGGTGGTGTCACACAAGTGCCACATTTCCATTCCTTGCTAATAGATATGCTTGCATTTTAATTTCTAATTTCTCTTCTCAGTCAGCATTTTCCTGTTTGGTAACAAAGTATAACTCGATGAATGAACTTAAACACCACATTCTAGCCGTTAATGGTATAGACTCCCAAGATTGAAAGGGTTTGGGTTTTTTGTTTGTTGGTTTTTCCTTTTGTGAGAACCGATCTTACAAGAACTTTAGAATCCTCAACATCAGATACAAAGAACTTCTTATAAGGCAAAGAGTACAACAGGAAAATTTAATCTTACATTATGTTTTTGGAGTGTGTTTGTTTGAAACCTTTTCTTCCATGCCTACAATCCACAGCTATAGCTTTATTTTGAATAACAAATACTAGCTATTCCTCCAAAGCTCATCTCACAGCTGTAATACATTATGACTGTATTAGACCTAATATATTGATGTCAGCAGGATGGTGTTTTAAAGAACATGAAAAGAGTTAAAAACAAACTAACAGCAACGCTTCATCTGTCCTGAATCTCCAGATCTATGTCATTAGTGCGGTGGTTCAGAAATAAAATAATTCATCCCCAAAATTCTGTATTTTTTCAACATTGTTCTGCGTAGGCCTAGAATTGGAAATATGTTCAATGAGACTGTAACAACCTTGAATTTTTCACTGTAAATTGGAACAAAGTGCTACTTTTTTGGGTTTTATTTATTTTTTTTCAAAGCTAAAATCTCTCTTGCAAAGTACTGATTAGGTACCCTCTAAAAGCTCCTTGTGAAAGCAGAGAAAAATGTTTTCCAATTGTGTCTTTTTTGGTGTTTCACTTATATGAAAACATAATTACACCAAAATAAATTGGGGAATTACATCAAAATAAAAGGTTGAAACAGAATATTTCCAAGTTATTTAAATGAAACAAGGATAAAAATATTGATTGTATCCTTTTCACCATTTTCAGAATCAATATATATTTGTGAAATATTGCTTTATCAAGAAAATGAAACATAAATCAAATTTATTAATATTTATTTCTGCATTAATCTCTATAATTTCTTCTCAGTTTTTTCTAGTACATAGGACACTGGAGCAGGAATTAAGAGACATGGTTATTTCCATATTTTTATCACTTTTTTGTTGTGTGAGAATACAATCCATCAAGGCACCTTTCTTTCACTTGATACTCTTTATTTGCTTTCCAAAATAATTACAGCAAGGAGCCCTCCTCATTTCTCTACAGCAGTTACAACAGTGCAAACTGCTCCAACATGCATATAATAGAGACAACAAATACAAAACTATCAGTTTCAATTTGTCAGAAGTATAGCAGGATTTTGTCTTGTTTGTTTGTTTGTTTGTTTTTTTCCTTTCATGAGTGCTTGCAATTAATTCATTGTATTTAAACAATTCAAGTTATTCCTTTCACTGTTCCAAGTCCTGTATTATCAAAAGATGACTCATAAACAAATTCTTAAAAATCTTTTCTCAGCATATTTCTGTCCCTCTGGTTCTTTCCTCCATTTTCTGTTGTGTTCTGCATGACAGAACCATCAGAAGTCAAAAGGGTCTGGTGTATATTCTCTGTGTTATATTATTTTACTATATCATTCTTCTAAATCCTTCTAAAAATGCTCTAAAAGAATCAGACAGTATGAAGAAGTGAAAGCTGACTTTTTAATGCATCTTTATATGAACACTCCTTTCATATATTTTTGTATCTCTTCAAATTACTGTTCATATGACACTAAATAATTTTTAAAAAATTATTAACTTTTTTGAGAGAGGAATTTTCAATATTTAAAGGTGCTAAATGGAGTCTAAAGACTTATTAAAAGGAGAACCATGTTGCTAAAATGTATCAAAATCTAAATACTAGATACCTTTACCAAGCAATGCTAGATCATTAATATAGAATCAAGTAGAATTATGGAAGATTAATTTAGACTATTATTTTTAAATTAGTAACAAATAAATCACAAATCACAATATGTTTATTCTTTAGCAACTGAGCAATTAATATAAGCAAGCTACCTTTGCAAATGGGAGTTTTTTTCAATATTTTATTAAAATTATAAGGACTTTTGACTAAAGTTATTACATTGTAGATCTAAATTGAGAAAGGACATTTTGGGTCATGTTAATGGGATTTGAGACATAGATGTGTTTGTTTCTGTTTTTTCCAGCTCTTTTCCCATTGAAATTCTGTGTACTCACATTTTGGAACCTAGAAATAACTCAAAATATTTTATTTGAGGAGAATGTTGGGTGTTTTTCTTTTGTCCAAAACTAATAAACCAAAGTAACCCAACAAAAATATTCTGATAAAGAAATGTTTTGGGGGTTTTGTGTGTGTGTGTGACTTGGATTCCCTTGAAAATTAAACTAAAAATGTTTCATGTAACTTCAATGATTAATTAATCTCTCCTACACAGAATTTGTTGTTCAAACTTTGTGGCTTCTTATTTAAGAAGTATCTTTAACACAAACCCTTTACTAACTTTAGTGGTTTAATTTGTTCCTCCTTTTGTACATAGCCATTTACTTTTGCCATGAAAGGAACTTTCTTTTATGATTAAACTGATGGGTAGGACTTGCTGTACTCAAGTATGATATACATGTTTGAAAAAAGTTTTCAAGTGACAGATGAAATTATCTGATCAGTTCAAATAAAATTTTAGGATAAGGTTCTTGCTCCGTGAATATCAGTTCAGTTTGTGTTACAGCTCAATTCATTTTCACTACCATTATGTAATTTGACCAGAGGATTTTTTTTTTCTTTCTGCTTTCCTAAGTATAATAGAGTTTATTCAGAGCAGGAATTATATCTTTTAAGTAACAACTATTTTTCTGGAGTTCTCTTTGTTTACATTTGTTCCCTTTTAGCATTAATAGGACATATGATGAGTTAAGATAAAGACCAGGCATAAGACCCTATAGACAAAGATACCTGAGTGTCAAATCCCTATTTTACTTCCTATTGGAAATGAACTCTTTAAGTTCCATAAGAAGTAGAACAAGTTAGGTACACTAACACATCTACCTATGTGAATTTTTCCTGATGTGGCTGATGACCTGAAGTGTTGCCGTTGGTCCAGCTGTTTCACAGCAAGTTTGTTCTTGCTCTCTGAACAGCCACATCTTGAGAGACTCTGGAAGTATGTGTAAGTTTTCAGCATGAATCCTCCTAGTATTCGTGACTTTCTGTGAAGTCACAGAGAAGTCTGAGTGAAGTGGCTAGAGTGCAGAAAAAGGAATTTACCATCTGTCAGTAAACTAGATTCTAACGTTTAAGTTTCCTTTCCACATGACACTATGAATTTTTCATTTTTAGAAAATATAGGTCATCAAAATTCATTTCTCTGAGGTTTTAAGGATTACTTTCTGACTTAATTCCCTGAGGTTATCCCTTACAACACAGTAATGTGTTCTATGAAATCAATACTTTTTATTTTAAAGGCTAACGTCTACTTTTCTAATGTTGCAATGGTGTAAAAGAGGAACAAAGGTGTAGTCTTTCATTAAAGAGGATTCCTACAAATGGAACAGCCTCACAATGGCTGTTATTACTGCACTTACTCTTTTCTTGCTTGTAGCTCTTAAATTTAACACCTTGATTCAAAGCTTAGATCATTCTTGAAGGAGTCTTGGACAGTATGTCAAATATTTGGGTCTTTTTTTTTTATTATTAATTAAATAAACAAACCTAATGAAGTTTGAATTTTGAAAGGTAAACATAGAAAGGTTTATTAGATTTTTTTTTTTCAGAATTACTTTCATAGTATCAACGTGTCTCTGAAGATTTCCAGATTTCCCAATTTTAAATATAATAACTGAAGCCATATTAGATAAATTAATAGTTTATGTTGGATTAACTTGTTTAAAGGTAATAGATTGTGGGAAATCTCAGATATTGTGAGTAAATTAGAAAGCTCTATTTTTAAAGTTATTTTATGCTTTTTTATTAAAAAAAAAAGCATAAATTTTTTTCATCGTTCTAATAATCAATACATTTATTTTAGATCATGGAGTGTTTGCTAAAATGGATTGACCAAATGTCTGTAGTTTGATAATTTATTTGCCTTACACATATTGAGTTATTCTTATTTCTCTGTGCTGTTTACTTGCTTTATTTCCAGTTTTGCCCTTCATGTTCTTCTGCTCATCATTGACAGACTCCTTGTTTTCCAACAGCATGTTCAAAATGTTTTAAACTTACTTCCTTTGATTATATTGATCAGTCTCTAGAGATATCACTGCTATCAGAAGAGACAGGATTTGCTTACCTAAAAAAGACAACAAGGGTATTCTGCCTTGCTATCAGGTGCCAATCTAGAAGTGCATGGGTTTCCCATATGTCCTGTGTCATGTCTAAGAGAACAACGAGGTTGTCTCACATCTCAAGGTATCTCAGATGAATCTAGAAGCTCATGTTTCAGCTACAGAATTATTTTTCTCAGTATTTTCTTTATTTATTGCTACTCATAGAGTCATCAGAATTCCAAATGCTTCTTGTTTCTGAAATTCTTAAAAATATACACAATTACTATCCATGCAATTACCTTCTTTTATAAACTAAAAATTTTATGCTTCCAGATAGCTGATTGGTTTAGGAAAGATGTTCTTGTTGTACTTCATTAAGTGCTTATCACAGTATCACAGTATGTTTGGGATTGGAAGGGACCTCAAAAGATCATCTAGTCCAAACCCCCTGCTGGAGCCCAAACACCTAGGTGAGGTCGCACAGGAACATGTCCAGGCGGGTTTTGAATGTCTCCAGAGAAGGAGACTCCACAACCCCCCTGGGCAGCCTGTTCCAGTGCTCTGTCACCCTCCCTGAGAAGAAGTTTTTTCTCAAATTTATGTGGAACCTCTTGTGTTCCAGTTTGATCCCATTACCCCTTGTCCTATCATTGTTTGCCACCGAGAAGAGCCTGGCTCCATCCTCCTGGCACTCACCCTTTATATATTTATAAACATTAGTGAGGTCACCCCTCAGTCTCCTCCAAACTAAAGAGACCCAGCTCCCTCAGCCTTTCTTCATAAGGGAGGTGCTCCACTCCCTTAATCATCTTTGTTGCCCTACACTGGACTCTCTCCAGCAGTTCCCTGTCCTTCTGGAACTGAGGGGCCCAGAACTGGACACAATATTCCAGATGTGGTCTCACCAGGGCGGAGTAGAGGGGAAGGAGGACCTCTCTCGATCTACTAACCACCCGCCTTGTAATACACCCCAGAATGCCATTGGCCTTCCTGGCCACAAGGGCACAGTGCTGGCTCATGGTCATCCTGTTGTCCACCAGGACCCTCAGGTCCCTTTCCCCTACACTGCTCTCTAATATGGAATTTCCCAACCTATACTGGAACCTGGGGTTGTTCCTGCCCAGATGCAGGACTCTACACTTGCCCTTGTTAAATTTCATTAGGTTATTCCCCGCCCAACTCTCCCGTTTGTCCAGGTCTCGCTGGATGGCAGCACAGCCTTCTGGTGTGTCAGCCACTCCTCCCAGCTTAGTGTCATCAGCAAACTTGCTGATAGTACACTCTATTCCCTCGTCTAAATCGTTAATGAATATATTGAATAATATTGGCCCCACTACTGATCCCTGAGGCACTCCACTAGATACTGGCCTCCAACTAGACTCCGCACCATTGACTACCACTCTCTGGCTTCTCTCCTTAAGCCAGTTTGCAACCCACCTCACTACTCTATTGTCTAGACCACACCTCCTCAACTTAGCTGTGAGGATGCTGTGGGAGACTGTGCCAAAGGCTTTACTGAAGTCAAGGTAGACCACATCCACCTCTCTGCCATCATCCATCCACCTTGTTACATTCTCATAAAGTCAATGAGGTTGGTCAAGCATGACTTACTCTTGGTAAAGCCATGCTGACTGCCCCTAATAACCCTCTTATCCTTGATATGCCTTGAGATGGCACCAAGGATAAGCTGTTCCATTACTTTTCCAGGGACAGAGGTGAGGCTGACTGGTCTATAATTACCCGGGTCCTCCTTCTTGCCCTTTTTGAAGACTGGAGTGACATTTGCTTTCCTCCAATCCTCGGGCACCTCTCCCATTTCCCAAGACTTGACAAAGATGATGGAGAGCGGTCTAGCAATGACTTCAGCCAGCTCCCTCAGCACCCGCGGATGCATCCCATCTGGACCCATGGATTTATGGATATCCAGACTATTTAACTGTTCCCTAACCTCATCAACTAAAGCAAACTCCTCCAGTGACCTGGCTTCATCCGGGGTCTCAGGGGTACAAGGCTCCCCAGGACAGCCTCCAGCAGAGTAGACAGAGACAAGGAAGGCATTTAGTAATTCTGCCTTCTCTGTATCTTCTGCCACCAGGGCACCCACCCCATTCCTCAGTGGGCCTACATTGCCTCTGGTATTAGTTTTATCTGCTATGTATTTGAAAAAGTTCTTTTTGCTGCCCTTGACCCCTCTCGCCAGCTGTAATTCTAAGGAGGCCTTGGCTATCCTAGCTGCCTTCCTACATCCTCTAACAGCAGCCTTATATTCTTCCTGTTCTTATCAATTCCCTTGACTAACAGCAGAGTATAGGTAAGAAATAGTGTTACAATTTCTTCAGGCTTTCTCTTCCTCTATAATACTTGGGTGGTATTCCTTTTTTGTTGTGTTCAGTCAACCTGTAATTTCCTTAATGAGCCAATAAAGGAAGACTGTTAGAATAGAATAGAATAGAATAGAATAGAATAGAATAGAATAGAATAGAATAGAATAGAATAGAATAGAATAGAATAGAATAGAATAGAATAGAATAGAATAGAATAGAATAGAATAGAATAGAATAGAATAGGAGTAGCTCCAGCTGGAAGGGATCAACAATGATCAACTAATCAAAATGCCTGACCACTTCAGGTTTGACCATAAGTTAAAGCATGATCTCAAGGGCATTGTCCAAATGTTTGCTAAACGCTAACAGGTATGGGGCTGACATGAAGGATAGCCTGCATTTATATAATTGTACTTGGATGTCAGAGAACTGGCTTAATTTTGGGCAAGATGTTTATTCTCTCTGGATGCCAACTCAGACTAAGGAAAACAATGTTTTAGTCTAACTCCAAAAGAATTTGGATTCAGTCTTCGGTACCTACATCTACAATGCCTAGAAGGAAAAGATAAGCTACCGTATTAATGAAAAAATAATTATATTTGTACATAGTGACCTGAAAATCAACATGTTATTTTTTTCAGACAAAATGATTTATGTTTTATGACCAGATAATTCCTGAAAGAGAATGGGTAATTTTGCTAGAAAAGAACAAAGCTGTAAAGAAAATATTATTCCTGCTTACTTTCAAAATACTGAAACTTCAGTTTTTAACCAAAGTATTCTCCAGATATCTAAAATTTGTCACTATATGTAGATGCATGAAAGAAGAAGTAGGTCCTTATACAATCTTACTTTCAAATAAAATCTTCTTTCTTATTTTGAAGGAATTGATGTAAAGGAACTGCTGAAAGAAAAATGTTATGAATCATGGAAACCGCAGGTATTGTGTTACAGCTCCATAAAATGTGTAGGAAAGGTGTAACTTAAAATATACTGATGTCCTTAGGACTAGATACAGGTAAGTGCACATGGATTATGTTGCTGTTTGCTTTCTATTTAAATAGCTCACTGTATACATTAATTTTATGAGGACCTGAATGCAAAGTAGAGATGTTGAATTCTATTATGGGCAACATGTAATAACTAAAACTTGTGGTTGTAATTCTTATTATCATAGTCCTTGGCTTTGTTAAGAGTATGACAATATAACAACAAATGTGTGATAGCCATTATATAATTTTAAAATATCAGTTAAGTTAAATACATAACAAGTACATTATAAACAAGATGGTGCTTGGGTTTTTTTAATAGTGACTCCTAGACCTACTTTTTCCACAACAGAAGAATAACACAGGTAAGAATAATGAAGAAGCATTCAAGAACTTTATAGAATTTAAACTTTAACTTTTGTTTTCAATTTAGAGGGCAGGTCAGTGCCTTATTTTATCTTAAGCAATTTGTCTGTTTGTAATTTGTGACCACCCATCTGAGAAATTATAACTTTCTTGACTACATTTACATGCACAATTGCCATGCATTGTGAAAAGGAATGCTCGAATCTGATGAACTCCAACTATAAATGTATAAGTTTCATTTTCTGGACATTTTGGAAAGTCAGCATAATGACAGTGACATAAATAGAAGTAACGACCCCTTCCAGTGTTAATTTTTCATCTTTTTCCTGTACAAACTGAAATAATATCCACCAGAAAAGCCCTTATAAATACTTTAGAAATAATAACAAAGACATGAAGAAACTTGAAGTATTGACTTGTTGTACATGAACAATATAAATATGCTAGTTATTTCAAAATAGAAAAGATGTTGCAAATCAGACATTAGACTTCTGACATCATTATATTTTGTGATGTTTTAGTGAAGCAACAAATACAAGTAAAATACAGCACGTTGGAATGTGTAAGCCTGTTCTACCCTTCTAAAGGGCAAGCCAGGACTTTAATTGTTTGTTTGTTTGGTTTTCTTTTAATTCTGTATGACTATTGCCTTTCACTTATAAGAAAGAGACTAAAAGTATTAAAATTAAATCAATATCCTTGTTATTTTCATTAATGAAGTGGTAAATCACTAGAAAAAAACATGTATGAGGCTAAAGCCAACTTTGTTTTATCTCTATTATTGTTATTAACAGATATGAAAATGTCATTTGGACCAAATTCTTTTCAATTTAAATGTCAATACACTTTCAAAGTTTGCTTTTAGTATTAAATATCCTATAAAAATACCTACCTATAAGGAAAATGCAGTTTCCCTTGATGAATTAAGATGATATTATGAAATAACTGGTCAGTTGTTAAATAAGTGTGGGCTTTTTTCCACAAAGAAGTGAAAATGTGAGTATAGTAAGGCACTGTCCCATTTATGGTGTCATTTGAAATAGATGTATTATTTCCTCAAACTGTAGAATAAAAATTGAAAGAACTGTCCAGAAAAGTGATATGTGTGCATATTATACTTTTCATTTAAGACTCTTCAAGTAGGAATTTTTCTCAGTTTACAAGAGAAGGTGTAATCTTGCTGTGGTTCTGCAGTGTGATTAGTGTTATAACAATTTGGCTAGTGTGAATTGGCAAGAGAAGTTAATATGCATTTTTCTCTTCCCTAGGTTCAGTAACAGAGGCTGTTAAGCTCAAGCTTACTTCCTTTTTTGAGAGTATCCTAATAAAAACATACTCACAAGCTGTATTTCGCTAGTAGGTTTGCTCTTTGGCCTTTTCTCTGGTCAGTGATGCCAGAGATCCACAGACTGAAGTTGTCTGTCTCTAGTCTAGGAAATGAAGGTTAAGATGAATGGCAATTCAGTGCATTGTAGAAAGATGTACAAACATCTGGGATTGCATAGACGCTAATGTGCAAAGATGTTACGAGCAAAACCCAATTTATAGTATCCTTAGTCTTGCATTAAGATATCAGCTATGTTGATTATGTCAATTAAAGACAGAGATTTCTGCTTCACAAAAATTTATAGCTGAAGAACAAGGCACAACGAGTACTGACACGTGAGTGGGAGAGTACAGTGGGACAACAATGTGTGGTGGATTGATCTTGGCTGGACACCCACCCAGCTGTTCTCTCACTCCCCATCTTCAGCAGGGCAGGGGGGGAAAATAGGATTGAAAAAAGCTTGTGAGTCAAGGTAGAAACAAGAAATTACTTAACAATTACTGTCATAGACAGAACAAACTTTGGGAAAAAAACCAGCTGTGGTAGCTAATCACTTTCAAGCTAGCAGAGAAGCCAACAGACACAGAAGTTTGCGGGGCAATCTCTGGGGTCTAGTTTGGAATCTTCTGGAGGCAAGGTCCAGGATCCTTGAGGAATGCCTGGGATCCCTCTGAGAAGTATGAAAGTGCCCACTTTTCACAAGTAAAGACAAGGTAAGGGGAGCCATATGGGTGGGAACCTGAAGAAACTGCGAGAGCAGGGGTGTCAAACTCATTTTCACTGGGGGCCACATCAGCCTTGCAGTTGTCTTCAAAGGGCTGAATGTAATTTTAGGACTGTATAAATGTAACTACCTCTGCCCATACTATCCCTTCCAACCTCAGTCATTCTGTAATTCTGTGAAAAATAATTTATTGCCAGTTAAAAACAGATCAGGGTGGTTAAAAAAAAAAAACCAAACAAACAAACAAACAAAAAACCCACAAAACACAGCTCCCACCACCCTATTTTTACCCTCAGTCCATAACAATTCCTCTCTGCCATTCACACATGGGTTGTCCATGAGCTGCAATGTGGACACCTGTTGCAGAGTGGGTCCTTCCCATGGGTTGCAGCTCTTCAGGAAGATCCTGCTCCAGCATGAGCTTTCCGTGGGCCACAGATCCTGTCGGGAAATAGCCAACTGCTCCACCATGGGCTTTTCCATGGGTTCCAGGGAATACCTGCTCTGCCATGTAGGGCTTTCTTCTCCCATTTCTTCTCTGAGCTTGGTGTCCTCTGCAGAACCTGTTGTCTCTGGCTTGGGGCAGTCCCTGGCCTTATCTCAGAGAAGTCGCCTCTGCAGCCCTCCACTGCCAATGCCTTGCCAAGGGACACTTCATGCAGTATTGTACCCAGTGGTCTTAATGCAGCAACAGCTGTTCTTACAGAAAGAGAAATGTGATTGAAACCCTAAGACATCTGTCTGGATATTTAGAGGACATCTACTAATACTGTTATTAATATTGTTATCATATTATTGATAATAGTTTTTTATCCATTTGCAAGGATTTCAAATATCAATATGTAATTACTATAGAGTGTGAGAAATGGGAAGTAGAAGTCTTGAAACTGAAGATAAGGAACTTATCAGTTTTCTCTTAAATCAAACATAAAGGAATGCAAAAATATTTCTTCTTGACAAAAGCATATCTTTAAATGTTCTGAAATGTCCAGTTGTTTCTAATTTCTAATCATTCTGAAGCATGTCTTTGCACAACTTTCACTCCATTTACCTACTGCTGAGTTTCAAAATCCCTTTCATCGCAGTAAACAGACAGGACACCCAAGGTAACAACACATGTCCAAACAATCGGCATTACAGATATTCCTTACAAAGAATAGCAGTCTCCTGCTTTTCTTTTTCTTAAAGATTGTGAAAATCTGAATATATTGGCTCTAAAATTACATGGAGGAAAATTATACTTTTTTTTTATGGTTTGCTTGTACTAAGGTTTTATTCAGTGTTGTATTGAGCATAGAAAATAATATTTATTATGTTTTTATAAAAATTGTATTTTAATATAGTTATACTAAAATATAATTTCAAGTGTTGAGGTTTCAAACAAAACAGTGTCAGAATTAAGGTCGTCTGTGAAAAAAACCCTCATAGCTAATTTATTTAAAGCTGTATCATAATAAGCAGGTGTATAAAACTCATGTCAAATAATTGAAAATACTGTAGTCACTACTCCCATTTTTAATTTTGTTCATGTCAGCCATTTGGAAATCACTACGGTTTGAAGACAAAAATGGTTCTTTTAAAATACCACTTTCATCTACACCCATCAAAAGAATACTAGATAGAAGACATGAGGAGGGAAATAAGAACTGAGTAACTAAAGTGTTTTTATAACCGCTTTTCCATTTCCCAGAGAGAGATGAAAATGTATTTGTTGTTTACTAAAAAAGGCATTAATTTCTTACTTTACAAAAATGGAAGTCAGGACCAGTCAGACCAGTTCTGTCTCTAGCAAATTTCTCTCATGACATTTTCCATCTCTAAATCACAAGCGATTAGAAAGGATTTGTGGTGATTGAAAACTTAATGTTACATTATTAATGATGAATGCTGTTTGCTACTCTTTATTTTACACAATTCAGGGTGTACAACCAATATTAGACTGTTGAAGAACCAGTGAAATGTGTTTAGTCAGTGTGCAGAACCAAATATCAATAGCTGAAGAAAAGAGCATCCAGGGAGTTTAGGCATCATAAGCATGAGCTTTCTAAGTATGTGGAAGTGTAGTGGTATCTATAACCCCGAATTTGAGTAAGGATCTGTCCTCTTTAATCCTTGTAAGGACCAAGATACTCGATGGTTAGTCAAGAGTTTTGAACTGAGTTTTTCTACCTGTGTTTTAATCTACTTGGTTGCACTTCTGCTCTCATCCAGTCCAAATCCTGTCCATTGTTTGCACTGATAATCCCTTCCTCTTGACCACATGACCATGTTTCCTTATAGTAGAGATTTACAGTTATAAATCTGCTACTTTACTTAAAACCAAACCAGAACAATAAATCCCCAAAAATCTCTTTATTCTTTGCTTAGGTCTCACTTTTCTGGCCCAGTGCTTGAAAGACTTCCCCAATGCACATTACAATAGGTACTGAATTTCAGTGCAGTTTTATCTGAAATGGGCTCAACTCATCTCTGAATAAATATTTATTTGTTCTCCAAATAAATTAAAAAATTATGATAGTTAAAATAAGCCCCATGTTATGCCTTAACATATATCCATTACGGACTTTCATGGCTGTAACTTCACTATCTGCATGCACCTCTCTAATACAAACAGTGACTATCAATTAAAATGAGATTGAAGTGGGGCTTGGGGCAAGTATGATTTCCTTTTAATATACATTTGAAACACAATTGCAAAAGGAAATGGTTCTATTTTAATGGCTTCTCCTTTGAAGTTAAGGAGATACAAATATCAGACTCAGTTTGGCTGCTTTACAGCAGTTCTTCATAGTACAATCCTGGAAGCAAATTAACTGCACCTTTGAGAGACTTTGAGTGCACAGGCACAATCCCCAAGGATATAGAACCTCTGTAACAGTTCCAATAAGTTCATTTTTCTGAGTATAAGCAAAGGGAACATGACATGAGGTCCCATATGTCATGGCTATGCCTAGCTGCTTATAATGTCAGCTGATCTGTATTTCAGCGGTGTGAAAAATCTAGGAAATATTTGTCATTTAATTCACTTAATATTTAAAGATCATTGAAGGGAGGTGAAGAGAGAGAAATGAAAATTAAAAAAAAAAAAAAAAACGACAACAACAAACAAAATCACTTTAATAGGAAAAACTAATAAAGCTCTCAGACATAGCAACATCACAAAGAAATTACATAACATAATAATCTGAATTTATTAAGTGTCTTTGCTCATTCTGACATGTCCTTGAATTTATCTAGGAGTATGAATAGAAACACTGGGTAATAATTACCTATTTTGAATCCATGTGGATTTCTTCCAGACTGTTCCCCTATTCTGTTCTATGTTGAAACTCTAGGGGGATGCAATGAAAGGCAGAAAATTAATGTACTTTGAAACTCTCTAAGGCATTTTCAACTTACCATCAAACTATTACTGTAACAAATTATATTTGAGAACTGTGTTTAAAGGCCTTTTGTATTGAATTCCTTTATACATGCTCCATCAAAAAAGGGAAATGTGCTGCAAAACGGAAGATAAACATAAAAAATGTTTTCTCTAAAAAAAGCTTTAAAAATGAAGAACTACTTGGATCTTAGACTACTTATAGCTATTGATTCATATAATTTTTATCAGTAACTCTAATTTCTTTCATTTGACCCCAAAATTAAAGTTTTCAGAGCCAGAAGTAAAGTCAAATGTTGATCATATGATCCAAATCCCTAAAATGAAAAGAACCAAAGAAAGTTGCTCTTTACAATTCTGGTCCATCAGCATGTTTGGTTCCAAAACAAGCAAGCAAACAAACAAACACTTCCATTCTTCCATTTCAAAACTCAAAATAGCAATAATGTAGCAAAGGAAAATCCGTGTTGAGAAAACAAATTTTCTATTGTTTTTTGTTGATTGGCTGGTTGTGAGGCTCTTTTGTTTTTTTCGTGGTGTATTTTGTTTGTTTGGTTCATTGGTTGTTGTTGTTGGATTTTTTTTGTGGCTCTAACTCAAGAATATATATATTAACTATATTGTTTGTTCAAAATTAAAGTAGAAATACTCTCAATGTAATGGTATTTCTGCTCTGAAATGATCTTGAAGTACCTCTGAAAAAAGTTTTGTTAGGGAAAATTCAATCACTTTAAAGCATAGCTCTTCCACTTGGCTGAGCCAAAAAGAAATGTTATTTTTCATGAGTTGAGGATTAGGACCTTAATTGCCCTTTAATTATATTTAGTACTTTCACATTTTATTTTAGTCATAGTTTTCAGTTAAAATATACAAGCATCTGACTTAAACTGATTGTGTTATACCTTAAGTTCATTAACCCACAGCCAGATTTTAAGTTGAAATCACTTCTATAATATTATTTTAATATCCTATATATTCCTGATACAATAAACCAGTTTTCTTATTGCAGTTGACATAGTACTTTCTTTTTCTATGTGTCAGAAAGACAAAACCAAGTGCAGCCTTCCACTCATTTAGTAAGTAACCCCTTTAATGTTGTCCAGATACAAAAATATTAAATTCATTTTATTTATATTTAATAATTACTATGGGATATGTTTATCAAGTTGTCAATTTCTAGTACAATAAAGGCTTTTTCTCAACATGTTATAAAATTTATTTTTGGCCTCTGTTGCTTATCTGTCTTGGACAGTCCCATGGAATGCATTAATTCATTATTAGTACTTTTCAATCTTATTTACTGTTTGCAGAAAAGTGGAAATTATTCCAAACAGGGAGAAGGATCACTTAAGTTTATCTGCTACCTAACCAAATTGTTTATCTGCTTTCATAAGTCTTAAATTCCATAGAACACTTGAAACAAAAGTAGAAGTTATTTTTTATCCTTCAGTAGGAAGTCTAGGTTAGAAAGAGCCTTAGTCATGAGGGAGTGCTGTTCCAGGATAAAATATCTATTTGCACATCTGCAATTCAGCATGTGTTTTTTGTTGATTCTCTGATATTGGTTAAAGAAAATGTGATTAACTATGAATTACTGATGTTAATCTGTATGTGATATAAGAAAACTATAACAATAACTACAGTATTTCAAGCTTTGAATACTCAAGCAGTAGTTAAAGCACATAAATAAATTCAGGTGGTATCAATATACCATATAGTGCCTATACAGGCCTACAGGTGGAGGTTAATTAACCTTCATGTTATCCCCTAGGTTAGTTTTCTGGGAAGAGAGGAAAGGGGAAATTTGTGTCTAAAACACATGACTGGACAGTCCTATGATGAGGTTATTTGGTGTTGTGGTATTTAGAGTTCCTGTAGGATTTTCTTAGAAGCGTGCAACTCCATTCTTAATATCTAATGTCAGATACATGTTACATGTATATATGCTGCTTAATGTCAGGATAAAACAAAGGATGTAGATGGCATCACATGTATTGGGCAGGAGCCAAATACAGTCTTCTCTATTACAATTAATCAGCTAAATTCATCAATGGATCACCAAGGTTCACTGAGAGTAGTATGTTTGTATACATACCCATATGAAAGAGGTAAAGGCAGTCATAGCTTCTCATGGTAGCATATGCGTCTGTTTACATCAAGGCCTATAACTATACTCTGTCTAGAGTCTGCTTGAACTATTTATCTCCTTATTATGATGTCTTCTGCTGTGGCCCACTATGGCCGAGAGCAGTGGTCAAAACCACTGATTTGTGGGGGGAAAAGAAAGCTCTAACTATAGTGAAATATTTTATTTTTCACAAAAATGCATATGAAGATTTACATTTGTTGTTTCCCTGTTGTATTACTGTGAAGAATGAGTGGGAATAAAGGACATTAGGCAGGGAAAGGCAAGCAGTCAAGTAAAAGTAAAAACGCAAAACCTGAATTTTGTTTGCCTGTTTCATATAGCACTTTGGAAAGAGAATGATACTTAAGAGAAAAACACATTTTTAATTGGGCTTGTGCTGTTGAAGTAGTACAATGAAAATAAGAATCTGGAACAAATTATTTTCTGTTTAAGGAAGAAAGGTGAAAGAGCACAGTAACAGGAGAAGATAATCTGATGATCTGCTCTTTATTTTTTTTTTTTAAAGAGAAGGATGTGTTCAATAAAGAGATGGATTTCAACAAGAAAGCAAGGCATGATTTCTGTGTTTTCTTTTACATTTTTCCACTAGTTTAATTATTTAAAGGTTCTAGTAGCTACTTTTGTAAGTGACAAGTAACATGTACTTCTCAGATTGTGGACCTCACCTGTCATCACTTGAGACATAATTAACATTTAACAAAAGGCACCTTTCTAAGTATTTTAAGTTTTGCACATGGCTTTTCACACATAATGAATGATTTAAAATAGGCATATTGCTGACAAATCTGTTTCATTTTGTTAGTGTCACTATGAGGCATTATCCCTTTTTCCAGGTAGGAAATAACTTTCGTTTTTTTGGTCCTGAAATCATATAGTCTTTTCTCACATATGCAAAATATGTTAAAGCTCTTTAATAAAATAAATAAATTTATAATACTACCTTAATGAATAGCATAACTAAATGAGCTCAGCCTATTTCATTTACACAGAAGAATGTTAAAATATGACTTGATAACTGTCTAGAAATACCAACAGAAGGAAAATCACTTCTAGTAACAGAGTCAGGTTTTCTGGCTGGGCAGATGGAGACCTGTTCAGTTCTCGACTGTTTCAGCTGAGTTCCGTTCAGGAGTTTCTTTCAGTTCAGTCTTTTTCCCTTCTGCTGTTTTGCAGTTGGCCCCTGGGTCTGTCTGTCTTTTTGGCTTTTTCTCTCTCTCTCTGGGATTGGCTATTTGGGACAAGGGTGCGCTTTCGCTTCCTGGGACTTGCTGCTCAGTGTGGATGGAGGAATTGCATTGAGTGTGTTTTATTTTATATTCTATTTCCTATTTTTTATTTTATACATATATTAGTAGTAGTAGTGGTATGCTAGTATTATTTTGTTATTTTATTAAACTGTGTTTATCTCAATCCACAAGTTTCTCCCTTCCCTTTTGATTCTGTCCCCTAGTTGGGGGTGGGAGCAGGGAATGAGCAAGTGGCTATCGTGATTGTGATTGCTAGCTCAGGTTCAACCACAACAGTCCTGCAGCGGGTCTACTCCAAAGTCAGTGGGAACCAGCAGTGTCTGGTATGGGGGCAACCCCTGACACCACCTTCACCCCTACATGCCAAACCTTGCTGTATAAACCCAATACAGTTTTGTAAAAGTTTGATAGAAGGACATGGCAATATGAACTACTAAACTATATAGATCTGCTGTATACTGTATGAGGTTGGGGGACTGGTGTGTGGGTGGAAGTTGTTATTTCTATCCTAAGTCCCAAACTTGAAATTTTGTTCCTGAAAAGACATTGCCTCTTGAACTGAAAAACAAGCAACTATACATTTTTTGTAATTTGAATAATCACTTTTCCAGACATGTTTTTAACTTTATTAAACCTTGCTCTGTTAAACTGAGGTGTCTTTTAATAGAATGTTCCCTGGGAAATGGGTTTATAAACTGTAACTGAGACATCAGTTAGAATCATAGAATGTCCCAAGGTGTAAGGGACCCAAAAGGATCCTTGAGTCCAACTCCTGTCCTTGTATATGACAGCTCCACAGTTCACACCATGTGTCTGGGGACATTGTTGAATCACTTCTTGAATAATGTCAGGCTTGGGGCTGTGACTACCTCCCTGGGGATCCTGTTCCAGTGCTCCAGTACCCTCTGGGTGAATAACATTTTCCTAATATCCAGCCTAAATCTCGCCTGGCAGACCTTCCTGCCATTCCCTTGGGTCTTAACACTGGTCATCAGAGAGATTAGCACCTGCCTCTCTTCCTCCCCTTCTGAGGAAATTGTAGACTTCGATGAGGTCTCTCCTCAGTCTCCTCTTCTCCAGGCTGAATAAACCAAGTGACTTTAGCCACTCCTTATATGGCTTCCCCTCTTAAACCCTTCACCAATTTTGAAACCCTATTCTGGACACTCTGCAGTAGCTTTATATTCTTTTTATAGTGCAGCACCCAGAACTGCACACAGTGCTCCAGGTGAGGCCACACCAGTGCAGAGCAGAGTGGGACAATGACCTTCCTCACCCAGCTGGCGATGCTGTGCTTGATGCACCCCAGGACACTTTTGGCCCTCTTGGCTGTTGGCACACCATGTTGGCTCATGTTCAACTTGTTGTCGACCGGAACCCCCAGATCCTTCTCCACAGAGCTGCTCTCCAGCATCTTGTTCCCTAGTCTCTATGTAAAGCCAGGGTTGCCGTGTACCGTGTGCAAAATCCAGAATTTGCCCTTGTTAAACTTCACATAGTCCTTGATCGCCTAGTTCCTTAATTTGTCTAGATCTCTCTGCAGGACCTCTATGTCCTCGAGAGTGTTAACAGGTCCTCCCAATTTTGTGCCATCAGTGAACTTACTTAGCATTCCATCAAGTCCCACATCCAAGTCATTTGTAAAGACATTGAAGAGTAGTGGCCCCAAGA
Organism: Streptopelia decaocto; assembly: GCF_964273445.1. Classification (NCBI taxonomy): domain Eukaryota; kingdom Metazoa; phylum Chordata; class Aves; order Columbiformes; family Columbidae; genus Streptopelia; species Streptopelia decaocto. Next base: position 56,322,301 of record NC_138658.1, on the reverse strand, counting down.
TGGATCCCTGTGGAACCCCGCTGGTGACTGGTCACCAGCCTATTGTGACCCCCTTTACTAGAACCCTCTGAGCCCAGCCTGTCAGCCAATTGTTCACTCACTGTGTTGTGTGTTGATCCAGCTGTGTGTTGGACATTTTATCCAATCAATGTTGCTTTTAAAAAACAAAGACTGATCTATGCAGAATCTTTCACTATAGAGTGAGGATCTTCTGTTTCCCTTTTTTCATTTTTTTTTCCCTTGATTTAAAAAAAAAAAAAAATACAGGGCAATATGTGTTATCTATGATATAATGTAACACACATAATGCATTTAAACTTGTAAATGGAGTTTGCCATAAAAGTTTTGGTTTCTAGGGTTGTAAATTTTCTGAATAGGAATGCAAACTATCCAAATGTGTGTGCACAGGAACAGCTACATGATGTTTCGTTTCCTGACTTTTATGTGGATATAAACCCTTAAAAAATCCAATCTCATGGTCATGAAGTATGTTTTGCATGTTATTTTAGTTTTGTTTTAATCTTGTTAGCTATGTGGGAACTGAAAGTTTGTGGTGGTTTTGGTTTTCTGTGTTTTTTTGTTGTTGTTGTTGTTGTTCGTGTTGGGGTATTTTTGGTTGGTTGGTTGGGTGTTTTGTGGGGTGTTTTTTGTTTGTTTGGATTTTTTTTATATTTAATGTTCCTCTCTTCTATATTACCTACAACTGTAGGTAATGTATTCTTATATGTGGATATCTAAATTTTCAATATTTTACTATTTTATTCAATATTTTATTTTCTTTAAAATGTATTCAATATTTTGGATCCTAAGCCAAATAATACAGGATGCTATATATTTTTGGGTCTCTTGATGAAAATACTTTGCATGTTACAGAAAGGAGACGGATTACTAGTGTTTTAGCTTATTCAGTTGCATATAATTTCTCTACATATTTTTTTTGTTCCTTCCAGGATTGCCAACACAATAGTAGACAAGAGAACTTAAACTCTCAAAACTTTTATCTGGAACAGTAAGACATGGCTGTTCTTTCAGGAACCCTTGCTATTATATTTTGCATCCACATTATATTATGATTATCAGATGGTTCATGGTTGTATTTTCACCTAATGTTATCAAATTTACTTAATAAGATGCATACTTCTACCTTACCAGTGGAGGCAAATGATGGAATAGATCATGGTCTGGTAGACCAGAACAGAATAACATTCTCATCTTTGCACTTGTCATGACTTAGGTAATCAGAATGCTCTCTGTTTATATGCAGGTGAAACTCCCACAGTGAAATGAACAGTTTCTGCAAAACTTGTAGTTACACACTTGGGACACAATTCCTATATTTTCCTTCTTACACTGTTTAAAATTTCTTATAAGTTCTCCTTATGAAAGTTGAAATACAGGAAAAAAAAAAGGTACATACTATCAGATTGCAAGATCTGTTACAACGGAAGAAAAAAATAAAACAGGTATAACCATGATCATAATAGAATTAAAAACATGTTATTGAACCCCCAACTTTTTGATATAAATACACGATTTCTGAGAGGTTCTCAAGTGAAATATTTGCAAATTTCTTTGTAGGGATCTTCACTCTAGTAGTTCTTAGCAAAAGTGATGATAACAAGGGGAACTTAGAGATGGTTGAATATAAACCTGCATTTATATAAGATTTGCACATTAAATCTCAGTCTGATTAGGGAAGCACCTAGCTTTGTCTTCATGTACTTCAAAGGTATTTTAGCTTGTCTAAGCTCATAACTTAAAATTGCTTTCGCTTACACCAGGGTAAATTAGCAGTTACATTTTTAATTCATTAGAGTTGTGCAGGTAAAATAAGACTAGTAAATAAAAAGTGAACAAAGGTAGAGGTAAGGTCTCTAACTCCACCTTTTTGTTGTTGTTGTTTTAACAAGTATAATTTCAGACCAAACATTGTGATGTTGAAAGTTAGGTGATCTCTTACAGAATTTATTCATCATGAAGCATTGACCTAGAATTTGCTTTTCAAACTGTGGGTTACTTGAAGGCTATTAGAAAAAAAATCATTCTAGATGGTAGCAGGGTGGGGATTGTAAGCTGGTGAGAAAGTGAGTGCATATGGAGAAGGAATCAGTGAACAATATGTGAAGACTGTAGCTGCTGTTTTGGTTGTTGCAGCATTGCCCAATTATTTGATTTAATATTTGACCGGTTTATTCTGCAAAAATTCTGTTGATATTAAACTATAGAGACTAGCAATCCCTCAAGACACCTTTATGCCAGAATCTGTTCCTCATTCAACATCTTAATTCAAATAGAAGTAATCATCATTACTGTGGCATTTAAATGCTATAGCTATTGCAACATGCAGTACATTTTATTAATACACTAACCTTAATAGAAACATATTTGATACCAGATTATTAAAGCCTGGTTAATTATTTGGACATATCTGTGCTTTTGAATCTATTCCCTGAGGCATGATATACACTATGCAAAATAACTGGAAAACAGTGTTTCAGGACTGTTCAAGTATAAATGAAAACATAAACCTTGCAGGATGCTTCTCTTTTTGACCAGTTAGAACTCACGGACATGCAGAGACATATTTTAGCATGAAAGATTGTGAAAAATACCCCTCGATATAGAAGACCATTAATATTGTGATCATCTTTTAAAAGGTCAGTATTCAGGATGAGACAAAGCAAAAGAGATGTAGCAATGAAATCTGTATGTCCCAGATATTCTGCAGTGTTTCAAGAAGCCATTATACAAAAATATGAGCTATGAAAATCTTTTGGTAAACCTGTGACTATGACTGGAGTTAACATTGCTGTCTGTGTTCTAGTGATGTAAGAGATAATGAGATACACCTGATAAGCTTCTGTTTGACACCTGGCTATTTGCACTATCTTAAAAAAAAAAAAAATAAAAATAAAATCCTGTCATGCAAAGAAAGGGACAGATACCAGTTTAAGGGAAATGTGTAGTATTTAGTGGCAGTTTCTCGGTGTTATTTTGTTCCTATTTTCAAAAATAATTCCATGGTTAACCTTGTAATGGAAGATCTCTGTTTTGATACTTTTCTTCTTGCAGAGAAGGTGAGCACCCCTGCTGCTAGGCTGCTTGAGAAGGTGTATGCTCTTCTCTGTGCATGTGGGGAAGGCTGAAGTATGTGATTACAGGATAGAACCTAATTTTGGATTTCATGTTTATTTCCTTCAGTGCTGTTTCCTGGTTTTAGGGGAGAAAAGAAAAAAAAAAAAAAAAGAAAAAAAGACTTAAATTAAGAAATTTTAAAAATTAAAATAAACTGAAAGTAAGTTTTGTCTTGTCTTGCCTTTGTGTGGTGTTGCTTTATTTATTCTCTCCAAGTCTGTATATCTATCTTTCAAATAATTTGTATATCTGAAAGTTTCATATTACTGCTCAAGACACTTTTTCTTCAGGTATTGCTCTGATTTGCTGCTGTGCTGTCTCCAGCTGGGATGGAGTTATTTTCTTCATAGCATCCTGTGTAGTGCTGTGCTTTGGATTTGTAGCTGAAACAATGTTGGCTGTTTGGCTGCTGCTTAACAGTGCTTGCACAGCCCTGAGGCTTTCTTTTTTCCACTATACCCACCACATCTCACTTCCAGCCCCATACCCCTGCAGTGAGCAGGCTGGGGGTGGGTAAGTAAGGAGTTGGGAGAAGACACAGCTGAGGTAGCTGACCCAGGCTGACCAAAGGGATACTCCACAGCATATGATGTCAAGGTCAACAATAAAATCTTGGGGAAATAAGGAGGAAGGTGGGATGTTTGTGCATGTGGGGTTTGTCTTCCCTGGTAAGCATTATGTGTGCTGAGGCCCTGGTTTCCAGGAAGCAGATGAACATCTGTCTGCCTGTGGGAAGCAGTGAAAAAATTCCTGATTTTGTTCTGCTAGTGCATGCAGAGTTTGCTTTATCTAGCCTGTTAACCCCTGTATTTCCTTCCTATTCTTTCCCCCATCCTGCCACAGGTGGGTAAGCAAGCAGCTCTGTGAGTTCTTGGCTGCTGGCTGGGGTCAACCCACAAGAATTATTTATTCTGCTCTCCTGGCATCAAACTCTCCTACATTTATAAGCAAATGCAACTGTTTTAAAAATATTTTTATACTCATATCTTCAGTATTTTTCTTCCCCAGAACAGAAGAGGAAGGGAAAAATATCCCTAGGTTTCTAATCTAAAACCTTATGTTACTCTGTTTCAAGGTTACTTATATGCTACTTGAGACTCAAACTCTCCTGTAAAAAATCTAATTTGAATCTAAACCATATCAAGTAGGTACATTGTTTTTCTAGCACAGAAAATGGTATATTTTGGAAAAATTAAAAAAAAAAAAAGTATTAAACATAAGGGACAAATTCGCAGCTGGCATAAATCATCATGTGTCCATTGAAGTCAACATAGTCATGAAACGACAACTTCTGTAGTGCTCATTCACCTTATAATTACTGATGCATTATTAAAAAAATACATTTTGCTATGTTGCACAATTAAAGAGACAGTATTTTGTACATTATCCAAAACTGATGACTTTAGCAGATCTTATGATGAAGGTATAAATTTTGAGAGGGATAACATAAAAAGTACAGGTTTAATTATTTATTATTTCTTTGCTGTTTGTCAAATTGATGTGCTCTGGTGTCTGTCTGTGTTACTTTGTACCCCAGCTTACAATAGTTTGGTGAAGAAAAGCTGCTCTGTTAAAGGAATTAACCACAGAAGCATTAGCAAAATTTATTAATGATCTGAACATGGACACTTTGGGTGAACTAAACATATACAGAACATAATTACAGTTCAAGTTAGATATTAATTGTTGTAACCCCAAGTTTGAGTTACTCAAATCTCTTTATAAACCTGTCATCTTTTTCACTCATTAGTGGAAATACATTCTCCTTGAAGCTGCTGTCCACTGTTCATTTATTTTAAGCACTCTTCATAGGGTTTAACAGACCTTTGATTTTCAGCACAGTTAAGGACTTTGCTGTAATTGGTTAAGTGTATTCAGTGCTTCTGGGGGAGAACTAGCTACTGTATCCATGACAAGTCTTCTTTTGAAGGTGGAAGGCACTTTCCTGTACCGTGTAACTAATTAACATAATCACATTATTTGTACAGAAAGAATATAGACAAGCATTTAATGTTGCAGAAAGGACCACATGTTGAAAAATTGACCCAAACAAATCCTTTTCCTTGCAGATTCTTAGTTGCATGCAAAGTCCAGTATATTTTTTTCTCTTGTTTTGTTTTTAAACAGCTGGACTCTAAAACAGAAGCATAAATGCTGTTATACTGTGCATTCAGCATAGACAAACAAGACAAAGTGGTATTATGAATATATGTACATTTTTTTAATACATGCTCCTAATTCTAAAAGATTGTTTTCTCTAACCAAATATTTAAAGATGCAGAAAGGACCAATGAACACTTTTAGAAATACCTTGGCATTTGACTTCTCCAAAAACCAGCCAGATATTTACAATTATTTAAATGCCTTAAAAATATTATTTTCAGTTCAGTTTTTAAAGCTGAGTAGGGAAAATAGAACCAGGGTTTTCAGGAAGAGTTAATCACCAGATCATTGAAATTCAGGTTTCCTGAAAGTTATCTAAAACTGGATTCTCAAGACCAACAATGCCCAAAATTGCTTTCAAAAGTTGCCTTTGAAAACTCTTGATCTTTAAACATACTCTGAAGGATATTAAACACTAAATTGAAAGCTGGAACTAAAATTTCTGATGATATTTCCACACTAACAAAACCTTTTCTGGCTTCAATTTATCTTTGTAGCTTTGCCATGCTGTTCTGTTGTTCCAGAGACATAGTTAGAAACAACTATATAGTAGTGATATCTATTGCCCAGTAGTTCTGTCATAAAAGAAATAGTTCATTAATATCACAGTGTATATCTTTTACTATGCATAGCTGAACTACCTTGTTGATTTCAACCATTCTTAAAGCTACAGGCTCCCAGTAACAATACCTGCAATGTAAGATTTAACTGACAAGAAAAAAAAAAAAATCAGGCTGTTTTCTATTCATGTTCTTTTTTCCTCCATATAATAGATGTATTGAATCAGCTGCACTCTCAGACTGTCCTTGCTGATCATCTTGTGTTTTACAGCATCAAATCAGCAGCAAAAGTGTTTTCTAAAACTCATGTGGAAAAAGGTACTTCAATACTAAACAACATCCTAGTAATTTGCTGAAAATTCTTGGTGGTGTTTGTTTGTTTGTTTGGTGTTTGGTTTTGTTTTGTTTTGTTTGTTTTTTTCCTATAGTCTTGTTTGGTGCTTTTATGGGGGGTGTTGATGGTAGAATTTTTTTTGTTTGTTTGGGTTTTTGTTTTTCTTTCCTTTGTGACTAGAGAATTGATTTTAGAAGATTGCTGAAATTAAAAATTTTCAGACAACGCAGGTTGTTTTGTTTTTAGTTTGGGTGTTGTTTTTTTTTTTGAGTAAGACAAATATGCAGCTGTGTGCAAGTCATCAAAACTAATTTTTCAAGCTTTGCTACTGAAAAGGGGGGTTATTTCAATGGTTTCATAGGTCTTGTAGGATGTATTTCTTGGTATTTCCTGTGGAAATGGAAATGGCAAAAGGTCAATTTGTTATTCATGGCATGAAGCTGGCATTTGTCCAATCTTCTTTAACGTTCATATCATATAAGTCAGAAAAAAGTGGATCAGGTCACAGCTAATACTACTAAGCGGGGGTTTTTTTAATGAACATTTTTGTAAAAATTAAAATTATAATAAGGGTTTGGTTTTTGTTTTTTGTTTGTTTGTTTGTTTGTTTGTTTTCACATCACAGAGGACTTGAAAGTACTTTGTCACAAATATATATGGTGCAAAATCTATAAATGCTACTTTCTAATTCTTTTCTGGGTCTTTTCCTACCAGTGTCAACAGCTTTATCAACTACAGTAAATGGATTTCTCTGTTAGGACTTCCTGGTTTTCCTGGTAAGAATCCTCTCTCTGAGCTATTGAGATGAAGCTTAATTAGATCATTTCAGACTTTTTTCAGGATGAAGGCGCTAGTTAGAAAAATATTCTGAAAATGTTCTCAAGGCTGCCTGAGAGAGTGCTAATTGAAAGTAGACTAAAAGTGTTAAGTTTTTAAAGGTGCTATCAGTAAAGTGTTTAAAAGCCTGACTAAAGAACCTCTGCTTCTGGAGATAAGCAGGACCTTAATGCAATAGCTAAATAATCATTTTCTAGGAGGGGGTATTCTCAGCATAGATGCCAGGGTTGGAGTTCTTTGGCTGTAGCATTTTTTGTCGTTGTTCAGGATTTTTGTGGTTTTCTGTTTGGTTGGGTTTTGTTTGTTTGTTTGTTTGTTTCGTTTTCTTTTCTACAGAGTCTGCTTGAGACTAAATTGCCAACCCATTAAATAGAGAATATTAGAACTCTCAATGAGGAATGCTGCTGAGAAAAGGAGAGATGTGAAAATCTTGTTTTTTACAGTGAAGATAAATTGTTGTCCAAACTTGAGGCTGTGAATTCACTAAAAGAAAAAATACACTGCTCTTTGTTCACGGCTTTGGTTGAGTTTCTTGTAAATCTGAACTGCAAAGAGAATCATGTTGTTATTCTTCATATGCCTCTCAGTGAACAACTTCTAAATGTTTAAAGATTAAGAGCATTTGTCTCTTGCATGAAGTCAAACTAAAATTGAACTATCAACTAGTTCAAAGCAAAATGTCTTAAAAATTTATCTTGAGTTAAACTTCAACTAGTATTCTGAGTTCTGATTCCCTAATACACAAGCAAAATAGTATTAGTCTTTTGAATAAAAAATTAATCTGAACTATGTATTTTTAAGTTTTAGCAGATTTTAAAATATACTACTTGGTTTGTATACTTTGTTTTCAAGTAATTTTAGCAACAGCATCTTAATGGAATCATCTTGACAGTATTATTGAGACAATACACCCATTGATAATGTTTCAATTCTATAAGGTGCTGTACATCTTATGTATGCCCTAGAAGGATTAGGGCCAAACCCAACAAAGTATCTATCCTATCATTCCAATTGAAACAGAAGCCTGTTATCTGAACTGACAGACATTTTATTCGTATAAGTTATATAGTTTTCATTCTGTGCATAATGCATAAATATGATACTTTGACATGCCTTGATAAGAGATGAAGTGCAATGAACATTGTGGCCCAAAGTCAGCTTACATCTTGAAAGTGTTTTCTAGTAGTGGAACAGACATTCCAGATGTTTAGAGAGCTATTAATACATATATAGAAATGTTTATTAGCAACAAATAATGTTTTAAATTAGTTTTTAAGTAATTAATACACTATTTCTAGATCTTGTTGCTTTTTAAGCAGAGTATGCAGGACTGCAAGTGGCAGAAAGGTCAATGTAAGTGGTCTTGTGCCTTTTTAATGCTCAGTCAGTAATGTACAGGATTAAAAAAAAATGAGAGTTACTATGCAGAACAATCTCATATATGTATGATGTGATTCTTTCTTCAGGTCTCAGCATTAATCTGTGCTCAAGAATGTAAACAACACTGCCTTAAGAAATATTTGCTGAAAAAAAGTTATAGACTTTTTCATTATCTAATGATAGTATTAATGTACCTACAAGACAAGAAGGAATTGCTGATGTCTTAAAGGTAAACTTAAAACACTTAATTTGTGTAGCAAATGAGTATTCTGACTTCAGATGTAAAAGAAAAAATTATCTAAAAGTTAATTCTCTCACCTATTACAGGCGATCTTAGAATCATAGAAAATCCTGAGTTGGAAAGGACCCACAAGGATCATCGAGTCCAACTCCTGTCCCTGCATATGACAACGCCACAGCTCACACCATGTGTCTGAGGGTGTTGTCCAGTCTCTTCTTGAATACTGACAGGCTTGGGGCTGTGACTGTCTCCCTGGGGAGCCTGATCCAGTGCTCCACCAGTGCTTCTTTATGTTCAACCTAAACCCTCCCAGCACAACTTCCTGCCATTCCCTTAGGCCCTAATATTGGTCACTAGAGAGAAGAGTTCAGTGCCTGCCACTCCTCCTCCCCTTGTGAGGATACTGTAGACTTCCATGAAGTCTCCCCTCAGTCTCCTCCAGGCTGAACAAACCAAGTGACTTTAGCCACTCCTCATATGGTTTCCTCTCCAAACCCCTCACCAACTTCATAGCCCTCTTCTGGACACTCTCCAGTAGTTTAATCTTTTTTATACTGTGGCACCCAGAACTGCACACAGTGCTCCAGGTGAAGCCCACACCAGTGCAGAGTGGAGCGGGACAGTCATCTCCATCACCCAGCTGGCAATGCTGTACTTGATGCACCCCAGGACATGGTTGTTACTCTAGGTTGCCAGGGCACACTATTGGCTCATGTTCAACCTGCCATTTACCAGAACTCCCAGATGCCTCTCTGCAGAGCTGCTTTCCAGCATCTTGTGGTGTCTGGGTTTGGTCTTTCAGTCTCCTATTGAATTTTCTCTGTACACATACTGTATTGGGTCTGGCTGGGATCAAACTATGAAGTTAGCTTTCTTTGTAGCAGCCTCTATGGTGCCATGCTTTACATTTGTGGCTGAAGCAATACCTATAACACACCAGAGGTTTGGCTACTGCTAAACAGTGCTTGCACAGCATCAAGAATCCATCTGTCTCTCTCCCCACTCCCCCCAAAAGTGAGTAAGCTGGGGGTTTATCAAGAGGCTGGGAGGGGATACAGCCAGAACAGTTGACCTGACCTGATCAAAAGGATATTCTGTACCATATGACATAGTGCGTATCAGTAAACGCCAGGAGAAAGAAGGAAGAAGTGGGGAAGGGACACTCAGGGTTATGGCACTTTTTTTCCCAAGTAATCATTACATGTGCTGGGGCCCTGTTTTCCTTGAAATGGCTAAGCATCTGCCTGCTGATGGGAAGACATAAATGCATTCCTTATTTTGCTTGTGCATATAGCTTTTGCTTTTTCTAATTAAACTGGCCTTCTCTTGATGCATGAGTCTGTTCACCTTCTTGCTGTTTTTCTTCCCATTCCTGGCATGAGGTGAGTGAGTGAGTGAGCGAGCGAGTGAAAGGCAGGTTGGGTGCTTGGCTTATGACAAGGGTCAGTTCATCACTAATATCTAAGTTATGTGGGCCATGAGGTTCATTCAGTATCTTGTTTCTTTGTTTCTTGCTATTTTATGTGATGTGTGTTCCTCATCTCAACAATTTATTCAGGAAAATCAATGATTAAAAAATTATTTTGATTAACCAGGAATTAAATACTGTAGATACAATCAAAGCATCATTGTTTAAATCCAGTCTCTGTTTGTTTGATAAGATATTAAACCTGTTCCCTGAAGAAATATACTTGGCCCAATTGTAAAGTTATATTTCACTAGGAGCATGAGAAATCATTAAATGCTCTTCTATCTCCTTTGGAGTAGCAGTTAAACAAAGTCTTCAGCTTTCTATAATGTTTTTCAGTTATTGCACTGTTCATAGTGCTGATTAGGTTTTAGACTATCAAGCTGACTTGCCTGCTCCTCCAGAAACTGAAAAAAAATCTGTGTTTTTTACTTTTACAGTTAAGATCTGTTGTGCATAGGTAGACTACTGTGTGCTAATATTGTTACTATTCCTTTTAGCATTTCAACTTCCATTAAACAACAAAAAAAGTTTTACTTTTTTGGAGCTAGGTGGCAAATGAACAAACACTGATTACGCAAGACTACAAAAAAATTACAGAGCTTCTGTCCTGCAAGTTCTTTGCCATTTAAGAACATCACTTACGTATTCCTCCCCATGGAAGATAATCTGATGCATGACAAGATGGCTTGGAGGCATTTCTTCAAGACTTTCTGGAAAGATCCACTTCTTAGGACAAATTCAATGTACTTTTGGATTTTTCTTTCTATAAACTTGTGGTGAATACTGGATTTCCTCTTTGTCTTGTCAGAAAATGTAAACCAAATGTCTGGGGTGACATGAACAGTGCCTTTTAAAATGGATGTAAGTTTTAATGAATAAAAAAGAATCTAGAAACAGGAAAAATAGAGACAAACAGAGTCTGAGATTAAATGGTGATGCCCAGGAATGGAGAGGATGTTTGCATACTGATAAAAAATTGAAAGTGATCCTACTGTGTGTTTATTAAGTGAGGTTAATGAATAAACCAATTGCCCAGCAAATGCATGATGGACTTGATGAATATGGAGGACATTAGGTCCATTGAAAATATTCTGCCAAGACTGTCTGCAATTTTGGGGGATATACAAGACTGAGAAAAAAGCCTTTTTGGGAAACAGTGGTTGAACAGATTGTTTCTCATCTTACATTTTTTGGAAGACAGGAAAAAAAAGTGCCAAATGAGAAGACAAAAAATTGCCTGCAAAATTTGGTACTCATCTTAAGCTATGAAAAGGTCAGGCACTTAGTCTCAGTTAACCACCTAAGGTTCTTCTATAATCAGGAAAGGTAGACATTTTCAGAGGGTAATTAACCATAAACATTTTCAATATCCTCTACCCTGATGTCTGTAAGATTTTATGTGCTATATCCCATTCTATATACTATATTCCAAACTAGATAAAGCCCTGAGTAGCCTTGTCTGACTTCATATATGACTCCACTTTGAGCAGAAGGTTGGATTTAGGTGACCACCTGAGGTCAGTTTCATTAATTATATTGATCCTGTCATCCTAAATCTGTCATCAAAACATTTTGCACTGGACATATATTCCTCCTAGTCATGCAAACAGATTAATTCTATGCATCTTGTGTTTGAAGACTGGAAAACATAATTTTCTCCCATATTTTGGAGTATTACAAGTTTTCTTGCAGTGTATGTTATTATGATTGCCAGTGTAGCCCCATCAAGCTGATAGGCTTTGCATTGACCTGACAGTGCATGTCTCAGTACTACTTTCAGTTTGTTTTGGCCTGAGTTGACTTTGTTTGAGGCCAGCATGGATGAATAAGGAACTCCAGTCAAAGCTCAGGTGGAAGAAGGATGCTTATGTAACGTGGAAAAACGGACAATCCACCTGAGAGGAATACAAGGAGGCTATTAAAGTATGCAGGGATGTGGTGAGGAAGGCCAAGTTCCACATAGAAGCAAATGGGATGTCAAGGACAAAAAGAAGGGCTTCTTCAAGTTCATCATCAGCAGAAGAAAGGTTAGGGAAAATGAAGGTCCACTACTGAATGAGGAGGGTGCCCTTTACTGCAAAACCCGGCCATCAGGTATCCCAGACCCTAGAGACAGGAGAGAAAGTCTGGCGAAAGTAAGATTTTCCCTTGGTTGAGGAGAACCATGTTAGAGATCATTTAGACAAACTGGACATCCACAAATCCATGGGCCCTGATGGGACACGCCCATGAGTGCTGAGAGATGTTATTGCCAAGATGCTCTCCATCATCTTTGAAAGTTCTTAGAGAACAGGAGAGATGCCTGAGGACTGGAAGAAAGCCAGCATCAGTCCAGTCTTCAAAAAGGGCAAGAAGGATGACCCAGAAAACTACAGGCCAGTCAGCCTCACCTCCATCTCTGGAAACGTGATGGAGCAGCTTATTCTGGACATCATCGCCAAACATGTCGAGGAAAATAAGTTTATCAGGAGTAGTGAGCATTGGTTCACCAATGGGAAATCATATTTGAACAATCTGATAGCCTTCTATGATGGTATGACTGACTGGGTAGATGAGAGAAGAGCATTAAATTAATTCAAGGTATCACAACCCTTTTAATCAAGGAAATCAGGATAGTTTTGGGTTTCATAAAACTCTCCATCTCCAACCTCTTTGATGAAGATGGAAATAAATATTGGGAAGGTGAGCATAACACCAGAGGAAAAGCATTGTTAATGGTAAGTTCATGTATAACAATTTTCCTTAGGAGGCTTTTCTATATTAATTGGGCTATGAGTACTAGCATTGTTGTAGCTGAAAAACTTCTGAATCTCAATTAGATTTTAGGAGTTCAAGTAATCATAACTTCTTCACTCCATATACACAACATATTCCCTTTTACCTGTAACAAGATTTTGAATGTAACACCAGCTGCCTGATTCTAAATGAGAAAATTACTTTGACTTTCACTGGAAAACCTCGTTTTCTCTTTCCCTGATCCTTCCAGAAACACATTTTTGTGGTTTATCCTCAGACCACTCAGCAATTATATCTTTTTCATATAGAAACATCTAGAATGTTGTGTCCAGTTCTGGACCCCTCAGTTCAAGAAGGACAGGGAACTGCTGGAAAGAGTCCAGCACAGGGCAACAAAGATGATTAAGGGAGTAGAGCACCTCCCTTATGAGTAAAGGCTGAGGGAACTGGGTCACTTTAGTTTGGAGAAGACTGAGAGGTGACCTCGTTAATGTTTATAAATATATAAAGGATGAGTGTCATGAGGATGGAGCCAGGCTCTTCTCTGCGACAACCAATGGTAAGACAAGGGGTAATGGGTTCAAACTGGAACACAAAAGGTTCCACTAAAATTTGAGAAGAAACTTCTCAGTGAGGGTGACAGAGCACTGGAACAGGCTGCCCAGGGAGGTTGTGGAGTCTTCTTCTCTGGAGACATTCAAAACCCACCTGGACACCTTTCTGTGTAGCCTGATCCAAGTGTTCCTGCTCTAGCAGGGGAATTGGACTAGATTATCTTTTGAGGTTCCTTCCAATCCCTAACATTCTGTGATTCTGTCATTCTGTGTGAAAAAAAAAAAAACAGTTCAAAATTGTGCTGAGTAGATTTCTTCCCTTACACCTGCCATTTGTCCCCGTCTTCACTAAACAGCTTTCTGACATTCATTCTAACAATTTAAATACTTTAGGACTTAGTTTTGGACCTGAGAGACCCAGTACTATCTTCCCTGCTAAACAATGTCCTGACTGTACAACAGGCATTTTTCCCACAAAGAAGTGATATCATTTTGACCTGTCAGTTAGAAACAGTTGCAACCTCAGCTTGTCCAGAGGAATTAGCAGAGCCAGCATTTCATGTTAATACCTCATTTTGAGGCATTTAATTTGAATCTTTAGGTGTCATGAATTCATCTTCAGACTTTTGTATCACAATTATTTTCTACTGTCTCCCATCCATTTATTGATGTCAATAGTCACTGCTCACTAAGTGATGATAGAAATGCCAGCACATGGATAACCTGAAAATAGAGCTAAATACTTTTTCAATAACACAGACACTGGTAGTTTTTCTAAAATGGATAATAGGGAGGAAAGGACAGTTTCTTCTGACTTTTTTGAGGATGTGGGCTTCCAAGAGGGCTAAGCTAACCTGGGCCCCTGTCTGTAGGATATTGGAGAATTTTTTTTTTTCTGGAAGTTAGGCTAAAGCTAGGTTATTAAAACTTTAATTTGGGGTAATACATTAGGTCACATACCTCGGTAGTATGAATTGGGATGAAGGAACTGATGTGAAGATAGTTTTGTGTTTGTTTGTTTCAGGCTGTTTGGTTTGGTTTGGGTTGGGTTTTTGCCTGTTACAAAAATAAAATTAGAAAGTAGTATAACACCTGAAGCCCAAATTTGGTTATCTTATATTTCAAGTTTGGGCCTTCACAGACACTTGGTCAATAAGAAACACAAGCAAGAAGGATTAGGTAGATTAGATGCTAATTCTGAATAGGAGACTAGATGTTCTACCAGTCATTGAAAATAAGTCTAATGTTTCAGAGATAATGATGAATATTTCTATACTTCTGAATATGTAGATACATAAGTAAGCTACAGTGCTTGTAACCCAGTAGGAGGAGCTGTAACTGTTTCTGTAAACTTTGATTAGCACACTTTTGTTTTCACGTTGCTAAAGAAAAGATTCTCCTCAGCAATCAAGAAAGTTTTTGGAATAGAGCAAATGAAACTTCAGAAGCTGACCATGGCAGTGTGTAATATAAATAGAAATTAGTTGAGAAAAGTGAACAAAATTATCAGCTCTCTTTCAGGCAACAAAGCAGGATCAGAATGCTCCCATCTGTTGTGTCTGGAGGGTGAATCAGTTAATTTTTTTGTAACTTGGACTTTTAGATGACTTTAATACATAGAGAAGAAATTTGGCACAACATTCCCTGCTTGTCTCTCAGGAATTTACATGGTCATGGTTTAATTGTGTGATGTACTAGTCTGCTCACAGAACAGTATAGACATTTCATTCTGTGACCAATCCAAAGAAGCTTTGATATTTTAGTACTTTGTCCACTGAAAGAAAGAAACTAACAAACAAAACCACAAAAAAACCCACCAAAAACAATCAAACCAAATCAAAACAAACCCAAACAAACAAACAAAAATAAAACAATAACAACAACAAACAAAAATAAAACAACAACCAAAATAAATATTTTATTTTGTTTGCTATTTTTTCTTCCAGAATATAACATAGACTCAAGGAACCAGTAACCTACAAAATACCTCAAGACATCACCTCTCTGATCTTCTTTCCTTTACCTCTTTTAACTGACACTCATGCTTTCTTGTATTGATCTTGAAATGTTATTTATATCTCAAACTTGGCATAATGCATTACCAATTATGAACAGAACATAAAGATCATTTTACTTGTCTTTAGGCCATGTGATATAAACAAACAATAGCTTTTTGTTGACTCATTTCCAACAGATCTTCAACAATATTCAGGTTACTTTTCTACAGAGCACTTTCTTAAGTGGTTATTTAATCTGTGTGTTAGTTATTCTGACTTAAAATCATAGAGTGGTTTGGGTTGGAAGCGACCTTAAAGACCATCTAGTCCCAAAACCCCTGCCATGGGCAGTTGTACTTTCCACTAGAACAGGTTGCTCAAAGCTTCATCCAACCTGGCAAATTAAATGTATTATCTTGAACTCATTCATTTTGATTAGTATAGCATAACAGTTTTAAGAATATATCTTCCATTTATTAAGATAATATTAATTCTAATTCTTTCCTCTAATGTGTTTGTTTTCCCTCATAGACTGTTATCATCTGCAAACTTAATAATCTTACTCTCTATTTCATCATTTAGGTACTGAATGAAACTACAACTCCCTTGTACACTTGTTCTCCCAGCACAGACTCTTGTATAACACCAGCTAATATATAATTTTATTAAATATTATTTAAAAGCACTCTCCAGTTATTGATTTTTACATAGATCTGTACATATTTTATGATTTTTTAAATTCAGATTATGTAAAATTTCTTTGTTGGAGTTTCTTATCTGAAGGTTTAACCTTTCAAAACTAGTTTGGACTGAAGTTCAATGAGTTGTATAATCAATATTTTGAATTTAAGACATTGGGTTGCTTGAGTCTCTCCATGAATTGTGTAAAGACTCTAGACAATAGAAACTACTTTGTACACACCTAATTGCTCTATTGGAATTAATAAGCAGAAGGGTAGATTTGTAAAACTGGGACATGAGGAAGCTGTACAAACTTTAGCTGTAAATCCTTTTTGTGCATACAGGAAGTAAAAAAGCAAACAAACATATATTCCACTTTCATGTACAAAACTGTTGGCTCTTCTAAGGAATTTTTGAACATGACACTTAAACTCAGAACTGCTTTTTTTCTAGAGTAAAGGTGAGCAAATCTGAGGTTTCAGTCAAATTTGATCTGCTTTTGGAATATAACTATAGAATTAGTCTCATGGAATTAATCAGGGCCTTTCTATTCAGATCAGTGACAATTTAAGTAGCTCAAATCAAATAGAGCTATTACACATAATGTATATATATGTATATATATTTCATACATTTTTATATATATATTCTGTTGATTACTGCTAAAGACAGCCTTTGAGGATCTATTCTTTTTCTTGTTGCTGTGGAGACTGTCAGAATTTAAATAGAGATCTCTATTTTTCTGACAAATCTGAGAGAAATTGGCCAATGAGCTCATAAACTAGTAGTAAGGAGATGAAGAGATGAAGTAGAAGTCCTGTTTCCATGAGAAATCAACAATTTTTTCTGTGTTAGGTGCAACAATGGGGAGGCAGGCAAATTCTCTGTTATTTGTGCCCCTCAGGTAAAAATTCAAGACTTTACAGAAAACAGAATCCATAGCTCATTGGAATGGCTCAACAGGGTCCTTAGAATTTCACCGTGCTTTGAAAGTTTAAGTCACATCTGAAAATGAAAAAGATTGTGAAATTACTCATCAAAAGTGAATGATACTCCAGACTCCTTTAAAAAATATTTGCAAGATGGTCTTGTCTTTTTTTTCTTGTACCATTTCATACTGAATAGCTTTACAGAACTACATAGAATTGCTGCTGTTTGAAAGAAAATGAGATTCAATAAGTGAACACAACTGGCATACAAAGAAGGCTGTATAAAATTACTAAAGATTGTGTGCTACACATAGAAACACCATAGATTAGGATCAACATCTGTAGAATGGGCAATAATGGGTGGAGGAGGAAAGACTTGCAATTAAGTGTATTTATTTAACACTATCATCAGATTTCACTAAAATACTCTAAGCTCACCTGTATCCTGGTTGAAACAAGGGTGAATTACACATATAGGGTATATCTTTTTGTGCCTCATCCTTCCCTTCCCTAGTCTGCCTCCTTCTTGGAACTCCCCCTCTTACATTTTGACGTAAACAAATCATACTCTGCCTCACCTGCCTTTCATTATTTGCCTTCTACACATCCTTCCCTCAGAAAGTCTACTTCTTGAAAAGTAGATCCTGATAGTCTTTGCAGAGATGTTATAAACTTGGTCAATGAAACTCCCCAGGCTTTTGTGTCCCCTGCCCCCTTTAAGAAATCTGAAAGAGGCAGATGAGCAGGTCAGATTTCCAACAGAAGCATCAGCAAGCATTTTGTTATTCATGAATAAGGAAATTTCAGCAAAACTATCTCATTTTAAAACAGGATTAATATTATGAGGTACTCATATACATGAAAGAAAAACACCCATATGATTACGTGGATTTTAATTATTGATGATTATCATAAATAGCAAAAAAGGAAGTCCTTTTCCTGGCTTGTATCAAAAACAAGATATTTATTTATAAAAGCAGAGAGTAAAAGTTTTACTTCCACATTTTTCAACTATCTTTGTCCATCAATATATTCTCACTTCTCAAAATGGGGCTCTTCCTGTGGGAGATTTGAGGGATTTTCTTGAGGTTGTTGTGTGGATGGGTTTCTATCAGATGGAGATTTATTTCTGAACTAGCCAAAGGAATCTCAAGGCCAGCCTGAAGGCTGAAAAACAGCACCCACTGTGGGAGTGAGGCCTCAGGGCCTCAACAAGATGTAAATCTACAGACCTGTTAGCAGTGAGACTCGGGTGCATGGACAGCTTGTGAACTTGGACAATATCCAATCAGCTAATGCATGCTTGGAACATGGACGCGTGATCAGGAAATAACTGCATATATAAGGAGGCTTGTCTCTGTAATAAATGGCTTCACTTGATTTCATATTGGATTGTGTGGAGTTCATGATTTTTCACCCTCGCACTTCCCATATGGACAGAGTTTGGTCTTAAGAGAAATCAAGGAAAAAAGGGAAAGAAAAATAAAACAAACAAACAAACAAAAAACCCACAAACAAACAACAACTTCACTGGACTCTTCTATAAAAGTATTACAGTGTGTTTTCTTTGTGAAAAGAATACTAAAGAAAAGGATCAGATATCCTGACCTTGGTTTTTTTTCAGGTCTTTCTGAGAAATGGCTTGGAATAAGCTTTTAATTCCCTTGGAATTAAAACCTCTTAGAGTCTTTCAAGAAGTCTAAAGAAATTAAGTTCTTTATCTGTCAATTTCAAGAAGAAACATAGAGCATCATGTCAGTTAGTAAAGGTGCTGTTAAGATGGAGCTTAGAAGAACATTCTTCTTTGGGGGGGGAAAAAAAAAAGGTTCCTTAAACTCTCCCATAATCTCCATATTCTGTCTAATGCAGATTTTCAGCTATGTGTTGTCAATGTCCTTAATTTGTTTTCGTCTTTCACTGTTATTTTTCTATAAAAGAAAAATATTACTGCCCACCTAGCTGTTCTTGTGTGGGGCAGGGGGAGGAGGGAGAAGAAGAAGAAGGAAAAGAGATAAAAAACCCTTGAGATGTTGGCAGGACATCACTTACCAATTAGCTTCACTCCTTTAATCCCAGTTCCTTTCCCTTCTCCCTCAAACTGAGTGGCACAGGAGAGAAGGGGAATACGGGGGCTCTCAGTCAGTTCATAACAGTGCCTCTCTGCCACTCCCTCTTCCTCACCCTTCTGTCCCGATCCTGTATGAGTGCTCCATGGTCTTCCATTCACAAAACACCCACCTACTCTGGTGTGGGGTCTTCCATGAACTGCAGCATGGATATCTGCTCTGGCATGCTCCTCTCCACAGGCTGTAGAGGAAGCTCCATCACCTGAAGCATCTCCTTGCCTTCCTTATTCTCTGATGTTGGTGTCTGCAGGATGGTTTCTCACACTTCTTGTTTGTAAATGCTCACTGCCTATGTGAAATTTTGTTCTTTTTTAAAATGTGTTTTCCCAGAAGAACCAGCAACTTCACTAACAGGCTCAGCTGTGTCCTGTGAGGTATTCATGGCAGAGCTGGCTTGAACAGACTGGAACTAGCATAGTGCAGTCCCTGACCTTTTCTTACAGACACATCTTGTAGGCACACCCTTCCTGTCCCACTTCCACAACCTTGCCATGTGCACCCACTAGAGGAACTATTTGATACGGTTGTGTTCTACACTGCCAAAACTGGCTTCTATGGTGAAATTAAAAAATGGGCCTCTCAGAATTTAGCATAATCCATAATTTGTCCATTTAGGATACAAGAGATATGTAAGCAAGGAGGAAATTAAATTCTTCTCTCCTGTGCTCAGCTGTTTATTTTGACACCAGGATACAATGCCAAAAAGCTGCTGTCGCTTCAGCTATTGCGCCTTCATCTTCCAGCCATTAAGAATGATAAATCCCAAACATTTACGTTTCTCCTCTCAAAATCAGCTGTCAGAATCCCAATGAAGTCTCACAAATGCACAGTGCAATCCTGGTTTTAACTTAAATGACTCCCTCTCAGCATTCAGGAAAACTGGTTTGTTCTGAAGATAACTGAGACCTTCGAATAGTCATTGGTGGAGGGATGCTCCAAAAGGCTCATTTCACTTTCATTAATTAGGGTACATTAGGTTTAGATTGCACACTGTGATCACCATTGTCTCAGCATATAAAATTTCAGCAATAGACATATGGAAATAGATGACCTATCTTATGTGGCATCACACAGAACATCAGTGTTTTTTTTCATGGTGCAACTGTGTTGCAGCATGCATTCAAGTATTAGATTTAGTTATAACACTGCAGTAGCAAGCGTATGAGAAAAGTTTTAAATTATGGATATATATATTTGTATCATAAAATAACAACTGTATTTAAATTACTAGCTGGTGAATAAGGACTATTTAATAAGTAGTTTAATATTTTCCATTAATAGTTAATGAAGTATTGTAAAAATGCTACAAATAATATATTTCCTTATTTAAATTATTTGTGGGCTGAGGAAATTTCAAAAAATTTTCTGCTTCCATATATTGCAGACAGTGTATTCCATACAAATTAATGGATTTTCTGTCTGTCATTATCTTCAGAACAATTTCATAGATACATTTATTGTGAATCACTGGCTGCCTTACAGTCTTTTGTCCTAACTATTTAAGATTCTTCCTAAATTGAATTCTTCCTTAGTTTCTGCTGTGCAAATAAACATAATTCAAGTTTAGATGAACCAAGGTACAGTACGCCGGAAAAGTAACTGGTTTTAATGGAGCAGGAGTTTAAGGTATTTGTGAACAACATTTGGTATTTGCTTATGATTATGAAAGTTGTAGTCCCTTTTACCAGCTTCAGTCTTCAAGCTTACCTACATCCACATAGGACATTTTTTTATTTTAATTGCAGCAAAAGTAAAATATGCACCCTAAATTGTCCGGGGCGGGGCGGGGGGAGCCTTTCTTCTAAAGTTGTACATTACTGCATACCCCTTAAGATATTATTAGGGAGATAAACTTTTGACTTTTTTCTATATTTACCAAGTCCCAGGTCTCAAAGGAATGTAAGCTTTCAACTCCATTTAATTTCCTAATTACTATTTAGATAATTAAATTGCCCTTACTGTTCAGGGGTGGCTCTGTGTAGGAATTACACAGCATTTTAGAAATGTAGTCTGTGCTTTCTTTTGAGATTCAGGGATATTCTATTCTATCTGTTATAAAGAAAAGTTCTATGTTGGAAATCTTACTGATACTGTATGCAGCCCAGAAAACCGAGCTCAGTGTCCTGTATATGCTGTACTGATAAACTTACATAATGTTCATGTAAGTACAAAATGCATTTGAGGGGGGCTGTTATCATAACATTTACTATCCATTATATGAAATGAACATGTGTGTTTGTCAACTTTTCTCACTACCAACCCCACTCATCTTTCCCAACCACTCACAAATCAGGTCCAGCCTCACCTTTGTTTCTAGTCTGTCATACAGAAGTTAAATAAAACTGGAGTCAGTTTAACATAAGATTGAGAATGAAGGCTGTGGTTGTTCTACTTATCTACAAGAAAATCAGACACCTTTGCCTCCATGGAGGCAGCACTAGTCAGGAAGGCAGGGAGGAGTGCTAAGGGCAGCATGTTTCAGACATTCAATTTTAATCCACTGTTACATGTCTGTCAGAGGTATGCATTAATCTAACCACATTCTTCATGTGGTTTTAAGAGTGCCATAGCATTAAGTATTGAAGATGTCTTCTTCTGCATGGTTCAATTAAAAGAATTTATATACCCCAAATAATATAGAAATAATTATGCCTTCTCTTATATTAAACTGAGGATTGTGAGAGCAGGTGTGTGTTTACACATTTTCTACATTTTTTTTTCTCCAGTTCTTTGAGGGTAATAGTTCTAAAAAATATTTTCCTAGGATTTCATTAGCCTACAGTGTGAAAGGAAAATATATGTTAGAAACATTCTACAATATTTTATGCAGAAAAACAGATGATGTAAAAAGATTTTAAGTCAAACCAACAAATAGCTCTTATTTGAGAAGTTTGTTTAATTATATTTTCAAATCACCAGTGTTCCTGAATACAATAAAGACCCAGATTCTATTTTTTTTTTCTTTTCCTCCCAAAACAATGATGTGATCAGGTTGCACCAGGTTATTAAGTAGTTGAAAATAGCCTTTGGTCTTGGACATAAAAGGCAGGGTTTCAGGAGCAATGGATGCAGGGTGTTGTCTATGGGATAAGATCTTGAGCAACTTTGTGTCATCCCTGCATGCTGGAGCAGGGACACTTCTGAGGGACTGTAGCCCATGGATGATCCACATTGATGTAGAGGAGCAGCAAGAAGTAAGGAGCAGCAGAGGAAAATAGCTAAGAAGTGAGGAGTAGCAAAAGGAAACCTCTGTGTTATGACCTCAGCCTCCTGCACCATCTGTCACCTCACCTCACCAAGGTGGGACTGAGTATAATGTGCTGTGAAAACAAGGGGAATTGAGACTAGGAAGAGGTGTTTTATTGTTTCTTTCACTTTTCTTGTGTCAAATGATTTATATGAAAACAAAGTCAATAACATAAGGCAATGGGAGGAACTCAGGAAAAGAAAAAAGTCTGTATTTTTTTATGTATTAATTTATTCTTTTTAAAGAAAACCTCTCATTTATTTGAATAGGATTGAGTTTTCTATAGTCAAATTGAGTTTATCACAGACCTATAAAAAGAAGCTTGTTGCCTCGATTTCCTATGTAAGCTTATTTCCCATCTTGGTCTATAGTTGGTGAATATAGTACCTAGAGAAGTCAGGAAGAGATTAGACAAAATAAGGAAACAAGGTCAGTAAGTACAGATTTTTATCAAAGATATACATTAAAAAAAATATATATCTTCCTGTCTATAGAAATAGGCATGTATAATTGGCCAATTTTTGAAAATGTATACTGAATAAATAGTTCCACTTAAAATATTGATCAGCAACAATTACCTAATTTCAATATTACAATAAAAGCTCCCTACACATAATTAAAATGAATAAATATTGCACAAAATTAATTAACTTCCTCATCTGGTAGAAGAATTAGGAGGTACAGATTTGTGATATTAAAAATGACAAAAAAATTAGAAGCTTGGAAAGGTTACTTGAAGTGTAAGTTGAAACATGTGAAGTGTACTGTTGAAATACAATTATGAGAAGTGTATGGTTGAAATAATGTAAGTGGCAATGACTGAAAATGTGATTTGATTATCTTTGAAAATTTTGCATATACAGAAGGCATTCTGAAGCAGATGGAAAAGAGCTAATGCAGGGGTTGAATGTGGAGCAGAATATCAGATCAGCTTTCTTGTCAGAAGAAAAAAAAAAAAAAAAGTTGTTAAATGTTATCCACTAGGCTCTGGTTTCACAGCAGTGAAAGATCTAATACTGGAATCCCAGTGCAAGGTTACACAGAACACTACTTCAGTACCAACAAACCTTTGCCTGTTCCAAGTTGTTTAATAAAATGTGATGTGTTAACAGGAAGTTTTGGTGTTTGAATCTGCTGTTGTGAGAGTATGCTCTACTCCTACTAATGCTACATTGCATCTTCTGTCTTATTGCAGCTAGTGTAAAACTTCTTGCACTTCTAGAAGCTGTAATAAAACAGAAATGGAGCTATGTGTTCACAACACACAACACACTGAGGTTAAATTCAGATCAGTGTATGAACCATTCATGCACAGATTCAATATCAATGATCCTAAAACCATGTCTGAGTAGTTTCACCAAAATCTATAATCAAAAGAGATTATGACAGTTGTTAGTATTCATCTATTTAATATAGGTAAAGTAGTGCAAGTCATTGCTCATTTCTTACTCTTTACTCCTTGAACACTGATTTAAAAGCATTTTTGTTTGTGATTCTAGAAATGAATATTTAATTCCTTTGATTTATGGAAAGCTCTAATATTCAAAACAAACCTTTGCTTGCACAGATCTGCAAAACATGTCTCCTCAAAGTCTTGAGAATATTATGATATTACATGACATGATATGATGTTATGTTATGCCACACTATAGTATGCTATATTATGCTATGCTATATTTTATTTTATTTTATTTTTATAGAAATTATTTCACTTTCAGTTAAGGTGTATCTGCCAGTGTTGTACTGTACTTATGGGAAAAAGTAAAAAAAGAAAAAAGTCAATGACCAAGAACAAACAGCACTAATATAAAATGTAAAATAGTTATAAAACTAGTTCTGCATGTTTACACAGGTTTATTTTAATTTGTCATTATCAAAAGTAATATTAATGTTATAAGAACACTATTGTGTTTCCTTTATTTGGGAATGTATTATTTCATGAGTGATACCACATATTCCATTTTAAGTACAGGGAAAAAATCTCTCTGAAAAGGGCACATGAAAAGCTAGAACAGCATCAGATAAGAGTACAATTACACTAAATATCAGAATAAAATACCCATTTTATGTAACATTTTAAAACTAATTCCTGTAAATGAGAAAGCCTACATAGAGTGTCACACTCTCTTTGAGGTGGCATTTTCAATAACTTATGGTAGCTGTCACAAACATCACAAAGGAAAGTGCAAGCTACCTGTACTGCTCCTCTGTTTCCTGCCTAAAGTATAGCAAGTCAACATCAAACCCAGAAAATTAATTGAATTTTAGATTGTTTTCAAGATGTTTCAGTAATATCCTCAGACTGCACTTGATATCTTTATCTCTTGGAAATCATATTTTGATTGATTTTCAGATGAAATCTGGTCCAAATACTTTCAAAATCCATGAAACCTTTCCATTTACTTCAGTGTATTTGAATCAGAGCCATATTTGATAGCATTATTTAAGATTGACATTAATTTTAAAACAGTAAATGAAATTAAAAAGAATCATATGAACTAAGAAATATTGCCATCTATTCAGAGTAATGCTGAGTAACCAACTAATCTCCCTGCAGAGTTTAAATACTAATACGCTATTATGGAAGTGCAAGAGAATGCTTCATTTGAAATTCAGGTGCGATGTAGCATTACAGATGACAGACTAAGTTTAAAGAGTGTCAGCTACTTACATATCTATACTTGCATATACTACTTTCTTTATGGTCAGTTCAGGTCTAGTTACAGCAGTTATGACAAAGAAAAATGGTAAGAACAACAATGTGGATGTCCTACAAAAAAATGCACTCAGTTTTGTCACCTTTTATATATACTCCTGTAAAGTTCATATTATTTTTCTTTCATGAAGTTTAACTATGGTCTAGAAAAAAAGACCTTTCAATATAACTTTTGAACACAGGTATTTTAATATAATAACATCTTAATAGGTGGTTTCTTTGGTTAAAAAAATAATCAGTTAACTGACATAGTGATACTGTGTTATTTCTTATTTTGTTACATAGTACACTTGTTTTTCAAAACTTGATATTGTTAGGAAACTTTTATTGTACCCCTTGAGATCAATTACACACATTTGTGCTTAAATATTAAAAAGAATTATTGCTAATGAGCAGCGCATTGGACAGTCCTACCACCACACACAGTTCCACAAGGACTCTGCAAAGATGTGTCACAAATAGACTCCTTAGATGCTTGCACCAGCATCAATCCTGAGAGCACCATCATGGGGTACCTTGGATCTGAGATGTTGAGTTTATCTCCCTGCACCAGTTCTGTGGCCCTTGAGAGCTTCCATTCCGGGATTACCACCAGGCAATGCTACAGCTATTTCTTATTTGGACAACAAAGGAAACGTCACTCCCTTACAGGGAGCCCTTCTGTCTCTGGCATTCCTGATTCCAGACAGCTTAATTCCTTCTGCAGTCAGGCCTTTGTGCCCTCCATGCCAAATTATTTCTTGGTCACAGATTATCACTGCTGAGCACTTACAATTTGAGTTTCCATTTCAGTACATCTAACGTATATAATGTGTATAGCATAACATCACCAGCACATTCTCTTCAACTACGCTATTGTCTGATCCATATTTTTTTATGTAGAACACAAGAGTTTCCAAATTCTTCTTTCTTTACACAAAAATAGAATTTAGAATTCTAGGTAGATTCAGAATTAACCTCCTTAATCTCTAAACCAAATTAAAGGGTTTTGGAATTTGAAGATAATTCCTAATTTTCCTTACCCATGCCAAATTTGAAAATAATTTCTACTCCATCTGCGGAGGTTTTGGAATATAGCTTAACTCTGAATGTCATCAGGGCAAAGTATTGTTGTGAATTAGACTAATAAGTTACTTTCACCCCTGAAAACCTTGCTTAAATCTTGTCTGTGTTACAAGAAGAAAAAGTTTCTATAGTTTCAGATCATAGCCTTTATCCATGTGTCAGAAAATAACGTAAAAAGAAATTCTCTGTTAAAAAATTCTTTAGATTTGCCATGAAATGACCAAAGCAATCACGTCTAGAGTCTCTATGATGTCTGTGTCTCTACATAGCCAGATAGTCCTCAGCTCTGTCCTGACCACCTGCAACTAGCACCTTGAAGCTTTCTTGTGGTCTTTCATTTATAAATCAAAGTATCCTATATTAATCCATTTTTTTACTCACACTTCACTTAGTTGATCAAGAAGTAAATAGTGATGTAAATTGGAAGATATTTTGAAATTAAAGACAGCTTGTTCCATGGTTTTCATCCATGAAATATATACAATAAACAGCTTCAGGGAGCCGTTCGTATTATTAGTATAAAGTCAGTGTAAATAGGAGGGAAGAACTTATTGATGTTGAGCAAAATGTGCTGCTTCTTCGTGTTGAAGGCTTTCAGTAAAAAGGGTGCATCATCTCGAATCTTTGGAGAGATGATTGCACCTTGAGCAAAATAAAGAGGTCTGCCAGTGTAGCAGTTGGTGAAGGTCAGGACAGGAGGGAGAAGTAGGAAGGAGACACCACTACCCATACCTGTCCCTGGGACCCGCGGCCTTGCTCCAGGGCTACACTGCTTGCAGCTCCAACAACTGTTCTGCCCTCCCAGCTTGTCTCCTGGACTGTGTCCTCTTCCATGTGGAGAAGGAAAATCATGCCATTAGTAAAATTGTGCAAGTCTATGACTAAAGTGTTTTGGCATCTGAGCCCTTCTATTCTCTGTACTTTCATCTGATCTTAAACTGTGGCAGGAAGAGTAAGCCCTGTGTGAAAAGCTTCCATCTGATCAAGTTCAATTCTATAGAAATAAATCTCACAGAACTGCCAGAGAGCTTCAGACATCACTACTTGACATTTTAATTTTAAACCAGACTTCACTGACTTTCTGGTCACTTGTAAATATGCACTGAATTCAGTAAAAATTTGAACCTTTTAAATTAGAAAGTAAATAACTTTCCCTTTGGTAAAGTAAAAAAAACTAACTATGGGGAATCTAATTGAACTGCTCAAATTTACAGAAATAAATTATACAAAGATGAAAGAAATAATAGGAAGATTTGGCTTTTAAACTTGAGCTTTACATAATTTGTGACAATACCTTGTGACAAACCGTATTAATTTCAATCGTTATATGCATATGTTTAAAAATGGAGTGTGTTTCCAATTTATTTTATATCACATTAACTATTTAAGATTTACTTAATATCTGGTGGCTATTTTATTTGTTTTTTCTTGTCTGTGCTATCTACCATAAAGACTGAAAATTGAAAGCACATCACTTTCCTCTGCTTTAGACAACCACCACTACACATCAGGAGATATACAGTAGGTAAAGTTTTGCATTAGTCTGCCATGTGGAGAACAACAGATGATATGGAAACTATGACAGACAAGAACACAAAAGGCAGAAGATGCAATAAATAATTCCACCTGGGGACAAATAAAACCTTATTCAGAAGACAAAGATGAAATAGTAAGGCTGACTTTTGGCTCTAGAATTCTCTATAAATTTAAGTATATAATTATAAATATTAAATTTTTAGATAATACCACCTGTAGTTTTACAGGTATTTTTATTACATTTTTTGTTTCATTTTCTTTTGACTTAAATGTATATTTAACTATATACAGTGATAAATACATACATACACATTATATATTACCTGTGTATATATTTGTATATTACATATATATGCTGGACAACTCTGATAATAGCAGATGAAGTGAAGAGTAAATTTAATACTGTATCAAAAAACTTAGCATGAAACTAAGCAAAATTTATATTAAAAAAAAAAAAAAAATCCCCAAGAAAACCACCAAAAACCAGGGAGGGAAATAAAAGACTCAAAGACTCTAGTTAACCATTTAAGTCAGTAATGCACAAGAAACAAGAACACCATAGGTAGATATTTTTATAGAACACAATATGATGTACTTTCTGACCTAAAGCCAAATTAGTAGCAAGTTTTACTACAAAGCAAAAACTACAAGAAAAATAAAAGTCTGATTTAAGGAAGAAAAATGATGCTACTCAAACAAAATGGTTTTAAAAATCAGCACAATCTCTGTGAACTGAATAGGAAGTTTCATTTTTTTAACGAATAATTTTAGAAAATGGGACCACAAGGTCATGATGTTGTCTGATCCCATAAAATATTTAAAATTCATTTCATTTGTCCGCTTCTTCAATAATTAACTGGGAATCATTTCCTTGACTTGAGTATGTCTGTCTTGTGTTAGTAAATCTTCTCTGTAATTATTGTACCACTTTAGCATTCTTGCTTCACAAGGTTTAAGATGAATGTTCTTTGTCTTATTAAGATATTATTTGTTTAATAATCTGGTAAGACTGAAGAAGAAGGTTACTGTAACTAAACAAACAAACAAACAAACAAAACAATGGAAACAGCCAACAAATAACAAAAAACAAACAAACAAACAAACAAACAAACAAACAAAACCACCGCCCCCTACCCCTCAAAACCTCATACCTTCCACTGAATATTAAGAAATTTAAAAAAAATACAATTTGAAAAAAAAACACAAAAAACAAAAAAAAAAAAACCCAACACAAATGCTAAATACAGAAAACACAATCTAGTCTTTTTCTAGTCTTTTCTTATTAGTAACAACATAAGTGTTTATTTTATTTATATGTAAAGCATTGCTTTAGAGAACAAAAAATAATTATTCGTTCTTGAGAAAAATGCTAAAAGAATTGAGGTTCTTCATGTCCATTCATTTAACTGTGCAGTATATGTATAATTTCTTGCAGGAATCTGGCATTAGCTCGCAGCTTGATCTATGGGTCCCGATATTAAAACTAAATATTCACAAAACATATTCATTTATTTTTGAAGGGAGAAGCTTTCTTATTTAATTTATATTCTTCTGTTTTTCAATGTAGGGTATTTGTGTTCCAGTTAACAGACGAGTGACAGGCACTGTGTGCACATTCATAAACACACTTGCAGACATAAATAAATCTGCATACATACGCACACACTAAAATGATGATAGTACTGAACTATTCTATTACACATAGCTACAGATTATTCAATATGTTCATCTGCATACATATAAAAGGGAATAGGACATTTCATTATAAATAGGGATAAGGATATGTTTTCTCTCTTAAGCTTATTGTTCCTTTCTTCATCTCTCAGGAGATACAGCACAGAAACTGCTCTCTAATTTCAATTTATTATTATCGTTCTAAGTTCAAATATTTGGTTATATTCATGTCTATTTTAGTCACTTTTCCTATAAATAAATAATCACATACATACATATGTATGTCTGTCTCTTTCAGGATAAATTTTTTTATTAGTAAAACCCAGAAGCAATTTATCAAAAAATATTTTAAAGCTTGTTTTAGTCAGGAAAAAAAAAAAAAAAGCAAACATAAAAATACATGTTTTTATATAAAGACACATACAGCCCCCCACATGCATTCCTGCCATAGATATACATTTAAACATGAATACATAAAAAGGGGAAAAAGAACCCAAAGCCATTTAGTTCCACAATCAGCAACATGAGCTCATTCCTCAGGCTAGCAAATACAAAGAGCTTGCTTATAAGTGACTTGCTTCAGCTACTTATAAATATTTAAGAAATGCATTGTGACTACCTGTAAGTTATTTAAATATAAGCAACTAAGAGGGCAAGTGGAAAAGAGTTTTATGCGTTCATAAAGACAGTGCTGTTACAATTCTTTCAAAAGAGGACAGAACAGGAAAGAACAACTTTAGTTAAATGGCTACCTGAACATACATGTGAGGAGTTGGGGAATAAAAGAGTAATGCTTACTCCTTAGTCTTGATCGAACTCAAGAAACATTAGAACCACAGTTATTGCACTTTTACATTATTTTTTTTCTGAGAATCTCCACTTGCTTCCTTGGTTTATTCACTAGCATTTTCTGCTTTCTCTTTCAGTGTATTGATCTCAAAAAACTTCAGTCTCCATCCAGTATGCTTCATGAAGACACTACAACCGTATATTTTTCTTGTAGGGCAAGAGAGCCTGTTCAGGACCACAGAGAATGCTGCAAGGCTTGTGGAAAAGCTTGCTGAGCAAATGATGCTGAAATGGAGAACAATTTGTACAGAGCACAGTTACTATTTTGAGTCCAGAAATTTTGTAATTGCTTTAGAAAATCCATGTTACCAAGCAGAAAAGGATTTCCTGTCATCAAGGCTCCTTTACTTATAGGTAGTGCTGCAGACACAACTCAGATATACTGACTTTGTTTTCCTGTCTGAATACTGTATGTATTAGCCCAGTGGTTTCTGCAAAAGATCATAAACTGACAGGGCAATACATAATCTAAATATAAGGCAAAATTTGATTATCTTTGCTCATGAACATCAACAGGGACAAATGATGAGTCCTTGCACTTGGGAAGAAGGAGGTCCCATGGAGTAATAGAAGCTGGCACCTAACTAGCAGGGGACCAGCTCTTCTGGGCATAAGCCAGCAGTGTGCCCATGCAGCACAGAAGGCTAAGAACCTCCTGAGAGGAGTTGTACTAACAGGACAATGGTCAAAAAGTCAAAGGGAAGTGATTATACCTCTTCTTCTGAAGAAGAATAAAACAAAACTACCCAAATGTTCATCAGCAGAAGTTCTTATTGAGTACATGTGTGTGCAGGAAGAAATTAATGAGGTCTTACTCTATTGAGTGGCTTAAAGTTCTTAAAATTTTACAATGAACTTCTAATCTGTCATTGCTTTTCAAAAAGTATACAATGTACAGATCTATAAAGTATGTCCACAGAACATTTGTAGAGCCTTTGTGTAAGAAGCAGCTGCAGAGCTGACTATTTTGAGTTTCTTCAGTTGTCAGTTTTAAGTAGATTTTTGATTCAAAGGAAAAAATGTGAAGAAGAATAAATGGAAGAAATTTTACCACTTCGTATATATTAAAAAACAATGCTTGTGAGGTCTGTATTTGTGTTTTTAGGATATAATTTATCATTTCATTGCTTCTAAACACAATGGGTTAAGAGCTGAATCTGTCATCAAAATGCTGATTTGTTTACCTTTTTTTTTTTTTTTTTTTTTTTTTTGTAGATAAACCAAATGTAGTGAACAGAATTATATCTTTCTAGTTAAAAGTGAAAGGTCTTCCTGTACACTTAAAATAACCTTTCTTTCAGAAATGTATTAAGGGGAAATTTATAACATGTCATTAATAGAAAAGCCTTTTCACTGATAGATGAGTAAACAAGTAGCTGTACTAACATAGTCTATAATAATGAAATACAAAAGACTGAAATAGGAAAGAAAATATTAGTAAGTAAAAAGGTTCATGGGACAAAAAAATCTGAGAGGCTTACTATACATTTCTGTAAAAAGGAGATAAAATGTCTAACTTTTACAGTTTATTTTTCTAAAAGACTAGTTTAATTTGAAGAAATACTGTGCATTATGATCAAGAACAAATATGTGTAAATTTATTCCTTTTATTTAAACAATCAAATAAATCAATTTTAAAACAGATTTCTCTTTTTCCAGAGGATGAATAGATAACCAATAAAAGCAAGAACCAAGCACCACCTTAGTAATCTTAGGAATATAGGACAGTTTAATACCTGTAATGATTGTACATATTATCAGATAGGAGTCCTAATTAAGAAAAAAAAAAAATATACATAATCTGGTAATGTTTGGGAAGAAACAAGACAGAACCTTGACTGTTCAGTGTAATACCCCAGAACTTGCAAATGAAATAACGTTTTTTTCCATCTGGAATGTATTCTTTATAGAAAGGACAAGTACACAAACTCCTATAATATTCAAATTATAACCAGTATTGTTACATGATGATAAGATGTCTTACAAGAGTGTTTGACACATGTATGAGTAATCAAGGGCTGTTGTCAGTAATTCTTAAGAGTGGCTATTTCTAAAATTGTGCTCAGATTTTTTCTTTACTGTGAAAACAGCTGTGTTTCTTACTAAGGTTAGCCAATACCTGTCTGTCAAAGACAGGACAGATTCGCCATTTCCACTCAATTTAGCATGCCAGATAAAACTAAGCTAAAACGTCTTTCAAATTTAACCGATATATGGGGAAAAAAAAAATACCACACCGCTTTCTTCTGCAGCTTTCCTTAACTCCTTGCAGTTTGTCCAGTGAAAAGGTCTCAGACTTAAGAACAACTCCATTCCTCTTTCAATGTCATTCAATCTTTCTTTGTACGTTTCCTTCACCTTTGGACGCAAATTTGAAAACATAACAACTAGGTGCACGAGTTGTCTCACTAACTCGTGAATATTCACATAAAATCACCAATTTTACTGAAAGCTTTCCTAAACATTTGCAGCAAGGATGCCTATGTCTGTACTAAAGTAAATATTTTAGTTCATCTTCTCCCTGACTGCTTTGACTTATTTTCCATAAATATTAGCTTTTCCTGAGCTTTTACTTAAGGAATTCACTCCAAAGCTTCTGTCTAACTTAATTTTATAACTATAAATAATGACGAGCTAATTTAGAAAGTTAAATTCAGGTCACTAGAAACAAGGGGTATTAGTAATTTTACTACAAAGTTTTTAGAATAATATATTTCTTTACATTAAATATAAATAAATACAAATATAAATCTGCTAACTGAAATTCAGATGAGGGTAAATTTATACATATCTAGCCCAATTTTTTCCTCTTTGACAAACAAGAAGTATTTTGAATAATTTTAAACCTAGAAACCAACCCTCAAGTATTAGACTAAAAATAAAGTATCTGGAATTTTTATGTTTTATTTTTCTCTTAGCTAAAAATGGCGTAGCCTGCTGTATGCAGACACACATATAGCCTGAGCTAATGGATGAACATCCATCATGTCTTTTGCCTAGAGCAGTGGTTTCCAACCTTCAGGCTATGCTGAGCCAAATCAGCTCTTCTTGGGTTTCGAAAACCCTGGCAGCAATTATGGAACTCTCCTGTGAATATTTATACACAGGAATAAGGTCTTTTTGTAATTTTTATAGAAACGAAACTGAAATCTATTCTACATTTTCTAAGTGGAAACCAACTTTTTCTTTTACATATGCAGCATTTGAATTTAGGTATAGGATTCTAAAAGGGTTGCCGTTAGCATTAACAAATGATTGATGTTATTATATTCACATTTATAAGCCTGAGATGTGCTATAAATGAATGACATCTTGTAACCTGTGCTAGTTTATTATTGTGATTTTAGATAAGTTCTCCACTCATGTTTTTTTGTTTGTTTGTTTCTGAGATGTTTTCTTTTTCATTGCTGAGAACACTTTCAGTTTCCATTAAGCCAAAAGCAGATAGATGTGCTTATAACCTCAGACCACAGTATTTGTCATCCCTGCTTAAAGAAAGTCAGCAGTAGGAAGTCATGTAGTGTCCTTCAATTTTTAAAATTTGACCAAGTTTTGAGTTTCATGTTCTTTTATTGTATTTTTCTGTACTTGTGCTCATTGCTTGATCTAATACAACTGGTAAGAAGAAATTAAATGTTTCCCTTTGACTGGGCTTGTTCTTTCTTAAACATAATTATTTATCACAATGCTAATCCTCAAGAGTGGTCCAAGGTCAATTGGAAATAAATATACTCAGGTAAGGACTCCTGAAGAAGATTAACCATGCTGTGAAGTTGAAATTAGAGCTGGGGCAGGGGACATACATTGTCAGTCTCTCAAGTGGTTCTGTAGCTCCTGTATGTAGCAACTTGAGTTCACAGGGGGAGTCAAGAAAAGGGTTCATTATATGTTTATGAGTTTTGTCTTACCAGCAAATCTTCACAAGTTCTGGACACCAGCTCCTTGCTATTAAATAAAGATGTTACCTTCTGGGTTTGCAGATTCTCTTTGCACCTCAGCTGGCTAAAAGCCCATTTTTACTCTTATTGATGCCTACAGGTTTTTTTTTTTCTCTGACTTTAAATGAAAAAACATTAAAACTCTCATTAAAATGTAGAGGCAAATTACATTTTTTTTTAATTAATTTGCCAGGTAATCCTTTCTTTTGTTATGAATTAGCCTATTAATTGTTTGCAAACTTTTTTCTTTGACTGTGTCTTCATTTATACATGATTCTTTTTACTGTGGAAGTTTATGTTTTGTGTACTGTATATGCAAATGAAAGGAAACTCAGCAAAGGAATGTAAACACAGATTTCTGTAAATCTTTTTTTAGATTGAATTATGTTTCTCTCAAATCTCAAACTGCAAAATTATTAATGATGACTTGTCTCTGATTCTCTCAGTTATGTTGAAATTATACTGACTCTAAAGAATGAAACTTTGAGCTGGTAGTTAGATGAATCAAAATAGTGTCTTACATTCTACTAAATCAAGACATAAAGTCTCCTGATAGAGAGTCACAACCCTTAAACGGGTTGTCCATAGCTGTTGGTAGTTCTGGGGTATTTCAATAAACCGTGTTTCTGTAACTGATTTTGAGCTGTACAAACATCTGAAATTAAGGAAAAAATAGACAGGAATTAAATTCTACAGTCCTCTCAGCTGTTTTACAACTTCATTTTGAGTCATATTTTAAAACAAAGAACTAAATTATTGAAAACCCTGATGAAAATACACAGTAAAAAATAATACATACATCACATTGTAGACATTTTTCATCTGTTGCTATTTTGTTTTGTTCCCCATCCTCTCTTCAGGAAACATTGATTCTGATCTACAAAACAGTTCAACAGAGATTTAACAGTTTACTTAACATTTTCTTAGGCTGAAAATGAAAGTTCTGATGTACATTAAAAAGAGGATCTTCCTGAAAACAAGCAGCCCATTAAATGGGTCAAAAACTTTAGCTTGTATCTGTATTGGTTTTGGCTGGGACAGAGTTACTTTTCTTCATAGTAGCTTGTGTGGTACTATGTTTTGGATTAGTGATTAACACAGTGTTGATAATACACCAGTGTTTTAGGTATTGCTGAAAAGTGTCTACTCAGGGTCAAGGCCTTTCCTACTTCTCCCACCCCCTACCAGCGAGTAGGCTGGTGGTGGGCAAGAAGGTGGGAGGGTACACAGAGAGGACAGCTGGCCCCAACTCACCCAAGAGATATTCCATAGCATGTGATATCATGGTCAGCAATAAAAGCTGGGGGAAGAAGGAGGAAGGGGAAAGTATATGTATGGAGCCATGTCATGTGTCTTCCCAAGTAATTGTTATATATGATGAAACCCTGCTTTCCTGGGGATGGCTGAATATTTGCCTGTTGATGGGATGTAGTGAATAAATTCCTTCTTTTGTTTACTTGGGCATGAAGCTTATGCTTTATCTATTAAACTGTGTCTATCTCAACCCATGAATTTTCTCACTTTCACCCTTCTGATTCTCTCCTCCATCTGTGGAGGGAGCAGCTGTGTGGGGCTGAGCTTCCTGCTGAAGTAAAACCACAACAGTATTGTACAGAGAACTGTGCTTTGGTGCAAATCTTCATGGAACATCCCTATATCTATATTACTTTCTTTCTTCTTCTCCCATCAAAGAAATTCATAAGAATTCAATTTTCATTATTTTTGAGTACTAAAATGAATGTACACTTTATTTTAGTTCTGGAACTGAAATTCTAGTTTCAGAACAGTCCTTGAAATGTTGATATGTAGATTGACAGTGTGCTTCTATTATAAGAACCTGCTTATTTTTACCAAGGTTTAGTCATTGGACTCATATTTCCATCTTGAATGCCTGCCTGTGATTGATTTTTCTTTCTTTGTGTTTTATCCTTGATATTATATGATAGGTTTTAACCATACATGCCTAGTGAAAATATTTTTTTACAACTGTGATAATGATTGATGCTTTGTTCTGAATGCCAGACACAAGGTAAAATAATATGTATTTTTTTCCTTCGTTCACCCTGATTATTTTTTTTTTAACTAAGAATTCTGTTTCTTATAGAACCAAACTGACCTGAACTGTGTTTTTAATTTCCCAGGGCTAGTGGGAAAAACAAAGGAAAAAACAAAGAAACAAAAACCAAGACATATATTTACAAAACTATGTCAGCAGCTGAATTTTATTTAAAAATTGCTGGTGTTCACTTACATCTGTTGTACAACAGTTATAACAGTCAAGTAGAACACTAGAAATCTAGTTGAAATTTTTGTGCTTTGAAGGAGTATCAGTCCATATCTCTCAGAATAATACCCTAGCTACACAACTGCAACACATGCTAGAAACAGAATTACATTACTTATATTTATATTTATTGTTCTGTGGTTTATAGAGAGGCAAGATATCACTTAGCATTTAATGCCAAGTGGCATCTTGCCTTTCTGGCCAGGTTTCCACACAAGAGGGCTCATCCACCAGATAGAACTTAGATTTTACCTCCCTTTAAGGGAATGTCTCCTGGCTCCTACCAAACTCAGAATGAAAAAATGCCAGTGACACAAAATCAGGTGGATTTCTGTCCTGTGAAAGGTGACAGCTTCAAAACTCTGCTGAGTTCTGCACTAAAACAAAAGACCTCACTGCAGTAAGGGTCAATATTTGTGCTGAATCTGTAATCCAGCTGGAGATGGGTGTCAGGAGCTCTCACACTGGAGAGAGATGAAGCACGACAGAGCTGCTGGTCAGTGCTGACTTTTCCAAGAGAGTAAATGCTTCCTAAGCCAAAATCCTCCACAGAGTAAGCAGGAAGATGTGATCACCTGCATTTTCACAGAATCATAGAATGTCCATCGATTAGTCGCTTAGCCATGTGTTGATTTGCTGGGTGTCGAGGGTTAAGATTGCGGGGTGACAATAAAACCCTGGCAGATGTATTGTTAACCTCCTCTCCCCACCCCACTTCCCCCTTTTGCCCCTCCCTCTCTCCCCCTTCCCACTCAGGACAGGCGATCGGGAGGGAAAGAAGGACAGAGAGAAGAGAGTTGGAAAAATTAAAGATGTTTTACTAATGCTACTAATAAGAATAGAGAAAATAATACAAAATATACAAAACCAATCTTGAAAGTCTCAGCAACTGCAGAGCCGGCCACCAAAGTCCTGGATTGGACTCTGCAGCCAACCAGAGCTGGATTCAGTCTCTCACTAGGCCTCAGTTCGCAGGGACAACTCACAAGGTCCTCTCCTAATGTTGGCCATAAGGAAAAAGGGACGAGATCCTCATGATCTCCCACTTTTATATGAAGTATTCACATGGGCCTGCCTGATCGATTCTGTATTCTTGCCTGCAAATGAAAGGGTAAAGCAAAAAAAATCACTTGAGCCCCTGAAACATTGACCAGCTGCCCCAAAGCTCTGAAATCCTTTTTGATTTGCTTAATACTACTTTTGCTTATGTCTTCTCCGCCAACATTAAAATCCAATAGTGGGTAATAATCAAAGGATCTTACTAGCCTGGGGAGTTGTTGAGCCACATCTCTTACCCTGGCCCCAGGGAGGCAGCAGACTTCCCTGTGGGTTGGGGTAAATTAGGGTATCGGGCCCTCTGTTTCCTTAAGAAGGGAGTCGCCTATGACAATTACCCTTATTTTTCTCTTTACATGTGAGGTTTTAATGTGTTCGCTGGGTTTCATGTGGGGTGTGGGTTGCTTAGAGGAGCCCTCCTTCCAAGAATGGTCTTCATCAGCAGCATCAGCTGCTTGCCCACCCAATTCCAGGGCCTCATACCTGTTGTATACAGGCACCTGGGAAGGTGGGTCAGGCTGAGGGTGTGTTTGCCTGCTGCCCCAAGCTGTAATCCATTTCCGCTCTCCCCTATCTTCTGGGTTGCCCCGTACAGCCTGGTGGCGAGAGGGTAGGGGTCTTTTGTGCTATGGTTGGTTTCTGCTGCTGCAGCAGTAACTCAGACTGGGTTCTTGTACTCATTCTGTGTACAGTTATTTCTCTCCCTAAAGAGTATCACTGTGATAATGTTCAAAGTTGAAGAGAATGATTATGTGCATGACCCTCATATATTATGCACTGCCAAAATACATTTGAAGACTGAAATAACATCTACACATAGAATATATGAGTAGTCATTAAAGCAGATCATATAGCCTTCCTGTTTAGTAGCTAGGTTGGGTATGTTCAATACACAATTGCAGTAATCCTAAAACAAGATTAATTTAAGAAATAGAAGTCTCCACATTTTAATTTCCCATATTGTGATACTTACTGCTGTTGGTTATTGATCTCCTTGGAAGTACAGGGTGGGATTTTCAGGTTCTCGAAGGCTGTAGAGAATATCTCAGTCATAATAACAGCCCTTAAGCTATTAGATAAGAGACTGTAATCTCCAGTAGAACTTCTGTCTGCTTTTTGTTTGTGAGCTACTTGTATACTTCTCCAGCTGAATCTTTTCAGCACATTCAAAGGGGATTTGCAGACAGGAAGACAGCAGTTTCATTTTTGGGGGCAGAAAAACTGCCCATTTAAGGCATTTTATTTTAGTTGGATTACTGGACATCTGTTCATTAGTTCTTCAGGCAAATGCATTTTTCTATCTTTAGGCCTGCCGAAAATCACACCAAATTTAAGAGCTGTATACATGTTCAAAGAAAAGACTGCAATGATCCAGCTTCAAGATTGATTCCACATCTACAAACCTGAAGTAGATCCATACATCATGTTAGATTTCTGACTTAATAAAAATAGTACTTTTTTCTCTTTCACTCAAATGTATAGCTTTCAGTCTTTGAGGTTTTTTTTCTTTTTTTCTTCTAACATGTGTAGTGCTTTAAAATATAACTTTCTTTTCTCATTCATCCATTTTCTGTTTCACTCTAGTCCCTCAGGGTTTGATTTTTCTCTCCAACTTTGTATTTTATTTTTTATAAAACTTTGACAAGAACAGCATTAGAAGTTTCTTTTTAAGAAATCTTCCACTCTAGCAACCAATGAAGACAAAAGAAACTTTATATTTTGCAGATCATTTACTGTACCTACACTGTCTTCACACAGAACAAATATGGAAGAAAACATTGCTACTGAGCAAACGGTGAACAGGATAATGCAATGAATCTTACAAAGTACTGGCGTTTACTAACCTACTACCTTCCTACTACATTAAACTGCTTACCTAGTTATTTGATTTAATAAGAATATATGGAGACCTGAACACTCAGTTTTTGAATAGCAATTATGTAGGAACATGAGAGACTAAAATAAGGATGCTGAATTTCATGGTGAATTTCTAGAATTGGAACCCTGTCGTTGCAGCTGTATTTGACAATCACAAAAAATGTGGAGTGTTTCCAGGAAGAAGCTTCATTTGGAATCTGATGCAGAGTGAAATTCAGGGAGTGAGGAGTGAATGTCAGGTATAAATGGTAGCTCCAGTAGACCAGAAAGCCTCACTACAAAAATAACAAACAAATAAGAACCATTAGTATTTGAACAGCTAAAATAAGGAAAAAAATCTACACCAAAAGAAAAAGAAAGAGAAAAAGAAAATAAGAAAAGAGGAGAGGAGAGGAGAGAAGAGGAGAGGAGAGGAGAGGAGAGGAGAGGAGAGGAGAGGAGAGGAGAGGAGAGGAGAGGAGAGGAGAGGAGAGGAGAGGAGAGGAGAGGAAGATTTAATAATGTCTTTTTCCTCAAAAGACAATTGCTTTAACACCATAGAGTGAATCCAAGAACAATGATATTTCTGACAACTGTATTGTATTTTGTTTACCTTATAAGAAAATAATTAATGTAAATTTTATTTTAAAAAAAGAAGATAGGGGAGTTTGCTTTTCATAAGGGAATTTGTTTGAAAAGACAGACTTCCTGAATTCTTCAGACTTCTGAGGAGTTTTCTTAAAAATGACTAGCCTAGGAATACTGCATAAGCACTGCCAAGCATTCACACTAAAGGGCAGAGCCTTCTGGGTAATTATGGAGCCTCTCAGATGTACCCATGAGCTCCAGAAGGAATTTCATGTTCCCTTACTTGTCCTGAGGGACTATGGCTCTGATAAACTGACTAAAAGTTCAGGGAAAAGATGTAACTCAGATTCAAAAAGGACATGGATGATCACTGCAGAAGGGTATTATGAGGGACTGCAGAAGGGACAGAAGAAGAGACAGTTATTTAAAATACATTTCTTATCCACTTATTTTTCCTTTTAAAGGACAAAACAAATTAGTTTTGTGTTCTGCCTTTCTTATACCTTTTAGCTCTTCATTTTAATCTTAGAGAAAAAGCACTTCCATTTAGAACACAATTCTCTTTCCTCTCCATGTCCCACTTATTTAGCTGCAAGAACAAGAAGAGCTCAATTCAGTTGGAGACTCTTGGAATACAGCCCAAAATAAACAATCAAGGTCAGATTTTGGAAGTAAGCAAAAAGCAAAAGTATGTGGAAAGATTGTAATCTTAAAAGTATTCTTCAAAGACTTTTTATTCTGTGAAGCCTAAAGTGTTCCCTTAAAATTCATAGTGCTTAAATAAGCTCTTATTCCTGTCAAATTACTTATCCAGTGCCCGTATAACACCCTTTAGTATGGTTAAGCATGTCTGTTTGCTTATACATACTGAAAACTGTTCATTAAATATACATATTTTCTTTGAGAAGCATTGTTGAAGTAAATGAGTTTCACACAGGTAGTTAGAAAGAAGGTAAAAGCATAATGGTACTGACAGAAAAACATATCTCCCTTCTTCCTTCTTTTAAAACAAAACAAAAAAAAATCAACCAAACAAAAACAAATAAACAAAACCCCAACGACAAAACAACCAAAACAACAACAACAAAGGGCAAATGGAAAGGTGTAAGACAGACATACTGTCTTGTAGCAAATAAATAATGATGCAATCTGAATGCAATAAAATTGCTGTCAACAAATTGATTGCAAGGTACAGTGTTTAAATACTCCAAATATTTACAAAAGGGAGAGATAAGAAAGAAACATGAAGGATAGAACACAATATACAGTTTGTTTGGGGATTTTTGTTTTGTTTTCAAATATCTATAGTGAACTTAATATAACTTATTTTACACCTAAAATAATAATTATAAGGCATTAAAAAAAAAAAACAACCAAACAAATAGTGATGACGAAAATACATTTAAGATTTAAATTTAAATACTGCACATTTAATACTAAATTGACCATCTGGTCTTTAAAGATAAATGTATTAACTGCATGAATTTACTTCAAGCTAGTGTGTAATCTAATTTCTATGAGAAAGTGCCATGCAAATGTGGGACAAGGAAGACTTTTCTAAACTGCTTTATTTTTAAGTGTGAAGAATGCTGTCGAGGGTTAAAATTGCGGGGTGACAATAAAACCCTGGCAGATGTATTGTTAACTGCCTCTCCCCCCCCACTTCCCCCTTTTTGCCCCTCCCTCTCCCCTTTTCCCACTAAGGACAGGCGATCGGGAGGAAAAGAAGGTCAGAGAGAAGAGAGTTGGAAGAATTAACAATGTTTTACTAATGCTACTAATAAGAATAGAGAAAATAATACAAAATATACAAAACCAATCTTGAAAGGCTCAGCAACTGCAGAGCCGGCACCCAAAGTCCTGAATTAGACTCCGCAGCCAACCGGAGCTGGATTCAGTCTCTCACTAGGCCTCAGTTCGCAGGGACAACTCACAAGGTCCTCTCCTAATGTTGGCCATAAGGAAAAAGGGACGAGATCCTCATGATCTCCCACTTTTATATGAAGTATTCACATGAATGGAATGTTATACACAGTTGGTCAGTTTCTTGGTCACCGGTTTCTCGTTGCTCCTCTCGCGAGATGTCCATCCATGCTTATCAATAAGTTTGCATTCCATTGCTAGGTTTACCAAAACATGTGTCTGGTTCTCCAGGAAAATGCAGCTAATATGAAGGCTTTAGCTGACAGGCAAATTCACTAAAAGAGAAACTTGTTTTTAACAAAACCAGGACAAATGCCAAGGTAAGGAGGCTGGAAATTTTTTGCTAGTGTATTAAGCATACCTAATATTCTCTTTAAGAAGATCAATTGTGAAACTCACCAGTTTTTTTCTGTTTATTACAATAG
Source organism: Streptopelia decaocto (assembly GCF_964273445.1). Classification (NCBI taxonomy): domain Eukaryota; kingdom Metazoa; phylum Chordata; class Aves; order Columbiformes; family Columbidae; genus Streptopelia; species Streptopelia decaocto. The sequence goes on along the minus strand of NC_138658.1, from coordinate 56,279,999 downwards.
AAATACATTTTCTCATGTTTCAACCTCTTTATCTACAATTTTTCTGTTTCTATTTAGCTGAACATTTAGACAATTTACTGCTAGTTTTATTACATTTCGGTGTTATCTTCCTTCCAATATTTCCCCATGTTGGAACACAAATTTTCTTTTTTTTTTTTTTTCTAGTTTCAGCAAAGATCCAGAAATAGCTTAAGTGGAATTACAGTATAAACATCAATGAACAGAAATTTTAAGATCTGTACTGCATACTTCATTCATTAATATACTGTTAGAGTTCCAGAGGTATGCTTTGACCCTTACAATATGGAAGGTTATTTATTCAATGTCAGGGCTCAAATTTCTGCTATTTACAAAGAATATATTTTCTGACAATGACTGTATCATGGGGGAATTTAAAGGTGTTGGTCACTGCTCCCTCTACTGACTGACATAAAATGCGACAGGAATAGCAACACACAAGATTTAGTTACTAGATAGGATGTGAAAAGCAGGTGGATAGTAATTTGGTTGGGATATACCACCAATAGCCTTGTTTGTCATGTCTTCCCAGGATAATTTCTTTGACTTTCTCCATAGTTGTAGACAACTACTGGTTGTTGCCCGTATCATTAACAGTTTCTGTTCTCCACTTCAAATATGCTGCAAGAGTTATAAAAAAGTTAACCGTTCCTCTGAGATTTATTTGCTTCCTGTAAATATCTAAATCATTACAACAGGGCAGTTGTAGCCTAGAGCTTTGGAGTAGGTCATCCCCATCACAATTTTCTGTGCTTTGTTTGTTATCCCATCACATATCAGAATGGTAATCTAACTCTTAGGAGTTCAAGCTGCACAGAGGTAGGCAAGGTCTCACTTATCTGAATGGTGCTCTTAAGAAGGGTTTAACCCATGAATTGGGTGTCAGTATTCACTACCTCTACTTTTATCTATTGGTCTCCTCAGTGACCCTCAAAAGCTTTGGAAATTCAATGAGAGAGAAAGCTCTCTTGGAAACTCTGCAAAAACTAGTATTTTGCAGCAGTTTTGTATGATGCTTCCAAACTAAATAAGCCCAGATTTGTAAACATCGGTGTCATAAAAACAGAGTATTTGAGGTAGACCGGAAAAGAAAGTCTTATATAAAGTGCAAGTTTAACCCTTCTACTGAACAGACCAGTCCTTATCTAGACTCTTCGTGATGAAGATCTCTGTTTTAGGTTGCTTTTATGCTGAATTCTCAGATCAACTTGCTTAGACTGGCTTTCAGTGTAAATTAGTTTCCAAGTCTGGGGCTCCTACCACTTCTCTGAAGCACAATCATTCTCATGTTGAAAATTGTTCATAGATCTTTCATTCTGAAATAGGCCACATATCTGAAAAATATTCCTTCTTTATATTTTTGAACCAGAGAAGAGGTTTGCTTTTCAGTACATATATATATTTTTCCTAACAAGTAAGTTTGAAGATGTTACCTGCTGTTACTATTAACCAGCTAAAAATTGCTTTCCCTGGAACCTCAGGCAGCAAAACATACTGTGGGAATATTTCCTGAATTGTGATAGTGCAGAACAACTGAATTAGTGTAAACCTTTCATCACATCCTAAAATAAGGATGTTGGATACTTGGAGTGTCTTCTTACATTGTGTGTGGATGCATACAAGAAGACTAGTCTAAGCAGTCTGTCTAAACTTAAGACTATTGAAGTTGTGTTAAATTAAACTCAGACAAATAGTTTAGAAATTTATTTGGGTTTGCCTAGATTCTGATAGTGTTTTTCAGAATACTGGAAAAGTGATTTTGGAAAATGATAGGCCCAGAATCACTAAATGGGAGCAGATAACTTCTACAAATGTAAAATATTATGCATTGAGTGAATAAACATTTTTAAAAATTCTACAAAACAATAATGTAGGAAGTTCTATGTGGACACTTACTGTCATTCAGTAGATTGGTGGCAGAAACTCCTTCTTCTTGTTCTTAGCCTTCACAAAAATGTGTTTTCCCAGAGGCACCACCAGTTTGGCTGATGGGCTCAGCTGTGCCTTGTGGTGGGTCTATTATTAATAGACCCTGTTGGAACTGGCTGTGTCCGGCCTGGGGCAGCCCTGGCTGCTCCTCAGAGTGGCCACCATTGCAGGCCCCAGCTGCCAGCACCTGGGCGCTTGCACACCATACAGTTCAATGCATCAAATAATGCACTTTCCAATAATATCTGATTTTTTTTTTTTTCCTGAAATTTGAGTGCTTTTATTCCTCTCCAGGAAATTATACTTTCAAAAGGAAGAGAAAATGAACTTATATGACTTTTATGACAGCCAAGCTTCAATATTACATAAGTAATTAAGCAAATAGAAACGATGACTAGGCAAGCAAAAATTCAAAGTGTTTTCCCACTTGAACATTTACCTATCCAGTTGGTCAGGGCTCAACATTCCTCACTTGATACACATTTGACAATGTTTGAGTAAAAAAGATCCTGTAGTCAGGACAAAGCATATACCACAGATTCACCATCAGCTTGACACTCATTTTCATGACAGCACAACTGAGCCCCTGACTTTGAAAGAGATGTGTATTTGCACTACCTGGAGTCTGATTAAATCACTATGAAACATTTTATACAGATAAGCAGCTATTCTTCAAGAGTGTTTTGTAAATCTACTTCAAAATTAAGTAAAAACTGGAAATGAAATACAGCAGGATATATTTCCTATAGGATCAGATAAATTATTTCATATTATTTTATGGTACAGCTAATGCATAATGTAAGAAATATTTATGGAGAAAAACATATGCAGTAAACTTCCAATTTTACACTTGTGATTCCTAACATGAACTACATGAACTACCGATTCCTCAACTTTGACACTGATACCTTTTTTTTTTTTTTTTTCAGAATTACATTATTACATAAAATCATCAAATAGTTTGGATTGGAAGAGACCTTTAAAGGTCATCTAGTCCAACCCATCTGCAATGGGCAGGGACATCTTCAACTATGTCAGGTTGCTCAGAGCCCCATCCGATCTGACCTTGAATGTTTCCAGGAATGAGACATCCACCACATCTCTGGGCAAACTATTCCAAGGTTTTACTCTCCTCATTGTAAGGCATATCTCCCTCACGTCTAGCCTGCACCTACCCTCTTTTAGTTTAAAAATATTACCTCTTGTCCTAATGCAACAGGCCATTCTAAGAAGTCTTTTCCCATCTTTCTTGTAGGTCCCTTTTAAGTACTGAAAGGCTGCAATAAGGTTTCCCCGGACCCTTCTCTTCTCCAGGCTAAACAACCCCAACTTCCTCAGCCTTTCCTCAAAGGAGAGGTGTTCCATTCCTCTGATCATCGTGGTGACCCTCCTCTGGCTCTCCCTCTCTAACAGGTTCATGTCTTCCCTGTACTGAGGGCTCCAGAGCTGGATGCAGTACTCCAGGTGCGGCTTTACCAGGGCAGAGTAGAGGGGCAGAATCACCTCTGTCGACCTGCTGGCCATGCTTCTTTTGATTACATGACAGGATAAAACAGTATAGTGTAGCATATTGTACAAAAGCCAATGGCATATGTGATCCTACAGTGCTGTGAGAAAAGCTGATAATAGCATCATGAAAGCTTCTTTTCTTTCAGTTTTGGCAATTATATGTATCATGGTGTCCCAGCTAGCCTAGAGGAGAAAGACCCGTAGCTTTCAGCAAGCTATGCAAGAGGTGCATACCTCCAGTCTGACATGTGACTTGTGATTTGAGTAATCTGTTCTTAAGCTGCAATTATAATTATACTGAATGAGCACAATGTCAATCCAAAGATGGACAGATGGGTTTTAGCTGGCCTGCTTCTAGGAAATAAAGTAGGATAATTGCTAGTGTTATCAAATATTGACCTGATTGAGAGATGCTTTGTCGGGCTTTTTTTAATCTACAAAATCTGATAAACTATGTTACCCCTTATTGTTAATTTCATATGTAAAGAACTGTATATTATATATGCACAATGATAAAGGATAGTTACAGCAAGTACTGTAGGATTTCTCCAGATGTAACAATTTATCAAATTTCAGGGACAGGGATAGACTTAGTGTAGGCTTAATATCTTTGAATTATCTCTCTGCATCCCTGCTGTTAATGGTGGCGATCTTCCTCAAAGAGTGTCTTCCTCAATAATCAGACATTTAGTGCAGCTGATGTACAAATGTGTTTGTTTGTTTGTTTGTTCGTTTGTTTGTTTGTTTTGGGGGGTTTGGCTGGTTGGTTGGTTGGGGTTTTTTTGTTGTTTTTTTCTGTTGTTGTTGTTTGTTGGTTGGTTGGTTTTGGGGTTTTTTTAGATGGATAGCCTTTACAGTACTTTATCATCAGTTTATACCAGAACGAGGTCAGTTATTGTGTAGAAGAGTGAACAAGAAAAGAAGTGTTGTATTGAAATAGAAAAGAAATTTGTATCTTCTGTTTCCCTCAAGTCCCAATATAAGGGAACTATTTTAAAATTTCCAGGCTAAAGAATCAGGAAATACAAAACTAAGGTTAAGTCTATGTATGCACTGTGATGTGATGTTTGCTTACGAGATTCTAACCTTTCTTGTTTGTTTATCATCAAATTAGTTAATTTACTCTCATCAGCATGCAACTATATTATTTACTAGATTAAAATATCAATCATATTTCTGAAGCAAGACTTGTTATTTAAATCTTGTTCTTTACTTGTCCTTTAATTGATTGCCCATAGGTACATAACGAGATAGCTGAAGTAAATCAGTAATTAAATACTAACAGGGTTAATCAAGGTCCTATGAATTCACTGGTCAAGTTTATGTTACTTAAAGCTTTTTTGGATGTTGCTAAGCCTCAAAGAAGAACACTGCACTTGTACATGTTTGTATCTAAGAAACAGGTTGAGATCACAGTATCACATTATCACAGTATGTTTGGGATTGGAAGGAACCTCAAAAGATCATCTAGTCCAATCATCCTGCTGGAGCCCGAACACCTAGGTGAGGTCGCACAGGAACATGTCCAGGTGGGTTTTGAATGTCTCCAGAGAAGGAGACTCCACAACCTCCCTGGGCAGCCTGTTCCAGTGCTCTGTCACCCTCATTGAGAAGAAGTTTCTTCTCAAATTTAAGTGGAACCTCTTGTGTTCCAGCTTGATCCCATTACCCCTTGTCCTATCATTGTTTGCCACTGAGAAGAGCCTGGCTCCATCCTCGTGGCACTCACCCTTTATATATTTATAAACATTAATAAGGTCACCCCTCAGTCTCCTCTTCTCCAAAGTAAAGAGACCCAGCTCCCTCAGCCTTTCTTCATAAGGGAGGTGCTCCACTCCCTTAATCATCTTTGTTGCCCTACGCTGGACCCTCTCCAGCAGTTCCCTGTCCTTCTTGAACTGAGGGGCCCAGAACTGGACACAATATTCTAGATGCGGTCCCACCAGGGCAGAGTAGAGGGGAAGGAGAACCTCTCTCGATCTACTAACCACCCCTCTTGGAATACACCCCAGGATGCCGTTGGCCTTCCTGGCCACAAGGGCACAGTGCTGGCTCATGGTCATCCTGCTGTCCACCAGGACCCCCAGGTCCCTTTCCCCTACACTGCTCTCTAATATGGAATTTCCCAACCTATACTGGAACCTGGGGTTGTTCCTGCCCAGATGCAGGACTCTACACTTTCCCTTGTTAAATTTCATTAGGTTATTGCCCACCCAACTCTCCAGCTTGTCGAGGTCCCAGGGCTACAGGGCTCCCCAGGACAGCCTCCAGCAGAGTAGACAGAGACAGAGAAGGCATTCAGTAATTTAACTCATTTTCTTATACATCCTCAGACTTCTAATTTTGTTATTTTCATACATCTTTATATCTGGTATAAACAGATAATAAGGACTTTCAGTGAAAAATTGGAGTGGAAGGTATTGGATTAGATTTTTCATGTTAATATTGTGTAATATTAGCTCCAGTCTTGGCTTTAAACTCTTTGAGATCATCTACACCCCATAACAGAAGTTGCAATAATAATTTACCTGTTTGTTTTTAGAAGGTATCTAACAAATTTTTTGGGTTTTTTTTCAGATAAATTTCAATTTCAAGCAATAATTTAGATTGGAGGTAAACAAAATACATTTCTTTAGGAAGGGAATAATCTGAAATATTCTTCTCAAGAACTTTCACTGGGGCTATAACACATAATCCTAAGTAAAGCCTCTCCAAAATATATGCAATCATAGATGTCAGATCCTTATAATCATTTGCCCTACAGATCCCCACCTATTTTATTGTGCTACTTGGTAAAGCAGACAAAGCTACAGTCGGAATGTCTACTTTTGTTCTACATCCTACTTTAGAGAGTTTTAATTTTTCTCATCTAAGGTAATGGGTGATTTGAATTGCTAGCTTGTGGCAAAAATGCATTTTTAAATTCTCATTCTTAGATTTGGGGGCACTGTTTTAGTTATGGAAAGACAAAAGAAACTCCAGTGTCAATGGCTACAAAGTAGTAAAGTAGATAAAGTTTGTTTCAGTGTCTCCATTATACCAGGTTACATTTGAGGATTTATAGCTCTGAGCAGATAATTCTCCTTAGATTCTCATGTGGCTGGCTGTACATATCTTTGTGTGAGTAAGCTAAACCACAGAGACTTTCACTGTCCATATGAACTAGATTAAGAAACAATACTGACAATCTGAGAACAGGCTGGGAAAAGAAAATGAATCAATGAATCTCTCAAGAGGCCAAGCAAGTTATAATACTAACCACTATGAGCAGTACAAATTCACTCTGATAGACAAAATACCAGTGGAGAATCATGATGGGATAGTTTCACATACCACCTAAATAGCTAAAAGAGACAGAATGCTATTGGCTAGGAATCAAAATTTACAACATTTAAGAACACTTGGAATTCATACACTCCAACACATTAAAAAAGTTAGTAAGAATTATTTCATGCCTGACAAGAACATTTTTAATTTTTTTTTTTTTCCCGTGGAACTGACTGAAATTAAACTAAAGTGAATAAGAAACTGAATAATTTCAACTGAATCCAGTCATTAATCTGCTTGTAGAAACTATTAAGGTATAGAATATAAGAATAACATCATAATAAACCAGGTCAGTACCTGTGTTACAGTCGTACCTGAATAACTTACGGAAAGCTGAACCAGGAAGTATTATCTACCTAAAAATAATATATCATCGATTATATAAGTTGTATCATTCTAATCATCAAAATAAATCAATACTAATAGTCACAGAATCATAGAAATTAGGACCTCCAAACGTCCCTTGCATTCAACTTTCTATTTAAAGCACAACTATGATCAGGAATAAATTAGTTATCCATGGCCTTAACTAGCCAAATCTTGAAAAAAACACAAGGAGTGCACACTACACTGACACCATCACAGAAAGCCTCAGGATAGTCAACTATGATCGGCTTCTTGTACATCTGTGTTGACTGTTCCTGCTGTCCCTGACTACTTTCTTACCTTTACAATGTTTACAATTTCTGTAACTATTCTTCATTATCCGGACTCTTCGGCTGTGTTTGACTTGTTCCTGTATCCGATACCTTCTTTTTGCATTTGTGTTAAAAAACAAAACAAAACAAAAACAACCGATGAAACAAGCAAAACCATCAAAACCAAGCTGGAGCTATCAACTTTATAGTATACTTTTCTGGTTATTTTCCTTACAAAAAGAGATAGTAATAAAATAGGAATGGATATCCTGATTATGTTACTTTTCTGGTTTGTGTATATTCTTGCTCAGACTTTTGAAATTATGCCCAAAATTTTATGTAATTATCAGTTAGGAATATTTCTTTCTCATAAAGGCAAAATAGTCTTCCATCTTCTATGGTAGCATCATTTTTTCCTTTGCTTTCTCATGCCATTATGCTTGGTCAAACCTCTTATACCATAATAAACAGCGCCTTCTTCCGCTTTATTCTTTTACCTTAAAAATAAATGCTAAGTATCATTTGAAACCTTTTATTTTTAAAGAAAAACTACTTGTGAATTTGCTACATTATTTTTGAATTATTTTTTCTCAAGTGTTACTAAAATGGTAGGTTGCTAAATAAAAAAATCTATTTCTCTTCTGGTGAAACAGTATTATAATAGAGCATAACAGAAAAATATTCTTAGATTTATAAAAACTCCATCTAGAAAAAGAGTAAAAGCACACATACCATCCTGCTTATTAACATATATGTTCTTGCTAAAAAAGAATAGCATAATCAGAAGCAGAACAAAGTTTCTCTTCCATGAATCTCTTAAATATATACTATTTTCCAAATTATCATATAAAAATACTGAATTCTGCAGCTTTGTGGTAATGATAGAAAATATATAAAACCCAAATAAACCTAGAAATTGAAATCAGCAATGATGCAACAATGCTTAACTTAAAAACTAGAAGTCTAGGATGAGGTTGGCTCATGACTTTGATTATTCTGTTGTTAGAGTAATCAAATTGCTCTGTTTTTAGAGTAATGTTAAACATAAAGAACCAAATAGAGCATCTGAAACACAGAAATATGTGATGATGTGAAAGTGGAAAAGATAATACTAAAAGAGTTTGGTAGTTGAGATAGTCAGAAGTGGAAATAAATGCTGCAAATATCAAGGCATGACATAAAATAAGAGACATTGTGGTTTAACCCTGGCTAGCAGCTAAACACCACACAGCCACTCACTTATTCACACACACAGAGCAAGATGGGGGAGAAAATCAGAAGGGTAAATGTAAGAAAACTCATGGATACAGATAAAATCAGTTCAATAGGTAAAGCAACAGCTGTCTGCTCAAGCAAAACAAAGGGAGGAATTCATGCACTATTTTTCATCTGGCAGATAGATGTTCAGCCATCCCCAGGAAAGACAAGCTTCATCACACATAACAGCTACCTTGGAAGGCAGACACTATAACTCCAAACATCCCCACACTTCTTATTCTTTCCCCAAACTTTACCTCTGAGCACAATATCACATAGTATGACATACTCCTTTGGTTAGTGTCCCCTCCCAGCTTCTTGCCCACTTACAACCTAATCATTCATTGGGCAATGTGAGAAGTAGAAAGGGCCTTGACACTGTGCAAGCACTCTCCAGCAATACCAAAAACATTAATATATTATCAATCCACTGCAAATCCAGAATGTAGTACCACATGAGCTACTATGAAGAAAAACAACTCTAGCCCAGCTAAAACCAATACAAGTATAAAAGGAAAATACATAGAAGCATACAAAGTACGGGAAAATACTCTGACTTACCCACCAATTCTAAGATTATTTTTGTTTCTTTTTTTTTTTTTTTTGTTTCTTTTTTTTTTTTTTTAAGCTGACTTGATGGTAAAGAGACTAATTTTCAAGAGATTAAAAACCTAAACAGACAAAACTGTAGATATGTAAGACCATGTGAAGATTAATAGATTTACCTGAGTACTACAACTTTGGAGATACAAAGATACAGAAAAAGCATCTAAACAGCATTAATCTCAGTATTTTGTTTTAATAATAAGTAAATGTTTAAGGCAGTTGATTTGGTTGGGGTTTTGGTTGGGGTTTTTTGTTTGTTGTTTTTGTTTGTTTGTTTGTTGTTAGTAATGGGGATTAATGTGTGTAAATAAGAGTTTATTAGGTAATAGTGAATCAATTGCTAAAGCGAGGTACGCTAAATGCGGCAAAATTTAGTGGATAAAACTGAAGCTAACATATCTAAGAGAAAATCCTTCTGGAATTATACCTTATAGAGAGATAATAGTGAGGGAAAACTAAGAGACTTTGTTGCAAAATACCACAAAAAGAGGACAATTAGATTGCAGAAGTATAATCTTAGGATACTTTGAGTGTACATTTAATTTGTTAAGTAGATTAAAAAATGTACTTTTAAAAAAAAAAAAAACACAACAAAACGAAACAAGACAAGACAAAACACAAAATTTATGTAATAAAGGAGAAGTCTTCTTGAACAACTTAGGTCTGACTCTCTCTAAGAAGATGTAATCTAATTATATCTTGCCAGCTACTGGAGGATGAATACAGTTCATTTTTCTGAAGGAGAAGTGAGCTGACCTAAGATTCATGGTTCCATTATGGAATTTGGTAAACAAAGAATCTGTAAGCTACATCAAGGAATTCTACAAGCTGATTATAAAAATAAAACATCTAAGTAAAGTGTGTGATTTTAAATGGCATTTGATGATAGCTCAATAGGGAATTTATGACAGCAGTGGCTGAACTTACATAGATGTGCATTGCTAGATAGTGACATTTCATGTGAACATACGTAAGCAAGTCAGTATGTTTATCTACATAAGTCTTGTATTTGATGGTCACCTTCTTATTAAACTCTGTTCTGAACTGTGTCTGAGGCTGAGGGTTACCTCTGTTCTAGCTGAGTATAGCACTGGTGAACTTCAAGGTGAAGTAGCTTGAGAATAGGATAAGAGGACTAGGAGCCAATTATCAAAGAGACCACAGGTCTGAAGGCCAGATATTGCAGAGACCAGGTCTCTCCAGTTCAGGAGAGCTCCCTGTACACCATGCTAGAGCGCTCCACTATAGATTGTGCCTACTGGAAGCATGTCATGCCAGGCATGAGTGCATGCCTTGAGATTCAGACACCTGAAAAGCTTTCTTTAGCCCTGCTACCTATATGTCATCACTGACATAGGTGCCATATTTCTGTCAGTCCAGCATGTGCAGAACTGTACAGCTGATATGCCTCTCGTCCAAAGCTTTTTAAAGTCAAAAAGAGGGGATGTTAGTAAGCAGAAGCATGCACCGAAGTCCATTTCTATGTAAAGTCTCTCTTGTCGAGATGGAGGAGAACTGAGGTCCCAAGTGGAGGGAACATCTTTGTTCCATCTGCCTGTGACAGTAGGCAGGCCACCCAAAGGAATTCAAGGTGTGTATGTGTGAGAGAAAAGGCTGAGGTAGGACTGTATAGCCTAGAGGAAAAATGACTTGTGGAGGATCTAACAATGTGTACAAATACCTGATAGAAGGGCGTGAAGAAGACAGAGCCAGGCTCTTTTCAATGGTGTTTGGTGACAGGATGAGGTAATGAGTACAAACCGAAACACAGGACTCTGAACATCAGGAAACACTGTTTTACTGTGAGGGTGACTGAGCACAGGCACAGGTTACCTAGACTGGTTGAGGAGTTTCCCTCCTTGCATAATTTCAAAAGCCATCTGTACATGGTACTGAGCAACTGGCTCTTCTAGTTGGCCCTGCTTGAGCAGAGGAGTTGGACCACAAAACCTCCAGAGGTCACTTCCAACCTCAACCATTTTGTGATTCTGTGAAATGTACATGCTTCCTCAGACTGAGCCCTACTGGCCTCAAATGACATGTTCACATGCTAATATTCCATCTTAAATGCCAAAATATGATGGCTACCCACAACTCAATGGCTGGAAATTGACTCTGGAGTGTTATGTCTGATAACCCATGCTGAAGAACGGAATAGGATGAGTGTAAACTGAAACTAGCCAAAATCATGCTACAGAAGTTTCTGAAGTGTTCCTTGAAGTGATGATATTGCATGATAATATAGCAATTTCATCATGCCAAGGAACGCTCTTGGTCACTCCTTGATTTTTTCCAATAGATGAAGCGTACTTGTTCTTGGATTCTCTCCCTGCTTAGGCTCTTGAAGTTCTAAAGCACAGTAACAATTACAATTTTTTTATGGCATATATACATATTTAGGTTCCTGGGCAGTCTGCTCTAGGTGATCTAGCACAAATGGAGGGAAGACAAGATGATCTCAAGAGATCCTCAATGATTCTGTTTTTCTTAGATTTTGTGATTCAGTTAATACCAAGATATACTGGTGAATGTAAGAAAAAAAATAGTATACTTTTTCAGACACTTCCAGAAGCAGAAGTATTGTTATCATAATAATAAAATAAATAGAGAAAAAATGGAAATTATTAATCAAACTACATGTGTTTAAATGAAAATATTGTAACTGAAGATGAACCAGAAACCTCTGTAGGTAGGGTCCATCCACTTAATATTAGTAGTTGATTCTGTACACGCTGTTACTGCTTGAGGGCTGTCATTCATCATGTTATTTTATAGTTAATTATTTCTTCTGTCCTTTTGTACTTGTGCATTTGATCCTTTCATTATTATTGAATACTGGCTTTTGTGTAAAACTAACTTAATTATAGGGGGGGTTTATGCCTTTATTCTAGTGTCACAGATTTGGACTTATATGCTTCAAAGGTCTTGGTTTATTTTCCTTAGGATTTGTTTTAGATTAAATGTAGGCTTTGAAATTTAATTGAATGGTAGTTCTTCATGTTTTCACACCTCACTTTCAGAAAACAAAGGAGAGAATCTTTCTTCAGGAACTGATGTGATTCACTGCCAAGGCAGCAGCTGAATACTTGGAAGTCAAGTAGAACATATTTTGAAGTTTAGTATGAGCTCATTGCATGCCAGACAGATTAAAGGCAAAAGAAAAGAGGAATTCTCCAGGAAGATTTCCAGTCTAGGTAGGAATGTTGCTCAGTGTCATTCTAGCTAATGTATTATGCCCCTCTTTCTGTTCCCATATGCTTCTGTGATAACCCTTGAAATACTACCTGTTCTACTTCTCACCCCCTGCTTCTTTATGGTCAAGATCTTGCTCATAGACTGAAACACACTCCATTGAGGGAACACAGTAACACATTGTAGTTGATTAGTTTCTCATTTAGTATTTATACACACAACTGCAGTAATGTAGTGCTATGTAGACGAACTAAAACTAGATCTCAACAATCTGTTAGCTGCAAGTAGAATCTAATCTCAGATGCATAGCTCTTGGTGAAGGTTCATTTACTTTTATTTTTGCTGACATCTAATGCCAGTATTAGTTAGGTATCCATGCCTGAGATAATTTACTTATTTCTTCATTACCAGGCAGTTCTGTTGTGACATGTACATTCTTTCTACAGTGGTACATATCCATATTATCACTAGCAAGACAATAGCACTTTTAGGGATTTAGCATGTACTACATATTCTTTAAAACTTTATGGAACTCATAAGAATATGATCATTGTACCTTCTAAACTGTAGTCACTCTTAAGAGAGCTGTTAGTGATTCTTTCACTGACAAAATTCTGTAGCATCTAGAACAGTGGTCAGAGCTACCAGTTTGCTCATAGTCTTGGGGCTTTTTTTGTCTGTTCACCACTAAATAACCATAACATTTAACAAACATTCAAATAATTGAGAACAATTTGTAATTTTCCAAATAAAAGCTGCAAGCTTTACTAGAATGAGTTATAATTGGAATACTTACACAACATCTAGTTCTTCCTTTTCTGTCCTTCAATTCTCCCACTGCATTCTGCACTAACAAAATAATGCTAGGCTAATATTTTAGCTGCAATCAAACACAGTTACTGAAGAAATGCCTTGTGCACAATTTCAAGCTCTGACAATAAAGGAAATAATTGTTACAAGGTCACTGTTTCTTACTGGAGAAAAAAAAATTATGTCAGTGTTGCCAAAATAGTACACATGTGGAAATTTTTTACCTTATGGTAGGAAAATGAATTTATTCTGCTGTCTCTTTACTATCTTTAATATGGTTAGATTGGCTACCTTAAACAAGAAGCTGCTGCTGCTAGTGATAGGAAAAAATAAATAATTATATGACCTTTTTATTTTATTAGGTAGTATTTTTTATCTTTCTTTTACTTTCTCAGAAAAGATTGTACACAGAGGTCATACTTCTTTCAAAAACAAGGCTTCTTTCTGCTAATCTTTATTTTCACCTTGTTTCTCTTGACTATGTAAAATCTTCATGATGTCTTGGTACTTTTTTATGCTTATGTTCATAACATTTCTATAAAATATGGTCTCTTCTATACAAATGAACAGAAAGACAAAGGGGAACCTGCACAGGACACCTAGAGAGCCTGAAGAATCATAGAATGATTTGTGTTGCATGGGACCTTCAAAGATCATCTAATCGAGCCCCACTGCAAAGGCAGGGACATCTCTCACTAGATCAGGTTGGTCAAAGCCCCGTCTAACCTGACCTTGAACATTTACAGGGATGGAACATCCACACCTTCTCTGGGCAAGATGTTTCAGTGTCTCACCATACTCACTATAAAATATTTCTTTCTTATATCCAATCTAAATCTACCCTTTTCTGTTTAAAACTCTTGCCCATTATCCTGTCACTACAGGCCATGGTAAACAGCCTTTCTTGGTCTTTCTTACAAGCCCTCTTTAAGTACTGAATGGCTGCAATAAGGTCTCCCTGGAGTCTTCTCTTCTTCAGACTGAACAACTCCTACTTTCCACCTTTATTCATAGGAGAGGTGTTCCAGCCTTTTGAACATTTTTGTAGCCCTCCTCTGGATCCACTCCAACATGCCTATGTCTTTCTTGTGCTAGGAGTTCCAGAGCTGGATGCACTACTCCAGGTAGGGTCTCTTGAGAGTGAAGTAGAGCAAGAGAATTGCCTCCCTTGTTCTGCTGGCCCATGTGTTTTTTATGCCACTTTTGTTTAATAACTTCATTGACAATCTGAGTGAGGGTATTGACTGCATCCTCAGTAAGTCTGCAGATGACACCAAGTTGAGCAGAAGTCTTGATCTGCTTGAGGGATCCAGATAGGCTGAATCAATGGGCCAAGGCTAAACATATGAGTTTCAATAGCACTGAGTGCGAGGTCCTGCACTTGAGTCATAAAAACACTGTGAAATGCTGTAGAACTGGGGAAGAGTAGCTGGAAAGCTGTCTGGCAGAAAAAGACCTGGAGGTGTTGTTCAACAGCTGGCTGAAAATGAGCCAGCAGTGTGCTCAGGTGGCCGAGAAGGCCAACAGCATCCTGGTGTGTATTAGAAATAGTGTGGCCCGTACTTACCACTGGTGAGGCCACACCTTGGATACTGTGTTTAATTTTGAGCCCCTCGCTACAAGAATGATGTTGAGGTGCTGGAGCATGTCCAAAGAAGGACAATGAATCTGGTGAAGGGTCCAGAGCACAAGTCTTATGAGGAGAAACTGAGGGAACTGGGGTTGTTTAGTTTGGAAAAAAGGAGGTTGAAGGCAAACCTTATCACTCTCTACAACTACCTGAAAGGAGGTTCTAACGGGATGGGTGTTAGTCTCTTTTCCCAAGTGGTAGGACAATATAGAGTTAATTTTCTTCATAGCAGCTAGTGTGAGGCTGTGTTTTGCATTTGTTCTGAAAACAGTATTGTTAAAACAGAGATGCTTCTATTATTGCTGAGCAGTGTTTACACATAGTCAAGGCTTTTTCTGCTTCTCACATTGCCCTGCCAGTGAAAAGGCTGGGGGTACACAAGAAGCTGGGAGGCGACACGGCTGGAACAGCTGACCCTGACTGACCAAAGGGATATTCCATACCATACAACTTCATGCTCAACATATAAAGCTGGGGGGAAGAAGAAGGAAGGGGGAGAGATTGGACTTATGGTGTTTGTCTTCCCAAGTCATCGTTACATGTGATGGAGCACTGCTTTCCTAGAGATGGCTGAAGACCTGCCTGCCAATGGGAAGCAGTGAATGAATTCCTTGTTTTGCTTTGCTTGCATATGCAGCTTTTGCTTTACCTGTCAAACTGTGTTTGACTCAACTCATCAGTTTTCTCACTTTTACTCTTCCAATTTTGTCCTGGGGCAGAAGTGAGTGAGTGACTGTGTAGGGCTTAGTTGCCAGTTGAGGTTAAACCACAACACATCCTAAATGTTTCTATGATTGTATGCAGCCCAGGATACAATTGGCTTTCTGGACTGCAAGTGCACATTGCTGGCTCATCTCCAAACAGCCTGCAGTCTTAAGTGGTTTTCAAACAATATCTAAGTATCTAACACCTGAGAAGCCATGGGTTTCTAGCAAATATCCTTAAATGTCTGAACTTTTTCAGATGGCTGTGTCCATAGTTAACACCAAAAAATCAAAGTGATATTATTTTTTCTGTCAGTTTAATACTAGTATTTGGAATTCCTGAAACTGTCTCTTGTAATCCTTCACAACAGTATATTGATAGTAAATGCTTAGCTAGGTGTTTGTTGTTGTTACATTTTCATTTTCCAATAGGATATTTGAACTCTGATGTCAAATCAACTTTTTTTTTTCAGTTTAGTTTGGTTTGGTGTTTTATTGCTTGTTTTGTTTGTTTAGTTGTTTATGTGTTTTGGGTTTTCTTTGTTTATATTTGTTATGGTTATGGTTAAATACCCAAAAGGATGTAGAAAGACAGAAGCCTTTTGAAGGCCTGCTACTGGCAGATTAAAATTAATAGCCCTCTACCAATTGCTGGCAAACTGTTATGTAATTCAAGTTAAGGAATCACAGAGTCTTACCAGTGTGTTGTTGGGCCTGAACTATTAAGTCCTCCAGGACTCATTACTTACTTGTATATTTTAGGTGTTATATTTTCTTGTTTTCTAAGCTTCTGTATGATTGAGCATCTTGGTGAACGAAATTGAAAGAGTTGAAATATCTCTGTAGATAGATAATAATCAACCTTTTTTAAAAGATAACAAGAAAATAACACAACTTTGAATAATTCAGTTCCTCATAGTCTTCTAACATTACTTCATTTTTGTGAGAGGTTCTGCTGAGACATGTATGTGTCTCTGGTTAGACAGATAAGTTAACACTTCAAATCTTTGTGCTTACCATTAGGTTACACATCTATGCACAAAAATTATAGTGATTCAGTTTTCAGTTATTTCAACATCTACAGATGTATTGAACTCAAAGAAACTTTCAGGGGTTTAGAAATATTGTAAATCTATGTTCATGCTTTTGTGTTTACATAGGAATTTAGGATCATATCTGTTAGTATAAAACATTCTGGCATAGTTCATCTGTACCTCTGGATACTGTTGTAAACTGTTTTATCCCTTTTAGGGGAATAACATATGCACATTAGTTTAAAAGAATCTCAAGAGTTACTAGTGTTTAAAAATGCTGGAGCTGAATGTATATTCTAAGAGAGTATCCCTGTGGTCACTTTAAGTATCCAATTATCTCAAATATGTACTACTTTGTATTTCAGAGCAGACAAATGATATCTGCAGGAGTTATCTGTATCACAGAAACTGTAACCCAGATGACTGTTCTCTTCCTTTTTTATCTCTAAATAGTGTAATTGCGTTAGAGGTTCTAGCTGCAAAGCTTAACTTTTTTAGTTGAAACAGTGAAGATCTTTTACTGTACATGTCATCCTGGAACATTCTCTGAAATTAAATTATGCAACAAAGGAGCTGTAGCTGTTCAATTAATGTTAACTATGTTGTAGAACAGCAAGCAAATATTAACAGTTTTTAATGTTTGGAAAAATCAGTTTCCATTAATCAGTTCTGCTGGATATTAGTAAAATCCTGCTATACATTTGGTAAATGATTTTATACAATGTATCCAGTGTCACTTCAGGTAGAAGACTTTGGTTTTGACATTTTTACTTAATAAAATAAACAGTTCTTATGTACATCACAGAAAAAAATATTTTTATATTTTAGTCCTTCTAGAAGTATCAGTGGATGCTTTATAGAAAGAGGCAGAACACAGACTTCATCATTTGCAGCCATGGAGTAATTTCAGGTAAATTAAATCCATAGAGCAGTCAGAAACAATTTAACCTATTATTGACTTTGAACTTAAAAAGTAAAGGAAAATAATTACCTGTATATTCCTGAAAATAATTATATAACCAAGTAGAGGGTATGATGTCCAAAGCAATTAGAATCTAGCTTATCTTAATCATTGTGTCTGTCCACTCAACTTTCTGACATAGAAATCAAAGGAAGGAAAAAAAAAAAAAAAAGGACAAAGGACTAAAAGGAGTCATTGGCTCAAGGGAAAAAAAAATAAAATTAGGATTGCATGTTTCAGGATCAATTATTAAATAAATGTAAAACAAAATAATATTTTTAAATATATGGTATCCTCATTCTGTTCAGACTTTGATTCATACTTACACTTCAACTTTTACTTTTTTTTTTCCTAAACTACTAGTGGGATAGAGCTTTATAGTCAAGGACAATCGGGCCACAAGTGTTTTAAAAGAGGAGATAGAAAAGTAGGTATTTATTGTGTTTTGTGTTTGTTTTTTTTTCTTTTTTTTAATCTCAAGACAATGAGAAGGCAGAACTGGTTCTCAGTATCAGATGAATTTGCTCACAGTAGAGGTGCAGAACAATTGCCACCATCTAGAATAGAGTGAGTTAATAAAGAAATATGATGATTCTTTGCACAAGTTCAAGCTTGTGTGTGTGTGTATGTTAATCTCATTATTTTCACGCATTAGTGCACTTGTGATTGTGAACCAAGGTACATGTGCATACATACTTCACCCCACACATGGTGTGAATATTCTTGCGAACATTTGGTTTGCATTATTCATTGTCGATACTGTCTCTTCATTCGTGTAATTTGTGTGGCAGGATGTCTTAATATTACTGCTAAGAAGAGAGGTAATCAGCCCTTAAAAGCCTAGTTTTAGTTTAGAAAATATTAGAATCATAGAATGGTTTGTGTTAGAAAGGCCATTAAAGATTATCTAGTTCCAACCAGGGACACCTTCCACTAGACCAGGTTGCTCAAAGCCCCATCCAGCCTGGCCTTGAACACTTCCAGGGATGGGACATCTACAACTCCACCAGGCAACCCATTCCAATGCCTCATGACCCTTTTTATAAATAATATCTTTCTAATATCTCATTTTAATATATCTTCTTCCACTTTCAAACTGTTATTCCTTGTCCTAACATTATACTCCCTTGTAAAGAGTTCCTCCCCATCAGCCACACCACTACCAACCCCAGAACCCTTACTCTCCCACTAGACAGAATCAGATTCTTCAGAGGAGTCATCCATAATGGAAGATAATGTATTCAAGAAGGGTAAGTATAAAAGCAAAAAATACAGGTAGAAATATACTAATAAGATAACACAGCACAGGGCTTCAAAATTTATTTCTACTTTATCAATTAAATATTTGTTTTCCACTTTATCAATGAAATTTTTTTTTTCTACTTTATCTCTTAAATTTCACATAGAGGAACAAAAGGTTAACTTCCAGAAAAGTAGGGAAGACCATGGTATTAGTAAATTTCTTTTTTAGTAGGTATTAACTTACTGTTATACTGTTAGTAACGTATTACATTACTTTTTTTTTTTTTTTTTTCCATGAGTTGTGTACAACAACAAACTTTTAAGTCAAAGTTTTAGCAGGAACTTTATATTCACTCAGTTTTTATTAAATGCCTCAAAGGTAACTTTGATAACTTCTGATAACTTTGTGGTTCAAAACATCTTTTTTTTAGAAAGGTTTTGTTTTGTTACTATAATATAAAGTTGATATTCTGATCTGGATATAATATCAAAGAAACTACTACTTCTTTCCTTCTTGACATATAATAATTAAAATAAAAGCAAAATGCAACAAAATGAAACAAAAATGTATACTGGAGAATTTCTGAAGAAAAAAGTAAAAATGAGTCTCCTTTAGAAAAGTCTAGGAACTGGTATTTATATACATTGGGCACACTCTCCCTCTAGGCTGAATTATCTGAGAAGTATAAGGATAGAGGAATCAGTGACTAAAAAAAACCAAACCAAACCAAAAAATCAAAAAAAACACAAAAACCAACGGAGATCGAAAGTATAGGAAAGTCTCCAGTATTGCTTAACTATATGCTAAAAGGCAACTGATACCATCAGATATGATGACAGTGAAAGCTATGTAATCTGATTTTATTTTGAAACCAAAGACATTGCTGCCACACTTGTCCTCTGCTGAGAACTGAAACTCAGCTATGTAATTCTGGCAATTCATTTTGAAAGAGATAAAAAAGGTGGATGTGTAGGGGTTGATTATATTTTAGTTGAACTTACAGGATTTTTGCAAGACAGGAGTCTCCTGAAATGAACAGGACATTCTGAGCTTAAGACACCGTTGAAAGTAAATACTTGTATTTATTGTACTTGTATTATTGTAAGGCAGGTGTTTGTACTTCATGTATATGTCAAGACTGTGGGTTCATTTTTCACAGTGGTTATGACCCAGATATATGTGCTGGGACTATAGGAAAAGGTTAGTGTTGATGTCCTCAGTTCTGTTGCATTAGGCTCCCATACTTGAGAAAGGGTAAATATTCTGATGTCAAATAAAGTCAGGATCAGGAATATACAACTGTTATTTTAATATTTTAAATGAAAGAAGAAACTACTAAAGGATACTACTTATAAGTTTCTTTTTGAAAAAATATAGAGAGTAAAAGAATATAAATTATACAAACAGATTCTCTATCCATTCCTCTGGGAGAGAATTAAAAGAAGTATCTTTAACTGAGTAAATACTGCTATTTTTCTCTTCTAAGGTCAAGAATTTAAAATGGAAGTTCATTTAAATTAGAATGACTGGATTCTAGCCATGCATAAAAATGACTCTGCCCTCTCAACATGGTTTGGTAGAATAATAAAACAAAGATGTATTTGATCTTCAGTTGTTTACAGATTCCTTGAAGTATTCCTTATTGTCTAAGTGACAATCAGGTATGATTACTCCTAAACTAAACTAGAAAACATGCTTTGTTTGTTAAATTGAGTAAAACCTGTCATTTTTTGTGGGTCTGTATTAGCACTGAAAGATTTGTGGTTTTACCACATCTGTAAAATAACCTTATGGTTGTGAAACCCGTCACTTCTGCTTTTTCTAACATGTCTCTCAACAATGTCCTTTCTATTTGCAATTTTTATTATGTAATTTTAATTTTCTATTTTTTTATTCCTCTTTTCACTCTAATTATATGTAAATCTTTTTAATTTTTACAAAGAGAAAACAACAAGAAATAAGAAAAATAATATACAAACATCATAGGTTTTATGTCTGATTTTATATGCTGTCCACTCTTAATGAAGTATAACGTGCAATAAAGTGAAGATGTTACAGGTATACAATATGCAGTTTCTTCTGACCCTGTTCTGCTAGCTGGAATTCAATATCTGACTTAGGCTCTGCAAGTTTATTTTCTTTGTTAAATGTAAATTTTGAAGTTCACCTTCTTTTACAAAAATGAATGCATTATATTTTATGAAAAAGCAAATCCATAATTTTGTTATGTATGTTTCTGAACATTAAGAAAGACCATCTGAAATAACATGTTTGAAGCCTCGTAACTGTCTGTGGATTTCTTTTTCTTAAGTACAATATCAGGCTTTTACTTGTAAAAAGAGCCTATCACTTTTACCAGAATAATAAAAAAATCCAAAGCTAAAATACATAGTACATTATTTTTCAAAATCTCATCAAACTGGATGTTTTATGGGAAACATACTGACAGCATATTTTTTGAAAGTAAGAACATCCACATACTCAAGAATACCTTAACAAAAGCTTTCATTACAAGAAAGTAGGTGAGTAATTAATTTACAGTGTTAGCAATTACGAAAGAAGCTGACTGTATTTTTCAAAATTTATATTGGTGTTTGGAACCTGTATCTCAAAATAAATAAAAAGACTTCTATCTTGTCTCTAACTCTTCTCTAAACTCCTTTTTTTTGTGATTATTATTATTATTATTATTAAATACAAATAAATATATCAGTGCTAATGCACACATCTCTGTCAAAACAGGAAAAATCTTCTGGGAAAACTTTGCCGATTTCATTTCATCTCTCCTCATGAGTAGGAGTCCAGAGAGATGTGTTCATAATGGGGTTGTACAACACTAACAAATTATGCTTCACGATTTCTTTGGGGTCTGTGCCACTAAAAGTTTATTTGTTAGGAAAAAAAAAAAAAAAGGTAGCTAAGACATAACTGTAAGTTTAAGAATTGCCTGAAATTAATGATTTTTTTTTAAACAGAAACTAAACATACAGAAGTAAGTGGTACCTAAGTAAAAAATAGCTCTGTTGTGTTTCTTTTATGAAGAGAGGAACATCTTGGAAAGACAAACAACCTAAAAGTCAAACCTGAACTTGAAGGGTAGTCTGAGTCTTTGATCAACAGTAGAATAGACCGCTGTTACTTCATTGCATATTTATTAGAACTATTTAAATTCATGAACTTAAGATGTCCTGATACAGTTCGTGAAAGTGTTGAACCAATGAATGGATGACAACAACTAATTAAATCCATGCAGCAAAAATCCATCCAGAGGAGCCAAAAAGGTTGTCCTACATGTCTAGTGATGCTATGGAAGGAGAATATTGTAAGATGCTCTCAGTGAAGCAAGAAGGGACATTCTGTTCTTGCCTCTTAATTTTAATGCATATATTTTCAAATATTTTAATCTTGTTTCATGTATTTTATTTTGAGCAAGTAAAAAAAGACAAGAAACAAAGAATTCACTACACTGCTCTCAAAAGAAACAACCCTTCTGTACAGAACTGCTTCTGTAACCTGAAATCATCATCAAGGCATGGTGACACTAATTTTACTGAAGTTTACCACTTTGTAAGAATTATATATTTTGGTTGTTCATATTCCTCAGTTGTTTGAAAGGGAAATATTGAGCTTTAAAGTAGGAGAAGCTTTTATGTCACACACTAGAAAAAGTGCTCAGGAAAGAAACAAATTAAATGGAAAGACAGGGAGAGGCCTTTAATGATCTCACATTAATATATAAAATTAGATTAAATTCTTTTTAATGCCTCTCTTTAAAATCTATTTTCTTTGTTTTATAGGACTCAGTGAAAATTTCTCATATTGTCCACTTACAAATCCTTTAATTCCTTCTCAATTAATATTGAATAAGCTAGTGAATTACTTTTTTCATTTACAATCTACTTGATTATAAATTATACATGAAAAGATGATTCATTTAAAATTTTAGCCCTAGTCTTGACTTATCTGGAAGAGCCTCACAAAAAAGGTGTTTCACTATCAGTAGTGTTTCATAAGATGAGGTCTGTTATAAGATTTCCTCAAAAATACACACTGATAAAATAGATAACAACAGCAATTTCACACACTATTTTTGGGAATTGCATTTTTTTCATAAACCATAACTGTAATTGTTTTACTTGTCTTGATTATTTCACTTGTAATTACATCCTCTGAGGGATTATGAGACACCAGCTGACTAACCTTGCAGGACTCAGAACTGTAAACCATCACTAAACACAAAACAATTAAGAGCTGGCCTCTTAATTGCCTGAAATAAGACCTCAGTTTTTTTAAGGATTTTTATTTGTTCTTACCAGTCTCTAGTTTCCATAATCTCTAATCTATAGAACATTTTCTTATACCAGATTTTTATCTCAAATATTAGAAATATTTATACCTAGCATTTTACATATTCTTTAATGCTGCTAAATGTAATATAATAAACCAATTTCTGAAAATATTATAAATTTACAACATTTCAACATCTTGATATCATTAATAGGTTTAACAGTTCTTTTTCTACCAAAAGACAGAGAGGTTTTTAATTAGTGTTTTGCTGTTTTGTTTTACGTATTTATTTTTTGAGAGCTTTCTTGTTGCAGAAAGATGCCTTTTTCTTTATCATGTGGCATTTGTCTTTTTTTCAGAAAGGAGAAGAGTTATGCTCCGAACAACTGTACTCTTATTTGTGTGCCCAGCCTGCCCCTGTGGTTGAGGCTCAGCAAGAAAGACCGTAGCAATCCCAGCTCAGTGGGGGTGACCCATGTGCTGATCCTTTACTTCTGGGTAGGATTTGGACTTCACACCTAGCAGGAGGTGGGAGACTGAGCCCAGTATCTGCCTAGCACAGGTAAAGAATATAGGTCTTTGTACAGACCAATAGTTTCTAAGCACAATATACTGTGTCTCACCTTCAGTTCAGAAAGTGCCATTTTAAAAGATATGTAGATAATAGATACATGTTATGATGTAACACTGAATAATGTGAAAGTGTTCTTTCTATTACAAGACCAATACTCCAAGTTATGAAATCAGAAGTCCTGACTGCAGTTCAGGCTCAAGTCCCTCCTTTGTGACAGGGATTCTTAATTTTGTGTATGACATGAAAAGTTAGTTGAAGGACAATCTAGAAATCATGAAAACTGCAGCTTGAGAAGTAGATGCTGAGGTCTATGCTTTGGAGACAGGGGCCGAGCTCTTCTGATGATCCAGAGACTTATGTAGAACCAGCTATTAGCTCCCTTCCAAGGACTCCAAAAGCCCTTAGACTCTAAGTAGTACTGTCAGTCTCCAGACTGCTCTTTGGACCCCTCTCTTAGAGGATGCAAACTCCAGCTAACAAGGTCTCAGCTTTCAAAACCATCTCATAAAAACCATTGTTCCAGCAGCAATACTAAATATGTTCCAAAAACTGTGGGAACTGAAGCTGAATTGTTAGAACTCAACAACTCAGTTTTTAATAGCCTTTTGAAAGTTTTAAGATTAAATACCTTGGTTATTCTCAAACTTTTAATTATCTTCTGTAATTTCCTTACAAAACTGGGAAGAGGATCAATCTCTTCATTCTGGAATGGAATTAATATTCCCCTTCACAATTTCTGGTTCCTATCAAATGGAAATTTTCATTTTTAACTTTTTTTCACTTCAATTTTTTTGCCGATGGCACACAGTTTGTATTTCTACATATTGAAATGTTTTATTCCTTAAGTTTCAAGCAGGATTGAAGTACAGTGGTGCTATTCTGCACTATGCAGAATGCGAGGAT
Organism: Streptopelia decaocto; assembly: GCF_964273445.1. Lineage (NCBI taxonomy): Eukaryota > Metazoa > Chordata > Aves > Columbiformes > Columbidae > Streptopelia > Streptopelia decaocto. The sequence continues at coordinate 56,255,377 of NC_138658.1, read as the reverse complement.
AGATAAGCTAATGAACAATTTCTTCTTCTTCTTCTTCTTCTTCTTCTTCTTCTTCTTCTTCTTCTTCTTCTTCTTCCTCCTCCTCCTCCTCCGATCCCTTTTGGACCTACTGTTTAAGAAGGACAAAGACAATTTCTTAAAATTCTGCTTATGTTCTTGGGAAATGTCACTTGTTTGGCAGGGATCCTACACAGTAGCACAGCTTGATCCCCCTGGACAGCCCTACACCCAGCCAGACGTGACATCAGGAAGTTTTTGCCATGACAGGCATAAATTAAGCTGAAATTCAGTTGTAGAATAATGGATGATGTTTTATAGAATGGACAGTCTGGAACGCGAATTCTGATGTCTCTTTAGCAGGTCAGTTTCCTCTTCTAAACTTTCTTTAAAAGAGATTTGACAAAAATTGACTTTTAAAGGACTTTTGATTGGGGATGGTAAGGGTTGTTTTTGTTTCTGTTTGGATTTGAGTGGTTTGGGTACATATTTTTTTTGTTCTAGGGGGTGGAGGTGGCAGGGGGAGGGTGGCCCTTGAGGTTTTACTATGAAATTATTTATTCAAAGCTGTAAATTGCCTTTTTGCATGTAATTTCAGTGGTACCATTTTTTAGAAACTTTATTGAAAAGATTTTGAAAGTTTACAATAAAAAGGTGAGGAGCCCATCTGCTCAGTCATAACTGAGTAAGGTTATGTTCAAAGGCGACCTTTTTCCCCTTCTTCCCCTCCCATATTGATATCAAACCTGTTAATTAACATATTTCTCAAATAGAAAACTGTATGTGCCAAGATGTATTATTTAGGAAGTTATTCAAATAATAGAAGTACTGGCTGGCCAACAGCAATATTTCCTATGAGATAATCAGAAATTCCTCAGTTATAAAAATTCCTCAGCACTGTGGTAAAAGGCCATGCAAACAAAGTAAATAAGAGTGTTGTGCACTCTTCACTCAGCCTTGTTGCCAATAGCAAGAGGGCTGCTGTTATACAAGTTGGGGGTGGGAGGAGGAAGAAGGATGAAGGTAGTAGCAACCTAAACCCAAATGCACCCACTTTGTAGTAGATTATTATTAGCAGAAATTTGATGTTATACATATATGTAGTGTTATATCTGAATTTAAGTTGGCAAGACTATGTCATACTCTGTTGTCAGTTCAGCAGGGACTCTGAGGGATCTCTGTGCCGTACTCTACTATATGCAATCAAAATAACAAGAATAAACGGAAATTGTCTTCTTTATTAACAGGAACAATAGAGGAACTATTTTTCTTCCTCCAAGGAAATATGCCTGGTCTCGTAATGCCTGCCACTCTCCTTATATATATATAACACAACACATGAATACTTTTGAGTTGCCAGCCATTTAATTTAAGAAATTAATGACACTGTAGTTATGTTTTTCTTCACAATATCTGATTATGATGATGAATAAAAAGCATAAACTTTAAATACTTGCTGTTGTTGTTATTATTATTATTATTATTATTATTATTATTATTATTATTATTATTATTATTATTATTATTATTACATTTTAACATTAATATGAAAAAATGCTTTTGGAGAAAAAAATGCCTTAGGATTTTTTTTTCCTTTCTCTGTTGCCTATTGAAAAAAAGACAACAAGTGAAAACCGGAGTTCAAGTTCTGTCTCATTTCTTATTACTGTTTTGTTTCCCAGCCTAAGACATGCTTAGAATTAAAAGGTCCTTGACTTTTTTTTTTCTTTAAAAAAAATGAAAACATTGCCTCAAGTGTTTTGAACATAGTACAGAATTTTTATTTTTGGAACACTGATCCCTCTACTTTTACAAACTAATAGATGTTCAAGTATATTAGGCAATGAGATGCTTGGTTGATGTTAATGGATTATATAGGTCTTACTGAAGGACAACATTAACTGAAAGTGCATGTGATTATACCTTTTTATGCTTACTTTTCCACCAGTAAATTAATTCAAAATGATGACACTGTAAATTACTTGATGAGAGGATATTACACAAATAAATATGATGTAAATCACAAATCTGAAGAAAATGAGATGAAGTCAATGAGATGAAGTTTATGAGATGAAGTCAATGGAAGAAGTGATTTAGGAACACCACACTGGCTGTCTGCTACTCCTGAACAGAGACTATTAAAAAGTTAGGATGAGTAATACTGGTAATTAGATCATTTTCTATTTTGTTTAATTAACATACTTACAGTATAAGCCTCTTTGCAGCTTTGATATGTGTTTAGGTTTTCAACAAATTAGTAGGCTGCTTTAAACTCCTTTTTAAGTTATCATTTTAACTGGGGATTTGAGCGGGCAGCTTTTAATGTTTGGTGATAAGTATGTCATTCCACAGAAGCTAATTAAGTATTTGAAAGACTTGTTTAAACCAAATGAATCATTAAAAAGAAAAAAAAAAGAAAAAAAAAAAGCAAAACAAAAGGCAGGGAGAGAAACAAAAAAGTAAAGAGAAAAGGTAGGGCACTTAGGGCCAACAGCTTCCATTTTAGTTTTTGTGCATGAAAGACCGGAGTTTCTTTCATGATCAAACGCCTTATTATTGCACTTTCAAATTAGGCCATTGCAAGTTAAATGCTGTATTCATACCTACAACTCAGCTTTCAGCAATATTAAACAGTCTGATTTTTAAGTATATGTATTCTTTTTGAAACTGATCTTTTAGAGGTCACAGTTTACTATACGTAATGTATTCAAAAGAAATAAAAATTTGAACTTGATCTAGCTAGTCTACCCCAGTCAAATGTTGTTAGCTTAAGAGAATACTTATATTGGTTAAGGTTTGTTTTCTAAGCCCTATGGAATATAGAGTTTCATTTCTGTGTTTAATTATCTTCACATACATGTATAAACAAGGCTAGGATGGACTGGTTCTGTACTTTGTAAAAAGGATAGTAATATCATAAACTCTTGTCCAGACAGGAAAAAAAAACCTAGATAACCTCTCATCAAAGCCCTTCCAGAAGAGTGAGGAAACGATGATGACAGAATTCCTCACTTTTTGAGTGAAATAAGACTACTATATATGCAAGGACTAAGCCATCACAACTGTACCCTGTGCATTTTTCAGTGAAGCTGGACAGTGTATAGAAGTGCAGCTATGGCCAGCATCTGGTCATTCATATCTGGAAGAGTATTTACAGAATAGGAAACAGAAAATTAAAACCCACCAGGGGTGTGCTGAAAATATCCAAAGTGAATAGGCTAGAAGTAAACTTAGACAGTCTTTAAAGTCAGTGCACTTCATAAAGACAGTGAATTGGATGAGTATAGTAGAAAGCGAAGTGAGCAGTCATGATATTTACAGTTCCAGAAATCCCAAGTCAGTATTCAAAAGTACTTTCTCTCTAAAGTGGATTCCAGTACTTTTTACATGTAATGGGAAGGATGTCAACTTACACTGAAATATAGAAGAGGCCACTGGGAAGCAGAAGTCATAATGGTATCAATAACAATGATAGAATTTACAATCAGCTGGAGATTGTTTTATATGATTTTTAAGATAAAGTCTTTACCAAAATTGGGAAAAAAATATATCCTTGCCACTCGTATGTGTTATATCTAATAAATCAGGAATATATCCATGCAACTTTGGATGAAAAATGTTGATTTGTTAAAAACAAAAATTTTCGTGGAAAATTGTTGGAGCCAATAAAGTACTCTGCACTCCCATTCAATTTGAATCATGCTAGAGCCATTTATTACAGAAACAAACCTCCTTATGTATGCAAATATTCTCTGATCACGCATCCACACTCCAAGCATGCATTCACTACTTGGATATCACCTATGTTCACGATCTGTCCACGTGCTGGAGTCTCACTGCTGATAGGTCCATTGATTTACGTCATGCTGAGGCCCTGTTATTGTAGAACTGCCTCCCTCCCACAGCAGGTCCTGTTTTCAGCTTTCCAAGGTGGCCTTGAAATTCCTTTGGGTCTGGCTAGTTCAATAACAGATCTCCATCTAACAGAAACCCATCCACAGAAAATAAGTAGTTCTGTGAAAAACAAAACAAAAATACCCTCATGTCTTTACATAATAGTTCATCTAGAGTGAAGAAGTTAAGAAAGAGTTCAAAGATCCAAGTCTCTGTTTTGCCCAGTTCAGACAAGTTCATTGACTTGCCACACTTCTGATGGAAGTCAGTAGGATAAACAGTATCAGAGATTACTTTTATTTCTGTCTTTCTCACCTTTACATTGTAATTGTTCTTAATAGACACAAATGAAACATAACATAATTAAAATACCCATTTTCATTCTTTTCCGGACAAAATCTAAATTTCAAAACCTGAAAGGTTATGAAATGCATTTTTTTTGTTTTCAGCACGTTTTTGTCAAAAAAAAAAAAAAATAAAAATCAGCTAAATAATTAGTAAGGAGAAAACATTTATTTCGCTTTGCACATGTTTAAGAAACCAAAAGAAGAATATGGGTTAACATTTTTTTCTTGTGGGAATCTCCTGTTGTCTTGAAATCAGACTTCCTCATACTTTGTTTGTCTACATTTCTTACTATGACTTTGGTTTTCCTTTCTGGAAAGACAAAGAATGAAGAATGCCTCAAATTTGGTCTATTGTAAAACATACTGATTAATTAAATTGCAGATAAACCTTTTTTTTTTTTTTTTTAATGTTCACAGTACTAAATTACATGAAGGTGGATGATATACAATTGGGTTCTCCCTTTGACAACATTTTTTTAATAAAAACAATGAGGTTAATTTTGAATATTTAATGTCTTTGAGGGTTATGGTGTTCACAGGCAGCCTAAAAATACAGTACATGGAGGCAAAACAAGCAAACGAGCAATGTGTGAATAGAGGTGAACCATCCCCATCAAATCCAAGTAGAATACAATTGCAGAGTTTGTTTTTAAACTTGCATCTTCCCGGTAAATGTGTCAGTATTCCTCTTTACCCTCACACATATTGCTCATTTATATTAATAATCCGTGCTGTTATAATTAATCTATAATCTATGTAATGTACTAAGCTTATATTCTGTATAGAAATATATTCTATATTCTATATAGAAATTTGTAGTCTATTTGCATGACACACACATCAATACACACAGCAGTCTGGTGCTCTGCGTGCAAATTGTGCCAAGATTACCTGATGACTTCCCTGACAAAAGAAGCAGATGATTCAGAGTATTCCAGCACTCATGGCTGTACTTCAAGGAATCGTGTTATAGAGTTCAAATAAGAGGATTTGCAATATATCCTTTCTAAAGTCCATTTTCTACTGGCAATAAGAAGGAAGAAATCAGATACCTAACTTCAAAGATGCGTAACTGAAAACAAATGTAGATTTCTTTACAGAAAACAGCTCTGCTCAGTGATGGTCTGTTCTTTGTCAGAATTTAAGTTTACAACATTAGCTATTAATAATTTCTGTTTGGGGATGTTTCAAGTGATGTTCTAGAAACAATTTAAATGGCAAAGTATTTTTCCTAATAGGAACTTTATCAAAAGATATCTAAGTTCAAGTGGCATCAAACTGAGAAGAGTTATCCAGGATTATCCAGATGGGAAGTAGTTACAAGTCACAGAAAACAGGGATTATCATGGAAGCAGTTGTTGAGTGTGAGAGGGAGATATAGGCCAGTGGAGTTGCACCTTGCCTTCCTGAGGCAGACAGGGCATAAGGTACAAAGGGCTCCCTAGCCTCTCTCTGCATGGTAAAACATGGTGACTCAATGGGTAGGGGATAATGGCAGCGTGTTTCTGCCGGCACAGAAGGAAGAGGGGCTCTGCTGTGACTACCCAGTCTTCCCAGGATCCCTTGCAAAACAACTATGAGGCTCTGCAAGTGGAACCAAACAACAGTATTGAGGAAGGTGGTTCAACTAAGCTGGAGGTACTGCAGAGGAGAAGTCACCCTGCACACTCAGTCTAAACAGCTGCTGGTGTTGTGGGTTGTGGTCATAGGAAACTCCTTTCTAAAGGGAACAGAGGCTCTATATGCAGAGGCTCTATATGCAGAGGCTCTATATGCAGAGCAGCAGACTTAGGGAAGTCTGCTGCCTCCATGGAGCCAAGGTTAAAGACACAAAGAGAAAACTTCCTGCCCTGATTAGGCCTTCAGATTATTATCCTCTATTTATTTTTCAGGTAGGCAGCAATAAGACTGAAAATAGAAATCCAAAGGCAATACAGAGGGATGTCAGGGCCTTGGGATGACTGGTTGAGGGATCAGGAGCACAAGTAGTGTTCTCTGTCCCCACAGTTGCAGGGTATGACGAGAAAAGATACAGGAAGACTCAGCAGATCAATGCCTGGCTGTGGGACTGGTGTCACTGACAGAATTTTGGGTTTTTTGATCACGGGTCAGTTTACATAACACCCAGCTTGCTAGTGCACTTGTCTCAAAGGTGGAAAAGGATCCTTGAGCAGGAGTTAGTAGGGCTTATTGAAAGCGTTAAACTAGATTGGAAGGAGGAGCAGGGAGAAAACAGGCGCAGCAGAGGCAAACCCAAAGGTGCTGTGCCAGCATTTAAGGGATGGGGTGCTAGCAAGGCCCATCAGTCTGCTTGTCTCAGTGAGGGATGGAGCACTATGCAGTAGAAGAGACACAAGGGTTATAGACATGTTAGATACTGCAGAAGCACCTGAGAATGGCCACAGAGGAATTGCAGCTTCTCACCAAAAAAAGGTGGCAGGAGTGCAGCTGAAGTGCATCTATACCAATGCACACAGCATGGGCAAAAAATAGGAGTAGCTGAAAGCCATTGTACAGCAGAAAAACGACGATGTAATTGCCATTACATTGTCAGATGACTCACACAACTGGAGTGCTGCATTGGGTGGCTATCACCTCTTCAGAAGGGATAGACAAGGAAGGAGAGGATGTGGGGTAGCTCTGTATGTTAGGGAGTGTTTTGATGGCCTGGAGCTTCATTATGGTGATGACAGGTTTGAATGTTTATGGGTAGGAATGTGCGGGAAGGCCAACAAGGTGGATAACCTCGTGGGAGTCAGTTACAGATCACCCAACCAGCATGAAGAGGAAGATGAAATATTCTGCAGGCAGCTGAGAGAAGTCTTACGATCGCTAGCCCTTGTTCTTATGGGGGACATCAATTTAACAGATGTCTGCTGGAACTACAACACAGCAGAGAGGAAAAAGTCTAGGAGGCTCCTGGCGTGCATGGAAGACAACTTCCTGACACAGCTGGTCAGCGAGCCAACTAGGGAAGGCACCCCACTGGACCTATTGTTTGCAAAAAGAAAAGGACTCATGAGTAATGTGTTGGTTGGAGGTCACCTTGGGCATAGGAATCATGAAATGATTGAGTTACTTCTTGGAGAAGTAAGGAGAGTGGTCAGCAGAACTGCTACTTTGCACTTCCAAAGGGCAAACCTTGATGGGAGACTTTGGGGGGAGGAAGGGTAGGTGCCAAACTCTTCTCTTTAGTGGCCAATGACAGAACCTGAAGGAATGGCAGGAAGATGTGCCAGGTGAGGTTTAGGTAAGACATTAGGAGAAAGTTCTTCACCCAGAGGGTGGCGGAGCACTGGAACAGGCTCCCCAGGGAGGTAGTCATGGCCCCAAGCCCGCCAGTATTCAAGAAGACACTGGGCAATGCCCTCAGACACATGGTAAGAACTGTGGGGTTGTCATATGCAGGGACAGGAGTTGGACTCGATGATCCTTGTGGGTCCCTTCCAACTCAGGACATTCTATGATTCTATGATCTGCTTAGGAGGCTGGTTGGCAGGGTTCCTTGGGGGACAGTCGTGAAGGGCAAATGAGTCCAAGAAGGCCAGTCACTCTTTAAGAAGGAAATCTTAGAGGTGCAGGAGCAGGCTGTCTCCACCTGCTGAAAGATGAGAAGACAGGGACAGGGAAGAGAATGAAGCCACCATAATCCAAGGCAAAATGGTTGGGAACCTAATACATCACCTAGACACACACAAGTTTATCAGACCAGATGGGATCCATCCAAGGGTACTGAGGGAGCTGGCAGAGGTGATCACTAAGCCACTTTCAATGGAACAGGCCTGTCAGTCTGACCTCAGTGCCAGGGATTGTCATAGCACAGATCATTTTGAATGACATCATGTGGCACATACAAGACAAACAAGTGATCAGGTCTAGTGAGCATGGGATTATGACAGGCAGGCCCTGCTTAACCAACCTGATCTCCTTCTATGACAAAGTGACCCACTTAGTGAATGGGGGAAAGGCTGTGGTTTTTGTGTACTTAGACTTCAGTAAAGCATTAGACACCGTTTCTCACAGCATTCTCCTGGAGATGCTGGCCTCTCATGGCCTGAATGACTTTACTCTTTGCTGAGTAAAGAACTGGCTGGATGGCCTGGCCCAAAGAGTTGTGGTGAACAGAGACAAATCCAGTTGGTGGCTGGTCACGAGTGGTGTTCCCCAGGGCTCAGTTCTGATTAATTCTTTGTCAATGATGTGGACGAGGGGACTGAGTACACACTTAGTAAATTTGCAGATGACACCAAATTGAGTGGGAGTGTTGATCTGCTGTAGGGTAGGAAGGCCATACAGAAGTATCTCAACCAGCTGGATCATTGGGCTGAGGCTAATTGCATGAGGTTTGACATGGTCAACTGCCGGGTCCTGCACTTGGGTCACAACAACCCAACACAACGCTACAGTCTTGGGGAAGCGTGACTGGAAAACTATCTGGAGGAAAAGGATCTGGGAGTGTCGATTGACAGCCGGCTGAATATGGGCCAGCAGTGTGCCCAGGTGGCCAAGAAGGCCAACAGCATCCTGGCTTGTATCAGAAATAGTGTGGCCAGCAGGACTAGGGAAGTTAATGCCCCCCTGTACTTGGCACTGGTGAGGCCGCACATTGAATGCCATGTTCAGTTTTGGGCCCTCGCTACAGGAAAGTTATTGAGGTGTTGGAGAGAATTCAGAGGAGAGTGACAACACGGGTGAAGTACCTGGAGAACAAGTCTGATGAGGACCAGCTGAGGGAACCGGGGCTGTTTAGCCTTGAGAAAAAGAGTCTGACAGGTGACCTTATCGCTCTCTACAAATACCTGAAAGGAGGTTGTAGCATGGAAGGTGTTGGTCTCTTCTCCCAAGTAGCAAGTCATAGGATGAGAGGAAATGACCTCAACTTGCATCAGAGAATGTTCAGTTTGGATATTAGGAAAAAATTATTCACTGAAAGGATTGTCAGGTATTGGAACAGTCTGCCCAGGGATGTGGTGGAGTCAACATCCCTAGAGGTGTTTAAATGAGTTTTAGATGAGGCTTTTAGTAACATGGTTTGGTGCTAGAGTTAGGTTATGGTTGGACTGTCTTCCAACCAAAATGATTCCATGATGCTATGATTAAAGGTTTACTAATAAAAATACTGAAATACTTGAAATTAATTAGTATGAACACAAGAATAGTTTGCAAGCATCAAGTAGAGGTTTTCATTGCTGGAATATTATGTCCCAAGTCAAGAAACTACTGAACAATACCATGTATTTCATACCCAGTGTATAGAAGGGGACACAACATAAATGGGAGGGCAAAGAGTAATAAAAAAGAAAGCAGTACTTTTCTACCTTAGAAACAAAATAGCTTATTTCTTATTTATAGGGGTTTTTTGTGTACTACACCTGCAGTTTCTTAGCAACTCAGCCTTCTGAAACCTTGACCTTGAAAAGGGGCAGTATGTGGAAAGGGATGCAATTTCGTATGAACTCAAATTATGGAGTTAGGAAACAGGTCAGTAAATGACTGCCAAATAGAAGTATAGCAAAATGTTCTTTTTCAGCATATAACTGAGTCAAAATACCCAAGCTCAATAACAGTCTGCTTGCTTCCTTTTATTAAAAAACTGAATATACTACTAGGCTCACAATGAAGAACAAGAGAAGGGAAAACAGACAAAAATTGCTCAACTGACCCTGTAGGGAATTTCAACAAAGATTCATAAATATAAACCAATATTTTGAAAAGAGTGTTACATCTTGATTTCATTCTATGTGAAAACTGTACTCAGTACAAAACAAAAAGTAAATTGGCAAACTTGTCTTCTTTGCTCATTCTTGAAATGTCATCTACTAAAAAGTGCTTTGCCTGCTTTTTGTCAGAGACAAGTATAGCACAGGACAGTCAGAATGTACAGTCACAGATTTCAGTATCAATATCTAATAGGAAAAGGAGGATATTTGGTGATCAAGGTGATGAGTTGTTTCTATTCTTGCTATTACTTTGGATTTTTCTCTTAAAGATAAAATAGACAAATCAATTTTTAGCCACCATGACAAGTATGATTTAAGATATATTTTTCTTTAGAATAATTTGCTATATGAATGGAAACAAAATTGGAATTTGAAGCAAAAATGGCTCTCAGTAAAATAAATACTATCTTGGAGCTACCTTTTAGCACATAACTAACTCTCAAAAGTAAAAAAAAACCAACCAACCAAACTTTTTTCAACAATTAGTAGGTCATTTATTTTGCCTAATATTTAGACTTTTTTTTTTTTTTTCCTGTGTTCTAGTGCAAAATTTGAACTCTTCACAAGGTTGTCACCTGTGTGAGAAATAGAAGCAAGATTCCATTCGCCCACCCAATAGCCTGGTTGTCCAATCTGTTTGTTGCTATTAAATGCTATGGGATTCTCCATAATCACCATCAAAGTCCACTGAAATCTATGGGGATAAGTGCCTAGAAGAATAGAGTGGTGATATGAGAGAGGTAAAATGTAATTGTATAAATATTCTGTGTGTATAGAACAATTACCAATATACAAGAATCAGGATATATAATAAAATAAACTTGACATTTAGGTCCTACTAGTTTTTCAGTCACTTGTAATATTTTATTTTTAATATTTTAAAGGATGATATCTTTAATATTTTTGTAATAAGTATTTTGACCAGAAATATATCTTTAAACAGCAAATTGGTTAGTTTGGTTTGGTAGAAAGAGATGGCAAGCTTGAATAATGAACAGCTCAAGAAAGATCAGCCTTTGAGCTCATGTGCGAATGACGATTTGCCTGCTTCTGATTAAAGTAAGATAAGGCCATGTTATGCTTTCAGGATTTGCAGTAACATGGGACCATGTATCACAAAACTAGGTTACTAAACTAAGGAGTTGATGCCTGCTTAAAATCAATGTTTCAAGCAGTAGATTACCAAAGTGTTCCCCCCAGCCCAGGATAAATAGAGGTTAACATAATATATAAAAGTGTTGATAAATAGGTTAGAATGTCTCTTACCAAATTAAGCAGACATTTTCCTCCATAAGTCTGGCTTATCTGCTAGCTCAGAGAAATCTCTGCTTCATTTTAGCGAACTAACAAGACAGAGAATACGATTGGGATAATCAAGAAGGTCTCTACTGTAGTCAAGAGAAGATGATTCTTGCCATTGTTAGTAAAAGACCATAGACTTTGTAGGGACCAGAAAGAGCAAGATCTCAGGTATAGTCTGGCTTCGCCTTGCTCTGAGTTGTGTTTATCTATTAATATTTTGAGCTGGTTGTTCTGAGCTAGGATTTGGCAAAGAGAATCTGAGTTGAATGGCAAGACAGAAATTAATAATCAATCCTCTTGAGATATGTAGTGTAAAATTGTGTGAAAAATGTCCAAAATTCTTAAAAGTTACAGTTTAATCATCAAGCCAGAAAGATTTAAGATTTGTTCTTGATTAAATGTAACTTGTCCTTTCAAGATAATAAACTGTTATAAGATTAGAACTGGGTCAAAATTACTTCATATAGACATCTATATAACAGGGTAGTCGATAATGTGAAGAGATTAGCATTTACATGCTAAATAGCATATTTTCATTAGAGGACATAATATGGGATATCTGTCTGCCTATCCACATATTCTCACTCCCTGCCAATGAAATATGCCCTATCACAGAAATATATATACATATATAGATAACCTTCCTGTCCATAAAATAAACTGAAAATTATTAGTACCATTAAATCAGGGAAAACTTACTGCAACAACTCACTAAAGGTTACAGTTTTCTATTTCTCTGAGGAATTAAAATTGGAAAGTTATTGGGGTAAGATAAACATGAAAAGTGAAGGTGTTCTTACATGTGATAATGGAAGGAGATATTTTCTCCCTAGCCTTTGACCTTCATACAGGAGAATGTGAATTTTGGCTTTTGTTTACAAGGTATTTCCATAACTGAAAAAAAAAAAAAAAAGAAAAAGAAAAAGAAAAAACTTTTTAATTTTTTTCATTCTTTAAATGTATCCATGTACCTGCTTTGAAAAGTACCCAAGACTCCACTTTTCGAAGCAAGGAACCAATTATTGCATAATCATAGAATTCAAAGAGCAAGACATTAAAGAACAAGAAGCAAGCAAGTTAGATGACATTCATAATAGAACTGCAATTTCTTAGCAAAAATATATTGGTTCATGTTTGCATAAGTCTCAGAAATCTCTTGAAAAGTTTGTATTAATTATTTTACATACATTTATGGACTAGATTGACTTTTTGCATTGTGGCTTGTCTTCATCTTTCATAGATTAAATTAATCTGCTGTAGGAATAAGATAATTTTATCTTCATGCTGAACACCCAGAGACGATTTCTTCTTAAGACATAGTCATTGACAATATTGACCTTTACACTGACTGCAAAAATTTGTTGTTAACCAGAGCCTAATACATTCAAATTATTCAAGAGTATACCGCATTTTGTTTGTTATACTGCTGGTCACTTCATTTGATTTATTAGTTCCCAGGAAGAGCTAGGCAATTTTATCAAATTTATCCAGCTGTGTAAATTGAAGACAAGCATAGCAATGAGAACAATACATGTTTTATTAAAAAAAAAAAAAAGTGCTCTTATGAAAAAAAAATAAGTTAAAAAATGTAAGCACAATGCAATAAAAATACATACCAGTGTTATTGGTCTTCATACATTTTTTGAATACAGTGCTGAATCAAGCTTTTTCCATCTTTCTTCACAAATCTTTTTTTCTCGGCTCCTGTATCACTACTTAAACTTTGCTGTAATATCCTTTTGTGAGGCTACACTGTGAGTTTCATTATGGAACTGTTCTTGTTTAGTTTTTTGATTATTTTTCTGTTTGAGGTGTGTGTGTTTATGGGTTTTCCACCCCTAATAATTCAGTTTTCATAAACTATTTCATTGCATGAATGAATAAATATTATTGCACTACTGAAACTGGTATATATAAATGTAGATATGCATGTAGACATATGAATATATGGCAATATTTATATATCTATGAATATAAAATATATGTGTTATACCTGCACTATTTAGGGAGTGGGGGATGGCAGAGAAAGTGCAGGACCAAGCAGTGGAGTCAATTGGAGATGGATGTATTGGTATGGCTACCATATACAGAACCTTATTTTTTAAGATCTAATGTACAGATAATTACTGTCATCATCACTTACAGAATTTTAGGTTATAAAAGCTGACATGAAAACGTGGTCTTGTATCTACCAGTGCTAATCTTACTACAAGCAACCTCAGAAATTAGCTGTCTTCATTTTGTCTGATGAGCTTTCTCTTAGACCACATTTACCTCATTAAGAATTCAAATATTACCATCTTCTCAATCTTCAAAATGTGTAATGATGTTTTTATTGTTTTAATGCTACAAGTTAAGATTCAATGGTAGTTTGCTTTCATCAAAGAAGTCTGAGATGACTACAGTACCTTCCAGTTTTGCTCTGTGAGGTTTGGTTTCCCTTTGGTGTGAATCCTCTGGAGTTTATACTGCTGATACATCAGTACATTTATATTCAAGGAAATGGATTTACTTGATAATCAGAATTTTACAACACTGTAAAAATTTATGTTATCAAGTAAACAACATTAGTATGTTTTTGCTCTTCACAGATACCATATGTCAATGGTACAAAGGGCAAAGGTGACAAGCATTTTGTTTAAACTCTTTTATCCTGAACTGTCAGTGTCACAATAATGTATAAGGGACTTTGGATTTAGACTGAAGTATTAAAGTTTATATACCTGCTTTCAAAACTGAAGAAAAAAAATGCTATATGTAGGAGCCACCTTACATGATGACATATATTGAGATACATGGACAAAAAGAGCCCAGGCTTCCATGTGATACAGCATGCTTGTGAGATGACACAAAGTGAAACTGACTTGAAATGTTCCATATTTGTTCTACACACGAAGATGTTGGTTTTAGTTTTGGTTTTTGTTCTTGTTGTTTTGTTTTGCTTTGCTTTTGCTTTTGCTTTTGTTGTTGTTTTTTTTTTTTTGTGTATGTGTGTGTTTGTTTTTTATATGCAATTTAAATGAAATCAAGCACAGCCAATGCCTTTTTTTTTTTATTTTTTCTTAGTTGAAATTTAAGAGAGTCAGAGAAAATTAGATCTCTCTGATTTTGACTTTAATAAAATCTAATGTCATTTCAGAATTCCCAGTCAGTTTCAATGCATTTCTTCAAACCCAGGCATAAGGCTGAATACAGATAAAATATAATTCCTATATTTTGCTATTAGCATGTATATATACTACTACAGTTTCTGTTCCTTTTATGATTCTTCTTAGAACAGTGTGATTTAATAGAATACAGTTTAGTTTCCTTATGATTCAACACACTGAGAAACAAAATGAACAATTCAAAATGTTGGGTTTTTTAATATCTTCATTTTTTTTACTATACATGAATAGTAATTTCTAATAATTCTACCTGTTCTTTTCCAGTTATTATCACAGGCCTTATTATAAATCACTGTGTTTATGTTCTGCAGTGCAGTATGTTCATAACTGAGTGACCATATGTCCAGCACTGCAGGAAAAGCCTATCTAAGGGTTGAGGTAGGATGGAACAGAAAGTAAATTATTGTCAGAATTGTAAAAGACTGAAAGCTCTATTTGATGACAGAGAAAAAGCAAGATTTTTTGTTAATCAATTAAAAGATTTAAGAGGTGACCCATACTCTCAGAATAATTGAAACTGAATATAACGTGTATATATTAAAATAACATCAAGGAATGCTTTTGGTTTTGTTTTGTCTGGGTTTTTTGTTTGTTTGTTTGTGTGGTTTTTTTCCCTAATACTTTTATCTAGCAATCAAAAGTATAATTAATTCTAAACATGAGCATTGTAAATCGTGAACATGAATGAGGAGATGTCACCTTTTTGAAGCTGCAAATAGAATTTTACAGATCAAAATCAGTCAAGTTTGTTATTCTGTTCACAAATATATAAATTCTTCATCAACTTTTATTACCAGACTGACAATATAATTTAATGATAGCACTTAAATGGCAATTCAACCATCAAATGTTCACACTTGGTAGTAAGGTAGTATTATTTCTTGTGTTATCTGTTATGTTGACATAAGGTATTTAGGGACATTTCCTGCTTTGAGTGGTAAAAGAGCATACTAAAATGAAAATTCTGTCTCTGTTCTGAACTTTATTTGAGAACTTCTTGGCTGATGAGCATGATAATTTATTTTGTTTGAAAATTTATCTATGTTCTTTGAAATAATCAGGTTTTTTGGGAGGTCTAAAAGCTATTTTTCATCTGACAGTTTTTACACTTTCCTGTCCATAGCCTACTGGATGGTATTATAATTAATCTGCACTAAATAATTTAGTACCATTTTAGGTCCTGAGTTGCCCTTTTGATAACCTTTGACTAAGGAAAAAACATTTGCAGTTTATTTTCTGTCTATCTGCCACACAATTTTGACTTGAAGAACCACTTTGAATCTCACAGGTACCTGATGTCCTTAATAGCTTATATAAAGAACTTCACTTAAAGGTTCTGGGAATTCATAAGTATAGTTGCATGTGTTACACAAAAATTATAAGACAATTATTATACAAACACAGTATACTTGAAGAAATGGAGCAAAACATGCTGTAAAAATCCACAGATGTAAACATTAAAAGATCAGAAAAGGTGATTTCCAGTAAAAAAATATAAATTCACAATTCATGGAAAACAATCTATTGCAAAAGAGGTTTCCAAAATCCATCTCAATTCCAATATCACTTTTATGGGTCTTGTGAGCTATGTCATGCATGATCACTCTTATGTCATGGCAAACGTAACTTCAACAACAAACTTTTATCTGCCCAGCCACTGTATTTGTTGTTACTCAATTGGAAGAAGTTTGAAACTAGCAATGGGTAATCTCAGTAACAGGAGTCCAGTCACCTGCTCTTTTACTGTGACCAGACAGTATGACAGTGGTTGAAGATCCTTGACCTGTGAGTCCTACCAGCTTTAATTTTAGTTGCTGTGGTCAGCATTATGACAATAGCTCAAAAAGCTTGATATAACTGTATAGATTAATAGTGTAAAAAATGTTTATTTATACTTAACAAAAACTTATCTAATATATAGGAATAAAATATAAAAAAAAATTTTGAAGTATTGATGTTATATGTTATGTCTTATGTTTATGACACATTTTCATTACTTTCCAGGGACTTGATGCAAATACATTGATGATTCATCCCTAAGAGAAAAGTATTCGCTACTTCTAAGGCTAGAAAAAAAGCTGAAAATACAATAATACAATAATTCAATGTTAGCTGTAAATTATCTTCCTAATAAAAAAAAAATACAGACTATAAACATCAATTGTCTTCAATGTTCTTATTGAAGTGTTAGGTGTTCATTGGTCGCTCTGTCACTTTCCTGCTTTTAGTAAAATTGCTGACAGTATTACACAGTTTGGACAATAGGGTATTTTACTTTACCTGCGCCTTTCCTCTAGAAGACACAAGGAAACTCCATCAAAATTCTTAATATTAAATTAAACTCCCCGTTATTTTTCTGCAAGTCATAGAGTCCTTCTTATTGCTGCAAGTCTTTGGAAAACACTTATTTATTTATTTATCCTTACATCCAAGTCTGTAACCTCACTCTTTACTGGAGGTCTTTAATTTCCTCTTGGATATTCCATGAAATATGATATTTACTCTTTTCATTAAGTTGTAGTGACCAGACTTGTCACAGTCTTTGGAAGTAGAAAATATTTTACTATACATGTTTTTGTGAATACTTAAGATGTGTTCAGATAAATTTAAATTAGATAACTATAGTATAGGCAAAATAGTGTGCAATGTTTATAAAGGCAGTGGTGAAAAAATGAAGATTTTATGTACTTACATATTAATTAGATGAAAAAAGATATTCCTTTTTATCCAGCTGACTTGCTATAGACTTTTCTAACTTGCCAAAGTCACTTCAGGGTAGAGTTTAATGAGATAAGCTGAGTTGATTTTATAGTTCATTGCTACTGAAAGAAGTGGCTGCTTCTGCATTTCTACAATCCTGGCTTTATCCCTCGCATTTATTTGATTCCCAATGAGCTAATTCCACTCACTAAAATAACAGAAACCAACCCAGTAAAAACTAAAGTAGTAGTTTACTGTTGGTGTAATGAGCTGGAACCCCTCACCAAGAGGTCAAATGTCAGAGCCTGCACAAGAAATGAGGCATAACTTTCACTGAGAGAAGGGGAGGAAGAAGGAGCACTGCTGATTTGATGGCTGTGCCTTGACAGACCAGTTCATCTGCCCTGTTTGATTGTGTTTGGAGACTGCATCTAGCAAGGAAAATTTTTATTTTGGAGGATCATGCTGATGCACGTGAACCTTTTCTCTAGTACTCTAGAGGGACCAAACACCTGTACTCAGTTGTATTCAGTTTTATTCATTTATTCTTATTTAAAAGATAGTTTTGTTATATTCTTTATTTAAATTTAAATGCATTTTTTACATTTCCTGTAACTTATTGTTTTACTGGAAACTTTCCATTTTAACAAATGGGTTGTTGAAGTGATTGTTGTTGAAGTCACTGTGAAGTTAAGTGGTAGTTGTTGAAGTTATTTGTACTTTTCAAGACACAGATCACACCTTCACTAGATAAGGACATTATCTAGCAGTTTATCAGAAAGACACCGTTCTGCCTTTTACCCCTCTCTAACCTACTTTTCCATTTCTGATTTAGTCTGTCTTGCATTTATCTTTTGTTCATTTATTGAATTTAACTCACTTCCCCAGCAGAAAATCAACACAGAAAAAAAAATGCCAAAAGGATGCCTATTTTTTTCTTGGATAGTGTTTTGAATGCATTCAGAAAAGGGATTGAAGAAACCAGAGACAGAAAAAGGTATATAAAACATCAAAAAGTAGGATGGTACAAGGGAAGCAGTTCTGGAGGTGACAAAGATAGGAGAGGAAATTTCATCTTTCACTTCACTTTCGGTGGTGTGAACTATCAGGTTATGTTATTGCAAATAGATTCACAGCATCAGTTTTCATCTCTCAGTTGGAAGTGTTTCCAATACCGAGCTTTATAGTTGGAGTATACATGATACAGATGTATCAGATAAAACCATAAAGCTCATTTTGAGCTACGATCTGAAAGAAAACACAATGATAATGAGCCATTAGGTGTGACAGTAGATTACAGAGAATGATCCACCCAACACTCAACATCTTCCAAGATAAGGTAAGATTTTGCTCTCCTGACTATACAAAAGGACTGGAAATAAGTAGTGAGATCATGACCTTGTTTGATTTCAGGGTGGCCGTAGGCACTAAGTATAATACAAGCCAACCGTGTACACATAGGGCAAATAAGGTAATGGCATCTTGGGAAGTTAATAAAAGCTTTTTCACCAGGACATTGGGGCAGCACCAGAACAGGTTTTCTAGAGGGGTGGGGGAATTTTAATCCTTTGGGGGGCTCTAGTTAGGCAGATTCTACTTAGGCAAGACTCAAGATTCAGGTAGATAACAGCACAGTTGACCTCAATCAGTGTTGCTATCATCCTGTTTTGAGCCAGTTGTACCAGGATCTCCAGAAATCCCTTCAGTCATCATTTATGTGATTCTATCATTCGGTGGCTGTTCTTTTTTGCTGCATTTTTTGTACAATCACCACACTACAAATGGCCAGAGCTAGTAAGGCTGGCCTGAAGTCCTTCCCTGGGCAGGATGCTACCAATGACTGTTATTTATAAGTGCTTTGACTATCTTCTTACCAGTACTGTTCATGAGGCTTTGGATTAACAGGAATAGAATTACAAATTAAAGAAACCATTGTTGTTTGGTTTGGTTTGGTTTGGTTTTTAATTTTATTTCATTTTAAGGTGGGTGGTCAGGAACTCCTCTAATAGGATGACTGAACTAATTAGAAAACAAATTCTGTACTCTTTGAATCTTATCAGGCAAATTTGTATCATCCAACTGTGATCCTGCAGCCTTCTAGAGCTTAACAAGAGCAAACTCTTCAGCATTAAACCTTAAATTAAATGCAGCTTTTCAGAGAATACACAGCTGCCTTTTTCATGTTTTCTTCAGCAGCCTCACTCCTCAGCAAGGAGTCAAGATGCCTGTGTACACTAATTTCTGATGGTCTTTAATTTGTACTCAGAGAGACATAAACATTGTGTTTTTCTGAATAAATTCTGTATTTCAATAACTGTTCTGTACTAACTTGTTTACTTATTTTCTGACTTTTTTTTTTTTCTGTTTTTATGATCTTAATTATAGGATCAAGTTAGAAGAAAACATAGAAATAAGTGAATGCAGATTGTCATCACCTGTTTAAAATAACATCTTTCCTTTATTTCCTTCATTGGCAATTATTAAATCATGCAACCCTACTGACATATTTTATTAATCAATGGCACAAAACCAATCAGGTTTTGCAAATAAATATTTAGGCATTTTCTCCAGCCAGAGGCTCAAAGTTTTTGATGTTGCATGAACTTGTCTATCCACATTTGAGGTCAATAGTGGTCAAAAGTCAATATTAACTGATGGGTGTTGATGTTTGCAAAATGAATTGCAGGGCTAATTCCAGAAGAAGGGTGCAGATGTCTACAAAATAATTGACAGGTCTAGATAGACTCAGCAAAAATGTGAGTGACCGTTTGGTCGGGATGACCACAATTTCAGCTGTGCCTTCTTCTGTCAGTTTCAAGGATAGGTCTCGTTTGCAGTGCAGTGCTGTAACCTAGAAAATGTCTGTCTAAATTTAGATGTTTAGAGAAGAAAATAAAGGAGACCTTAACTCTAGACATCAACAAGTTATTTTAATAATTCATTCTGTCTAGCTGTCTTTGACAGTTTTTCTGCTTTTTTTTCTTACTCATATTGAAATTCTGAAAATGATACATAATACTAGCCAGATAGCTTATATGTTTGCAAATGAAGATAGAAGAAAATAATATCAAGCCAAAATAAGTATTTGAGAACTCAAAACATGGAATCTGATGATCAATACAGTATTTGTTGAGCTCACTGTACTTACAGAACTAAAGTATTATTCTGTGCAACAGTCTAAAACAGTTGTCTTCTTTGGAGAAATACACAAATTGTACCCACACAACTAAACTAAATGTTGACATCAAAATTTCAGTTATGGCCCTAGTTTCTTTTCTTTGGAAGGTATTCTATATACTGTTCTGATGTTTAGATGGAAAACAACATCTGCTCAAATGAAAAAGTCAGAAAGAGAAGCGTTAAAGCAGTCTATCAAGAGGATTTGCTTTAGGTTAGAGAACAGCAATATTTTCTAACAGCTTTCAGTGTTATATGATGTCTTCTTATTACTATATATATGTAACAAGCGGAACCGTATTGAACTTTCTAAGATGAATTTGCATCTCCTTTTTAAAGTTTTAAATAAAGATTTAATTATTTACAATATATCTACAATTTACTTTTACCAGTGTTAAATAGTAAAACACTTGTGCTTTATTTATAGACTTTTGGATAACTTTTTAACCAAAATCTACTTCAAAATTAAGCGAATGATAGAATCCTATATAATAAGAAAAGGGGAATGAGTATGGCTTTTTGTTATCGGCACCTATGATGAAGTCATTGATGGGTGAAAACTACAATAAGTATAAAATAACACGAGATGGCAGTTCTATGTGCTGTTATGTTCACATTTGGAACAGCAGCAAGAAAAAACATCAAACCCTTAGTGTATTGCTTGATTTAAAGTATTGACTTCTAAACTTTACAGAGCAAGGCAAAATACTGGGAATGAAAGTTTATTGAAAAGGTGACAGGGTTAGTGCCCTTGTAGGTGTCCTAGTAAGTGAGAAAGGAATACAACCATTGCAGTAATCTGAAAGAAACAGAGTGCATTTATCAGCTCTCTTCTCTTCTGGATAATAGTTTTTAAAACTTCAAGGGATAACAGCCTCCCTTAAGATTTTCTGAAATACTTGTATTCTATTGACAGTTAGAGATATAGGACAAAAATGAAACCCTGAGAGGTAGGTTATACCTCATATTTATCAAAGTCACTTTTTACTACCTCAGAGTCCTCTTTAATTATATCCCATGTGTAATGTATGTACTGTCTTTTCCTAAAGAATTTAGAAAAGAAAATGGTTTCACAATATTTTTTGATATTTTTTCTCCTCAAGAATCTTATATTTCCTGGGAGTTTTTATCATTATTTCCTTCTGTTCTGATTTTATGTTAACCATTTCCTGGAAGGTTTTTTTTTTTATTCTTGAACTGTTCTGGATGCAGAAAAGCTAGAGACAATTTTATGTCTTGGAACTTCAAAACAAACTAGTCATTATTTGCATGGTGAGCCCCTACAGGGTTAAAATTCAATATGCCAGGTAAACAACAAACAGGACACAAAACTATTATCTTTATTTTGTAAATGAGTAGCTATGTATCCAACTATATATATTGCAGTAACAAACAATATCAAATCAATATGATTGATGTTATCTTAAATTTAGCTAAAAACTTCTAATGAGTACTGGAATTGCTCAGTATTATTGGTTAAGTAACTAATGTTTGTTTATTAAAATCTGACAAACATCAATTTTAGGGAAAGCAAGGCATTTAAAATTACCCAATTAACTTGCAGTATTAATTTATTTTATCTATATCTGTTTTATAAAAACATTATTACATCTAACCCCACAGTTATTTCATGGTTGAGACCTTTTCCTTATTCCCTAGATGTTATAAACCCTTCTGCAGAATTTTTTCTGGGCACTAAGGCCCCTGCAAATACACACAAGTAGTACCTGAAAGGATGTCCAGAAAAGAAGTACCTCTTAAAATGCAGAAGACGTGACAGTGAATAAAGAATGGACACAAAGATCTGCATGAGAGGGCAGTCCAGTTAGAAGGTACTGTAAAAGTAGATTTAGTGGCTTTGAAGAGAAGTCTATATTTAGAAGACACCAAACAAATGTGACATAAGACATATGAAAGGTATGTGTTTCTCTGCCCATGTTTTTTTTTGTCTTTCAGAAATTGCCTTTACTTGGAGGTAAACAGCAATGGACGATACTCTTGGTCTTCTTACCTTTCTCTGAAGGCTGTGAATCAGACCTTTAAAATTAATACTGTTTCTAATTTTTTCTTTCTTTTTTTTCCTTTTTTTTTTTTTTTTTCTTAAAGGTTTCCTGTTGTATAGTTTTATAAGGTGGATAACACCTACCACAAAGTGGCTTTAAATGTATGCATGAATTGGTTTATGATCTGAAGCACAGCACTTGCACTACAAAGATGCAAATGGTCTTGGTTTTGTTAAAATAGTGCAGCTTTTATTTTTATTTCCTAGGGCACAGATTTGATGCCCTCTAGCGA
Organism: Streptopelia decaocto; assembly: GCF_964273445.1. Taxonomy (NCBI): domain Eukaryota; kingdom Metazoa; phylum Chordata; class Aves; order Columbiformes; family Columbidae; genus Streptopelia; species Streptopelia decaocto. The sequence goes on along the minus strand of NC_138658.1, from coordinate 56,232,778 downwards.
CCAACCACTTGTTTCAATACTTGAGAAATTTACACAGAGAGTGGACTGGGTACAGATGTGAGTAGACCTTATAAATCAAGATGACAGTTTTCTGACTCTGATATGCATTATGAAAGCTTTTTCATTCTTTCTTTCTCCACCAATTAACATGATTCTAAAATTGTCTGAACCTTCTTCCAACTGTCAAGCAGTATCAGACAAGAAAACACAGTTAAAAATATGAGAGAAGTTAATGATAAACACCGACTTTTTGGGTTTGTTTATTTATTTATCTATTTCAAATTAAAGCTATTTCTTCTTCAAAGGTTGAGAGAACTGGCATATGCTTACTGTCATACTAGCAAACTCTGCAGACTATGAAAGCACACTACAGCTACCGTATGTTCAAGAGCATATTACATCTGAATATAAAAGCTGATAATTCTGTGTCCCTCTGTCCTCCATTTTTTTTCAAATGTACATTGTTATAATATACACGACTAGTATATTAAATGTCCTTCTCTTCTATTAAAAGATTATCTGGCACCTTCAGATGACAGAACATAATAGCTGAAATAATCTATACTAAATTGTGTGGGAGTGATGGAGTTTTATAATAGAATGTTTCTTTGCAATTTTTCCAGATTTAAGACATAGCAATTTTTTTTTCACATTTAATTTGAATCATCAGTGCATCACATCATTTAGACTCTAAATACATCCTCCTTCTGATAATTCTTTAACAGAATTAAATCAAAACTTGGGTTTTACAAAGGTTAGAGGGGTATAATCAGTCTGTAGTTGCTACAAAATTTGCCAAATAACTGTAAGTATTAGAAGCAAAGTCAGTGTTGACTTCTGTGCAGCATAATGTGACAGACGTTCTTATGATGCTAGAGATGTAACAAACTATCTGTAAGTAATTTGAATAACTGGTGAAGCAAGTTACATCTGACAACACCATGAAGTTAAGAACATGAGGAGGAGCATAGTATGACCCCTGTGGCTAAAAAGGAGGGAAGATAGTGTATTGCTCTTTTTTCTTGTTCAAAACTCCAAGTATATTTTAAAGAATATGGAATGTAACTATATTTAAAAACAAACAAACAAGACTTTTGTATGGTGTTTACAGGAGAATTTATCATGAAGAAAAGCCTTTTAGGAGTGGAAGTAAAATAATTTATAAAATAAAGCTAAAAATTTGGCAGTTTTTTAGTTCTATTCTCATAATTTCTTCAAAACTGACAGTAAGCATAGGGAAAAAGGATATTGGATCTTGGCAATGTTGGACTCTGAACTGAACTCCTAGAGCAGTTTCTTGACATGCCAGTGCTGAAATTTATGACTCTATAAAAGCATCTGCAATATGGAAAACAATTAGCTTATTTGCAAGTTAAAGATTATTTATCAAACTGCCGGTGATACAAGGACAGAAATCTACTCTCTTTTTTTGATTAGAAGCCAAAAAGTCAGGATAAGCTTTCTTGAAGATCTCTGCAGTAAAGAGATTTCTTCCAGTTTGAAACAAAGTAAGGTTGTCAGTTGCTCAAGGCAACACATGGCAGATGATGGCAGAATCAGGTATACGGAGGTCTAGATTTTCGTAAAATAAAAAGCAGCAGTAACATTGCAGCAGGAAAAGGTTCCTGATGTTTTATGATGGCATGTCATGAATAAATAAATGAAAGACTGAAAGGAAAAGGAATTAACAAGCCAGTGCCTGATCCCCATCACTGTAAGGGTTGTTGCTACTTTTTTGTCTCCTTGTATATTGTCTTTCTCCTTGGTCCTTGTCTGGTTTTGGACTTCAGAAGTAAATATTTTTCTCCATATCCCAATAGAATATTTAAATACCTGGAAAAAAAAAATCCCTACATTGTATCAGGTTTTTGAAAGTTATAAATTATCTCTCAATCCTATTCCTAATTTTCTTTTTTTGTTGATAATTTTTCAATGTTTTATTAAAGAATAAAATATTTTGTCATGATCTGTAAAGTTTCTGAATGTACTTATGGTTTGTTTTTTTTTTTTTTTTTAATATATTGCAGTCTTCTTTATCCATTATTTCTGGCACATTTGCTAGTAAATAACACTAGTCGCCCTTCCTGTATGATCAGAAAAAAAAAAAGGCTAGTATTTGCCATTCATATAGCAGTATGCTGACTGTGTGAACAAGTATGAACCTGAAGTTTTCAGTCCTCTGGAGAATCTGATCTTTAACTACGTAGATGCTCGTTTTGTTTGTTTTGGCTGGATACCAGGAACCTCATTTTCTCTTCCTCTAACATAATGCTTATGATACATCCTGATTTCAAGAGCTCTGTTAAAACCTTGCAGCAACAGTGTTGCAACTTGACTCTACTTTAATACACAGAATTATTGTATATGAGTCTTAATGTCCCTTACTTTCAGATAAAGCACTTTATTGAAAAATTAGATTTTAAAAAAGTCTATGGTACCCTCAAAACCTCTCAGATATATTCTTACCTCATTGACAACTGTACAAATATTATGACAAACTGACACCAAGAAGACTGAACTCTAGATCATTGTTTCCAACAGAAAAAGGAAGATAATTTTTTTGTGTAAGTGTATGATTTAATGGAAAATGAGTTCTGTGGACATGAATATAAGGCCCTAAAGTGCCCCTTGGGTCATTTAGCGTAATCCTCTGCTAACCAATGACATTAAAACTATGTAATCATATCTATAATGCAACTAGCATCATCCTAAGTTTTCAGGTTTTACCCTAAGTAATTTATCTTTTCTCAGCTTATATCTAAGCAAATTATTGGTCACTGCAGTGCCTATCATCTTTCTCATTAGTATTTTGATTTATAATTTGCTTTCTATGAGATGCCATATGTCATGAATGCATCTTTGTAGCCTTCAGGTTGCAGCCTGCATCACATGCTAATAATTCAGAGAGATGTGATGCAGAAATTAGCAGACATACTTTTATGGAAGGGTTGTATCAAAAAAAAAAATTCTGATCACTAGTTCTGAAAGCACTGATTGTGTTTTGGTTTGTACGATTAATTCTGCTTCTTAGGCTTGTCTATCAAGGTGTATAAATGAAGTATGGGATGATCAATATATTTTTTGCCAGTAATTTTCAGACAAACCCCTTGATATTTTCTCTAATGATGTATGTGTCTCTCAAGTAATTTTGTTTTTCCTGTGTGATAAAATATTGTTATAGTCTGTTTTGTTAGTTCAAGAAGGACAGAGAACTGCTGGAGAGGGTCCAGCATAGGGCAACAAAGATCATTAAGGGAGTGGAGCACCTCCCTTATGAAAAAAGGCTGAGGGAGCTGGGTCTCTTTAGTTTGGAGAAGAGGAGACTGAGGGGTGACCTTATTAATGTTTATAAATATATAAAGGGTGAGTGCCACGAGGATGGAGCCAGGCTCTTCTTGGTGGCAAACAATGATAGGACAAGGGGTAATGGGATCAAACTGGAACACAAGAGGTTCCACTGAAATTTGAGAAGAAACTTCTTCTCAATGAGGGTGACAGAGCACTGGAACAGGCTGCCCAGGGAGGTTGTGGAGTCTCCTTTGCTGGATACATTCAAAACCCGCGTGGACATGTTCCTGTGCGACCTCACCTAGGCATTCCTGCTCCAGCAGGGGGATTGGACTAGATGATCTTTTGAGGTCCCTTCCAATCCCAAACATACTCTGATATTGTGATACTGTGATTGCTTTTCTTTGCAACCTTTACACTAAAAAGTGTAAGAAACAAACATACAAGACCTATATGAGCTTCTGAATCACTGAGTAACTGTGATATCTTTGTCAGAGATGTCTCATGTTATAATGAAACATTCTTAGGAATCTTCACCATTAACATACCTAGATTTAAGTCTGAACATTCACAGCTTATGCACTATCTTTACTACAGACCGTAGAATGCATCTTTGATAATCAGTTTTCATAGACAATTCTTGTTTTACTATATGATATGGAAGATATATTGAACAATTGATTATCATTGTTTGTGTTATTTCAATTCCATTTACAGTTACTTGCCACCCTTCAAATCAACATAACTATTTTTACAGAGTATTTATTAGAATATAGACAGTTTAACTTAGATTTGTTCGTGTTAATGTAACCAAAAGATAAATATATTTTATTACCAAAAAAAGAAAAAAGGAAACAAAATAACAAAAGCCAAATTGTAAATGTTAATATTTGCAGCTACCTGAGACAAAACTGTGAAAGAGCTCCTCTGACTGCCACCCCCACATTCACAGTACCTTTACTTTTTTTATCCCTTGATGAGGGAGAATGAAATTCTCCCCTGCATATTTACACACCACTGAAATTCTTGTGGGAAAGCTGAATCATTCCATTCCCTAAAGAGATCAGCATTTGATAGTCCTATCCAAAACTGATTTGATAGTCCTATCCAAAACTCCCTATCCAAAACTGATTCTTTGAAGTTTTCTACTCACCAGTTCACTCAGGTTCCAGAACTTTGGTTCCAAAGGCATCTCCATAGCACTTTCAGAAGTAATAACAACATATTGAACAAGTTTTGTGAAAAGTAATTAATTGGATACCCATCCCTTTTCTGTTGTGTGTGACCCTGAGAGAATGAAAATGATCCATCTTGTACTCTCATGATCTTCTGATGGCTGTTTCATAATCAGAAAAATCTTCATGTTATTAAAATGAAAGACTAAGGAATGAGAGGTAAACGTACAGCTTAGCACTGAGATATTACTGAAGCAAATTTCATAGAACATCACAGAATCATATCATTTGGAAGAGACCCTCAGGTTCATTGATCCAATCACAACCTAGCACTAAACCATATCCCTAAACCTGGAGTTTGGGGCTTTAACCAGGGCAGTGAGTTTTTTACACCTTTAACCCTGGCCCCAGAGAGGCCAGTGCCTTATCCATTAGGCCACTTGGGCTCCTTTGAGCCCGCTTGCATCTCTTGGTGTTGACCAGGCCCACAAGCACATTTCTGCCTCCCAGTCTCAGTTACACAACAGTGCATCCAGTCCCACCCCTCTGGAGATTCACACTGTACCAAACATCGGCCTTAGCGCACACAGCCACACTGCGTTCTCAAACCCTAGAGTCAAGCAATCCAACAGACTCGGCTTTCCGACACAGATGGGATACCAGGCGCATGCCACCTACTCTTAAAGATGACATTCTTACAGATGGAACAATAAGATCCACAAAGCCAGAAAAGAAAATATATTTTACACATGGTAATCATACACTTAATCCCTAGTAGGGATTAATTAACAAAAAAAACATGTGAAGATGGAATTTGTTGCTGTACTCTTCTAAAAACTATATTTTTTTTATTAAGAAAACAATCTATTTTAAAACTACATAATAGTAATATATTTAATATTTGATTATTCAAAGAATGGCAGTATCACAGCCTACTTGTAATAACAAAAAGGAGATCTAGGATTTGAGCTTAACACAGAACAAACAACAAAACCAAAATAGCTTTACTCCTTACTAAGGCAGACAACTCATTTGATGGGACAGAAACAAGTAACAGAAACCTCAAGATCTCCAGTAGGATGGAATTTACTTTAAAAGAGCTTTCAACATTTAAAAGCCACGGTGACATAGTGTATTTACCCTTCTAAATAAATAATGTATTTTAAACAAAGATAATGTAGCCACAACATCATTTTGAAAGAAACAAACAAAAAAACCCACCCTCTTTTTTACCATGTTTACTGATTGTCTGCAGAATATTAGAAGATATCCAAATATGGGTGTTATAAAAACATCCAGGAAATGCTAAGTACACTTCTGGGTTGGAAACTTCTAAAGAAATGAGCAGAATGTCATTTGTATACCTGTGGAAAGGTAAAATTCTGTGAGTGAATCAGGCATCATAAGGTATTCAATATTCAGTTGAAGCACATGGAATGCTAAAGAAAACTATGGAAATTAGCCAGATTAAAAAAAAAAAAAAAAAAGCCATAAAATGCAACATTAGTTTCAAAAAGGACAGAATTTTGCCTTAACAATGAGAAGTATATGAATTAAATTGTCCACAATACTGAAATATTTGACTAAATTTGGGAACAGAATCTGAAACACTCACAAGAAACATATAAAACAAGTAAAAAATTGAATCCTCTGTGAAGTCATTTTACTCTCTGATTGATTATACCTGACTGGCATAATTTAAGAGTTGTATATTTAAAACCTTGAGTCACTACTAGAAAGTCTATATTCTGCCTAGGCTTTTTTGTAGCACTGTTTACTAACATACCTCAAAAACATGAAGGACTTAATTTCTACCACACTTTTTTCATTTATAAATATCTCCTAATTTCAAATGCCTAGTTTGAAAATGTAGAATATACTTTTCCAGAACAATACTTACCATTAAGTAAGCATATTAATTATTCAAAGCAGAGCTACAGATTACAATTTTTTGATTCAGGGCTCAAACAGGACATTTATAAAATGAGGAATGCATGCTAATAGTTTATTTTTTAACTGTTTTAATTAAAGGTAGACCCATTAAAGGACATTAACGTCTAAAACAGAATATAGATCTAAAGGTCAAAACTGTGTTTATAAAAAACAAAAGCAAACCAAACAAAAAGAGATTTCATGAACACATACACATGAAAGACCAAGTCACATTCAGTAATATTTAACCCTATAAATTCTTAGTTTACTGAAATCAATCTTTGCTGAATCTTAAGAATATGAGCTATCTGGGATTTTCTTTTTTGTTTTGTTTTGTTTTTTTTTTTTTTTTGTGGAATACTTACTCAGTTTGAGTAGCTGACATCTACCACTATTCTATGTATAGGTGAGATCTAGAAATAAGAATATTTTTCTTTTAAATATTCTGGGATTTCAAATTCATTAAACATTTTGGAAAATATCATGTCTTCATAGATTTACAATTTTAATTCTTTAGAGTGCAGTAATTACAACTCCTTTTATGAGAATACCAAAAGAGGGGATTGAGTCAAGTGCTTTATAAATCCTGATTTCATTTTGTATCTCTCCTGAGTAAAAGGGAATGTCAATTTAAGAAGTCTCAAATCTCAGTTTTCCACCTCTTAAAAGACCCAGGTTCAAAAATCAGTTAAGAGATGTGCATGGGAATTACTCTGTACTTTTTATGGTGAAACATGACCACCAAAAAAAAAAAAAAAAAAAAAAAAGAAAGGAAAAGTAACAAGGAATGTTTCTCTAGAGAGTTTAAGTAGTTGATTCTGGATTGCTATTGTTCATATTGTAGATTGGCACATTTCATAAAGAGTATAGAGAAAAACATGCCATTATAACAGACAAAACTCAGTCCAGTTATTTGCACATTCATGCTCCTTTTGACTTCTCCTTTGGTCCACCAGATCATGAACCTTTAGCTTTTTTTAGTCTATTACAGATTCTTGTCCCCTGTAATTTTTTTTTTTTTTAATTAGTCCTTTCTAAATCAAAAATTTCTTGTTAATAACACTAATAGAATCTAGTTCTCTGAAATTATGTTCACTTTAATTATTTGAATATCCTGTATAAGGAAGATAGCCTTATCCAAAGAACTTAATCCATGTCAGGTGACTATGGCCTCATCTGCTTTAGCTGAAGCTCTGTGAATCCTATCCATGGTAAAGCTCCGACTAACTCAGCACAACATCCTTTCTGTCCACTGAGACTGGGGACCTTGTGCAACTTTTAAATTGAGCAATGGTGAGAATGAAGTAAAATGTATTAAGGAAACCTAAATATAGGCATAAGCAGACTGCTAGACTAAGGAAGAAGTAAATGGTATTTTCAGGAAAGAGAAGAAAGTAACTCCCACATATGAACATCATATTCTTGTCAGTGAAGACATCAAGATGCTGTTGTCTTGTCGTAATCTCCCCTTGCCAGTCTGCTTGAGAAAGACTGCAGTGTCAGCCCTGGGAGAGAGAGGAACACTGTGAGAGTGACCATTATACTGCAAGACAGACATAAATACTAGGAAGGAGAGGGATTTGTATGACAATTTCATTTTACTTTGAATGAGGCTTTCCATCTGAATTCAATAATTTGGACTACTAGACTAATTTTTTTAAAAATAGATACTGGTCAACAGTAAGTCCCTAACTCCATGTATGGTGTGTTTCTTTTTGTCCATATAAAAATTTTAAGTGCAACAGTTTCAAGAAAACATACTACTGACCAAATAAGTAATTAGAGGTGCTCAGAAATTAAGTCACTTTTTTCTCATGAGAAAAATGCTAGTGAAATTGTTGTAGAATATTAGAGTTTCAAGGGTATGAAATAATCAATAGGTTCATTTGAGAAGTCAGCTCTGAATAAGGGAATTATAACATTGTACTCTAAGAGAATCAAAGGCAATGATAATATTATTGCCAGTGATGTTATAAAATTTGGCTTTAGAGCTTTGGTTTTATATTGATAAGGGCCACTCTATATTTTTCAACTGGACCTTCAATAATCATATTCATTCAATAATAATATGAATAAAAACCTATTTAGAATACAAATTAAAATTTAATTATGTATCTCTTGACTCCATAAGAGAAGGTATTTAATCTCCACAAAATCCTGGCTATTGGAAACACTGTAACAACCCTCAGTGTCTACAGTCATGAGCTAATGTGACCTTGCTAGAAACTACATTACAAGTGTCATCTTTTGCTTATATTTAAATAGTATCAAAGATGATTGAATAATTTTCATAAAGGTGGAATATAAAGATAAAATGAGTGGGGTATGCTTGCTAAAACTTTCAAATAACTCTTAAATAATTCTTAAATAATTTAAAATCACTCTCCTGGAAAGAGTTGAAGTTTGAAGAGGTACAGTAGGCTGCTTGAAACACTATGTTACATATTCTCAGTCAAATCCTTAGGAGAATTGTGTTATTACTTCTGCATATTTGCAAGTGATGGGTGTATTAGTGACTTCTCTTTGTTGTATGTTTTATTTTTCATTCTTGTAAGGAAGTAATTAACAATACTTACTAATATTGTATCAAAATAATTTCAATATTTAGTTAGTAATTTATTGCTATGCTATAAATACCTACTATAAATAAGTACTGTGTAATAAACAACTGCTTAAAAATCTGAAATAGAATTCCATGCAGCAGCTTACATTAGACTTTAGAAGAGTGTTCCATCAATATCAATATGCTTGAGAGGTCCCCAAGGCATTCAGTCTTTTGAGCAGCCAGTGAATGAAAAACAGATATATTTACAGAATTGGGTCACAAAGTTTCCATTAGTCTTTAAGGAAAATCTATGTTGCACATTTTCTATTGAATTAAGAATATTTTGATATTAAGAAATGCAGCTGAAAATTTTTACTGGCTTTTGTTTACCTTCATATTAGAATAGCTATTAAGCAATTAGTGGATGCATTTTTGTAGTGGTGAAAAGATACAGCATTATGGAGGTGTTAAGGACATACTATTTTTTTTTTTTTTCCTTAACTGCTTTATCTAATGAGCATGAGGCAACACAGTCTTCTATCACCTAATGCATAACAAATCATTGTTCTGAAACATTTCATTACAGCTTTGATAACCTAGATTATCTTATAGCAAAAATTATCCTAAAAGCTAATTAAAATAAACACTTTTATGCTTCATGCCTATGCTTAGAATCAGCTGGAATTTAAAATAGCTGAAAATGGTAATATAAGAAATCTGTTTTCAGTGCATTTTCAAAACAACCTAGTTATTTCTGACAATCATAAATGAAAATACACATAAAATTATGATCTGTGTTGTAAGAGTAGATAAGTCCTCCTGTGTCATCCTGTAATATCATTTGTAAGTTGTTTTTTGTTTGTTTTTGTTCTTTGTGTGTGTGTGTTTTTTGGTTTGTTTTTTGTTTGTTTGGTTGGTTGGTTGGTTTGTTTGTTTTTTTAATCTAAATACAATTAAGACATTTGTGAAATGGTGAAAGGTCCTTCTAAAAGCATTTAGTGGCTGTTTGTTACTTTTTCCTAAAAGTACATTGCAGTGAGAGAGAATGGTTATATTTTGCAGCTCTTCAGTAAAACAGGTCCTGCATATTAATTTCATAACTGTAGACACTGCTGTACCACAGAATATATCACTCATTGATCACAAAAAAATATCATTCATTTACTTCAAACTATATGATATCATGCTTTATTTGGTCTTAATTTAGGATTCGGCATTTCTATGAATTTTAGTATTGATATGATTTCTATAAATAACCACCAGGACATATGACATATTTTGTAAATATTTTTCTGAATCTTTGAATAGTTAATCTATTTTTTCCTGTTTATATAGAAAAAGAGCAGACAAAACATAAAGGAGAGCAGTCTGTCTGTGTTACTATGCCTTTGAAAAGTAATGAACTTTGAAAAGTTATTTTATCTGCACCAGTTTCATTAAACATATAATAATTAGTAAGGTGTCCAAATATTAAAGTTCTTAATTCTTATTAATGAAAGTTTGGGAAAATATGTAATAACCGGTTATTGTTATTGTTGTTCCTTTAAAAAAGTGGGGGGGAAGAGACAAAATACAAGAAGAAAAAAAATGGGTCTGTGATAAAATTAGAAGCTCCTGTTGTATGTAAATATTTTATTCTCATCTCTATAAAAACTTGCTGCTGACACCACTGTCCTTTCAGGATCCCTTTGATACAGAAGGCAGACCCTGACTAGGCTGAACAAAACTAGGGTGGAAACAGGAAATAGAGCAAAGGCTTCATTGGAGAGTTTGATGGTGTCTGTACCCTCTGCACAGGAAGAAAGCTCAACACAGCCCTTCTATCTATACTTCTCCAGTGAGGGAAGGGGAGATAGCAAAGGTGAAATGGAACTTCTCATATAAAATGTCACAAAGCTGAAATGAGTAGATCACTACCTGGGAAACACCAGCTTGTACTGTGCCTATTGCGCTGTGGGGCATTGAACAGCAAACATACAGGACGTTTTGACTGACCTGTCAGTGTTGAGCTAAATAAAGAGAAAATGTAAAATTATCAATTCAGTTTAAGGGAAAAATAGTAGCCCACCCCCCCCCCAAAAAAAAAGAAACAAACAAACATCAAACAAAAGCAGAATGTGAGACTTATTCCAAGATGGAAGTTGCAATTCAGAGGTTTTTCTACATCTAGCCTGATTTTATCACTTAACTCAGTTTTCTTTTATATATATATATGATGTTTGGAGTCTGATACGCGTATGTTATTTGCTTCTTAGCCCATTGCTGACTTGTCATCTTCCATCTTATTTCCTGAAACATCCTTCTATCTAATGCAGTCAAAGCTACTCATTCTTCTTTCAAAAACATCCTGTGATAGCCACAGATTCAGTCAAGCATTTCAGTCTTAACAATCACATGCTATTGTATGATCACTGTGTATTGCAGCTACAGAGAAAAAAAAAAAAAAAAAAAAAGAGTTCTTCAGGAAAGGGAGCTTGTTGTCTGCATAGTGTTAATTCAAAAGAACATATGAGTATTAATAATGCATCATGGGATAAAAATCAACCAGTTGATTAGTTCATGCATGTTGATTAGAAAGGCTAGTTATTTGACATTTATATGGCTTGCTTCAAAAAGGGGACTTGAATTTTGTAAACAGAGTGTAACTTCAATTACATTCATGACCCTAGTTTCTAAGAACCAAGGGAGAGATTGGCTTCACTTAAAAGAAGAATTTAGAAGCCAAATTGTGACTGTATCCTAAAAACCTTACTCATTTCTAGTTAGTAGAGAGAGAGAAAGAAAAAGAGGGAGAGAGAAAGCATTTTCAGAAGGCAAGTCATCCCATTGTAAGACTGATGTCTTAGACTGAATCTGTCACCTTCTCAGTGTCATTCACCAGTGAACATAAGAGCCAGTATGATTAATTAGAAGTATGTGATTAGCTTTTAAATTGCTAATGATAGTTGAGATGAAGCTTAGCCCATCAGAATTAAAGAATAATGCATAAGCTCTACTCTGTAGTTACCACATCATAGCCAGACAAAAGTAGAATCAGGCACAGAAGAAGCATGGAAAACATGCAGAGTTTTTTAACATAATATACTGATTTGAAAGTGACTCTTGTTTCACAATACATTTGCCAGGGATATGTGAAGCAGGGAATATTAGAGAGCAATTGGCTAAACAGAGAGACAAAAAATGTAAAGAATGTATACGGATTTCAATCAACTAATCACTCTTATGCATCTTGTAAGGGTGAGCACTGGAGATATTTCATGCCTCACTGAGGAGGCATTTCAGCACAGTCGAAAAGTACTGAAATGGTTTAGTGACATATATTCCCTGATCCTTGTCTTCATTATGGCTCTGCAGCTCTTGCATTTCCATCAGCTTGTTGATTCAATCGAGCAGACAGCATGGCTCTAGCAAGATATTCTTTGGTATATAGCTACTAAGAGCTAAAATAAGTCTCAGCAATTTTCCATTTTCTGTATCAATGCAATAATTTAGATAATATGCAAAAGGTGGCTAGGAACAGCTATACTGATGGCTAGACAGGTGGGATCAATGTGCTGAGGGCAATTGTATGGAGGTTCAACAGAGCCAGGTGCTGGGTTCTGCACTTGGGTCACAACGACCCCATGTAATGCTGCAGGCTTAGAGAAGAGTGGCTGGAAAGATGCCCTGAGGAAAAGGACCTGGGCTTGTTGGTTGGCAGCTGGCTGAATATGAGCCAGCAGTGTGTCCAGGTGGCCAAGAAGGCCAGCAGCATCCTGGCTTGTATCAGAAATAGTGTGGCCAGCAACACTAGAGAAGTGATCATCCCCTTGTACTTGGCACTGGTGAGGCTACTCCTCAAATATTGTGTTCATTTTTGCACCCCTCACAACAAGAAAGACATAGAGGTACTGGAAACAGTTCAGAGAAGGGCAACAAAGCTCGTAAAGGATCTAGAGCCCAAGCCTTATGAGGAAATCTGAGGGAAATGGGGCTGTTTAGTCTGGAGAAAAAGAGGCTGAGGGGAAACCTTATCACTCTCTACAACTACCTGAAAGGAGGATGTAGCAAGGTGAATGTCAGTCTCTTCTCCCAAGTAACAAGTGATAGGATTAGAGGAAATGTCCTCTAATGTCAGAGGATGTTTACAACAAATATTAGGAAACATGTATTCACTGAAAGGTTTGTCAGGTATAGGAACAGGCTGCCCAGGGAAGTGGTTGAGTCACCATCCCTGAAGGGACTTATTGATGAAGTGCTTAGGGACATGGTTTAGTGATGGACTTGATAGTGCTAGGTTAATGGTTGAACTCTATGATCTTAATGGTCTTTCCAACCTAAGTGATTCTATTATTCTACATTATTTGCAAAGTAGATGTGGTTTTGGATGATGATTGTGTTAATACTCCTCCATCCATCCAAACACCAATGGAACACTGATGTTTTCAAGCACTTTCTTTTATGCATATACCTAAATTTTAGTTCCTCCTGAAGGCATCAAAATAAAATTTCTAACCTTTCGTTTAGGGAATAATGCACAACAATTACAGACCAGTAAATACATGTCTCTTTAGAGTTTCTAATTTCTTGAAGTTTTTAGGTACCTGCCTACTTTTAAGATATTAACTGTTTCATTACTTGTTTGTTTTTTGTTTTTTGTTTTTTTTTTAATTTCTGTAAGTCTTCTAACTGAATTAGGTCCTTGCTGCTGCCAAAGATGGCTTATTTTTTTTCTGTTGAGGGGTTTCTGTAATACCTATCATTGACTATTTCCAAGAAGTTGTTTCTCAAAACTTCAGAAAAACCCTTCTGGATTGACTTTGCAAGTCCATTAATATAAATCTGGGCCATTCCACTAATCTCCTTAGTTTTAACAATCAATTATCATCCCTGGTCTGTCAAAATTGTGACACCACATTATGAATACATGCAACAGTATGTAGTTCAGCAATTTTCAGGGCAACAATTTCTTAAAAACCTGTCAGTGTCCAAAACTCTCTGAACAAGTTCTTTTAGATATTCCACACACAGAGGATTTAATGTCTTAATACCAAATTTATTTAGTTGAAGTCATTTGACATTAAATAGGATTTTGATTTATCAAGGTGACTCAGCAATGTGCTAAAAATCACAACACAAGCACAATATGCAGTTGGATCACAATACAAACCTGATTCCCATTGCCAGTCTAAAATACACTCACCAGCATGAGACAGGGTGTCCCCAATCACTAGGAAGGAATACGTGAGTTGAAGCCTTATAAAGGTGATTGCTCTCTTCAAAGTTCATGTTGCTGGTTGCTCAGTTTTTATATTCTATATTGAGCTAAGTGAGGTATACATTTTCCCCATGCTGGTCTTGCTGGTTCAGAAAGACATTCACTGTTCCTTTTTTTTTGTTTTCTTTTTCAGTTAATTCAGGGAAGGTTGTTTACGCAACCAGGTCATCTACTCATCTGATATAGCCAGTTGATCCACTCAACTTATACAGCTATTTCATAAGTACGTATTCTGTGCCCATCTGCTCTGAGCCTTCTTCCACTGTAGGGGCTGATTGATCACACAACTACAAGTCACTAAGTTTTATTTGCTCTGAATAGTCCTAATAGATATGGAATATATAGAAGTCTGAGGTACTGTTTGATTTTCCAAACAAAGCTTTTTAAGAAACAGGATACCAAAACTGTGCAGGAATAAAACTATCTCTGGCACCCTGCACCAGTTCCCAGAATTCACCACCTCATTTCTGAATAACTTGAAGAACCAGTATGAATTTTTTAAAGTGTTTATTAAATGCTATAAAGAAACTTTAATTAATGGGACATCTGTATTATCTAAAAAAAATATGACACAATTAATTGGTTCGAAGATTAACACAATGGTTTTACTCCAACTAGTATCTGAGGTTGCAGGTTTATGTGCCAATAATATACTGTGTATATAAACTACTTGGGCTGGATAGTGACAGGGATTGTATCTATTTTCCCCATGGCTTTATTCTGGAGAGGAAACATTCCATTCAGTAACTGTTGAGTGCTCAACTGCACTGTCAGGCTGTCTAGAAAATTTCATTTCTGTCAGGCCATGTATCAGTAATTGTCACAACAATAAGTAACTAGAGGGATAAAGACACTGATGCTAAAAATAATTGCACACAATTATGTTATGAATAACTGTAATGTATTATTATTTAGGTCTTTGCTGCTTCAATTTTTAAATGTTATCCCAAACTTTGGAAATGCAATGATAGTGTCAGCACTGATGATGACGAAAAGAGAATACCTGTTTTGAGATCGATACATAAAGATAATATGCATGAGAGAATAGGATTGTTATGATTTCATGTTACTGATGTCAAATAGTGTGACATTCGATTTTCCGCAGCATTATAGACACAATAAGGAAGATAGTTAAGTTGCTGCTAAAACTGGTATCAGAATACAAGAGGTCGACAAAGAAAATCTATTACAACTTTCTAATCAATATATTAAGTTCCCATATAGAGATAGCTGAAGCATTAATAAATTGTCATCAAAGGAAATGAAAATGTTTCTAGTTTATATGGGCTATGTATATACAAGTGCGCATACACAGCAACTCAGCAAAGCTGAAATTCACTCAGTCTTTTTTCTGTCAAAGTTCTTTGTTTACTGTTGGACAAGCAGCTTTTTCTTCATTACTTAATATATTATTACCTTTTGCTCCAGGCCCCAGGCAATGATTCTTATTTTTTTTGACAACAGTGACTTGCAATGCATTCACCTAAAAATGGTTTAATACATAGATATTAATAAACTTCCTTGGCCCATAGAAGTTTTACATTGCCCACATCACAATAAAACAAAAGCTTCTAGTTAGAAGTATTAAAAATGCGTACGCCAAGTTGTAGATGGCAATGCTAAATAATGCATTCTTTGTCCCTGTAAGCCTCGTCAGATATGAAAACACATAGATAAGTTAGAGAAATATGTATTTTGTATATTCTAGGATAGGGTAGTATATATTGACTTTGCTGACTATCATTGACAAGAGATAAAGTATTATTTCTCCGTCTGAGTGGAAAGCTAACTTAGGTTCCCCTACTGTTTCAAGGAAAATAATGAGGGGCATCAATGAAATGAGTTCTGCTCTTCTGTGCTATTTTACCCACAGAAAATAAGGGAGTGATTTTGTTGTTGTTGTTGTTGTTCTACTGATTCCTTCATTATTAAAGTTGTCAACATAGTGATTACATTTAAAAAAATCCTAAAACACCTTTCATCCATAGTATACAGTCTCAGATAAACTGTGATTTGACACTCACTGTCTTGATCTAATCTTCTCTTTGTTCAAAATATTGCAGAAGTGAGTGGCAAAGGGGAAGGCACTAGTCTGAACTCTGTCATTTTTAGCAAATAAGACCTCTAACTTTTTCACAGGTGAAGCCTACCAGACAGTATTTCTGTGATAAAATGAGACATTGCCTACACCTGCACAGCTCTAATTCATTAGATTATCCTGTTATGGGTTGGCAAAGCAATCAGAGAAAAGGTAATAACTGTGTGGGAGGCTTATCTGAAATCTCTAGACTATATCTGCCCTCTCTAATAGTTTAGGTGTATTTGGGAAAGAAGCGCAAATGAGCAAGTAGCAGCTTTACATACATTTAATGCATTTGGGGGAGGATCCAGCAGGTGATACTGGCCCAGATAATGACCACTAATTGTCTAAATAAGGAGAAAACCAATTGTCTGTGAATGTTTTTTGGTGGTGGTGTTTGTTATTTGTCTAAGCTAGAGGTAGAACTGAGACATATGGATGGGGTTACTGTGATCTCTCAAGTCTTCCCTTGAATTCCTCATGCTGGTCACAACCAGACTGGATGTCTTGATTGGTATGTATTCTGTACAGCACCTCTATGTTTTTGGATAGATATCTTAAAATAAAACTTTATATCCACATGTTATCTGCATCCCACTTAATAAATTTTAGACTTCATAGGGCTAATTATTGTGGTTCCATTCTGATATTTTTGAACTACATAATTTCCCTTCAAATCAATCTGAAATAAGTGTTGCTGGCAACTTCTTTCTATTATAAATGAATTTTCAGAGTAAAAAACATGTCCACATAATAATTTTTTGTCATTATTTTGATTAGTCCTACTCCACATGAGAGAAACAAAGAAACTCTCTCATGGTGAGTAAGAGAGAACAATATCAGTAGAAATAAAGAGAGTTCTGACTCTGCTGTTTTCAGTGGGGTTGAGATCTCACAGAAAACTTGGATCATGAGAACAATCTTGCTTATTCTACAACTTACCAGTAATACTAATCTATGCTTATCTATTCACATAAATAATAAAAACCATTCAAATATTAATTGAATCTCTGGATTTCAAATGAATCCTCTAATTAATCAAATATTCTATCTTCACAAAAACTTCAGGTTCTGAATTGGACCCATATTGACAAATATTCAGCTTTAAAAAAGCACTGCTGTAATAGTACTGCAAAGTGAAAGTATCAGAGAAGAAGGCCATAATACCCTTTCAGGATGAGTCAAAGAACACACTTAGATTACCTTTCTAATTTTCTAGGTCAGCTACATGGATAATCTAACTTACTTCAGTCAAACGTTTCCAAAGGTTAGTAAACACTCAATCTTCAAACACTTTCAGGTCATGTGGCTCTTTTTTGACTAAATCTTGGAAAGTTTCACACAAAAGAAAAGTTACCAACTCTGAAGGAATAGTAATTTCTATTCAGTGAAAAAAAAAAAAAAAATTAACAGCTGGGAGAATGTTTCTTTTTCAGGAAGAAAAACACATATGAATGCACTATCAGCGTTTAACTATTTGTGCCTACATTTATGTAATATTTATCATTGTGGGGTTAAATAAAAGAAAAACAAGTAGTTGCCTCTGTTTAGCATCATGGAATTAAATCATACAAAAATAAGTGATCGATCATAAAACAAGTCTCTATAACAGTCAAATATTGAATAACTATATATTGAATAATAATACATTCAAGAGACTGCACAAGTTATTTAGTTGTACTATCAGAGGTGATGAACAATTTTCAAGGAGTTATGATTTTTGGTCAAAAAATATGACATAGTCAAAAATATAATCTTTCAGAGGAATGGATTTTGATAAATTTTTCACCAGGAAAGGCACCTCAAGCTCAAGACTAC
Organism: Streptopelia decaocto; assembly: GCF_964273445.1. Classification (NCBI taxonomy): domain Eukaryota; kingdom Metazoa; phylum Chordata; class Aves; order Columbiformes; family Columbidae; genus Streptopelia; species Streptopelia decaocto. Next base: position 56,214,683 of record NC_138658.1, on the reverse strand, counting down.
ATTTCCCACAAGACAGCCTTATAGAAGAAGGGTGAATAGTGCAATGATCCAAACATCTGAGTTATGACAGAGCAGAGGTCTGGAGAATTTCCCCATTAAAATAATTGTCCTAATTCATAAAAACACAGGAATAACTTATCAAATTTGAATGTGTCATACAATCCTCTGCTAAATTTTGTGGGAGATAAAAAGTCAGTTTTACCATTTCAATTGAGTGGTGCAGAGGTGACCCAAGAAAATCTGTGTGTTCTTTATAGCTGCTTGCAATAGCACGGCATCTGCTGTTCTATCTGGGGGATCAGCAGCAAGCTGCAAAGAGCATGTGTTTCTTTCCTCTACCTTTTTTCCTCCACCTGCCTCTTAATCCAATAGAGAAATGACCCAGTGAAACTCTGTTAGAGAAGCTCTCAGTGAGTCCCAATGAGTGCAGAAACATGCTATTAATTGACTGTTCTCTCCCTTTTCTGCCCATTTTAACAATTCTAGTAGGTTTCGCTATTGTCTCTTCACAGAGCCAGAGGGAGGGATATAGCCTTTGGTTATTTTTTAATGTTGTCGCAAACTAGAATCTGAAGTAGTCCTAACAGTGTGAAAGCTGCACCAAGTTTTGCCTCAGACCCACTTGAATAGTTTTTGTCTGTTCATTGCAGGACTGATAAGAAAATATCCTAACACCTTAGACACATCACATACGTGACAAGTACCTGTCTATCTTCTGTCACATCACCTGTGCATTTTTATTGGCCTTACACGAAGTGGGTTTTTTTCTTCCGAAGGGAAAAAGGGAAAGGAAAAGGAAACCAGGAAAAAAACAATTCTTCCTTTATGCTGATGTGGACCCTAACACCTGAAGCTGTTTGACTAGGGTTCTTGTATTTGTCCTGGCTTAACAGAAATTCCCTGTCATTGAGGATTTTCTACATCTATCAAAGATTTATCTGTGTTACTTGGGATGTTAAGATAAACAATAAAAGTATACTATCAATTGCATAGGTAACAAAACTTCTTCTGAGTATAGAAGAGCAGATACAAACAGAAAGGTACTGAATTCCTGGATGCTGAATGAATAATTGGCTGTTTTAGTTTGTCTTATTCTTTGCATACTCACAAATTCAGCACATTCTGCTTCACATTCATTTTGCAGACTTTTTAAATCCATGGGTTTTTTTATCAGGAGATGTTTGCATATTTCTGGTTAAAAAAAAAACAGGCATTCCAAGCAAACCAATAATCTCACCCATTAAATCTGTTTTAAAAATTTGTAAAGCTTCAAAGAAGGTGACTCAGATAATGGCTTCAGTTGTGGTCCAAATTTACTCAATTACAACAGAGACAGTGGCTCTGACTTCAACTGAATCCAATGGGTATGGTAAACTTTTTTATTCCATGAAAGCATTGGATGAATATTATTTCAATGAGTTATAATGCTACCAAAGTTTGGCCACAATCCTGAATCCAAATAAACCACACTTACATAGTTCTTCTAGTTCTCATTTCCTTGACAGCATTATTGATAGTACTTTAGCAAAATACACAGACAGTGACTCATTTAATCAAGTTAATCTTCTTTGGTATTATCTCTTTTGATCTGATTGAAAGAAGTATCCTGGCATACCTCAGTATTGTTCACTTATTTGTACTGTATCACGGTGCCTTGTCATGGGATTGTTGCACCTGTTTGACTGTGGGAGCTCAGTTACGGCTAAGGAAGTCAATTCCCAGGCTGATAGCCATTGGTCATGGCTAGGTAATTCTGTATATAACTCCATCTCACAAAACTTTGGGAGAATTTTGCAGTCAAAACATTCTTCAGGTGTGTGGAAACTTTTATCACAGTCGCTGCACTAAACCACCTACATAGTAAAAATGTAATATATTATTTAACAAATATCTCATAAAAACAATATATGTAATATTTAGGAATATATTTTTCCTATTTGTGTTATTTATTGGGAGAAGCAAGAAACAATATATGAGATACTTGCATTTACACAGTTCCCTTTCTCAGTGTTGTGTATTCTTAGCAAGTCCTAAGTAACCTAATAATGTGAATATGATCCACCACTTATATATAATAATGGAATGACATCCCAACATATGAGAAACTGGGAGAATCCAGGAAACAAAAATAGCTTTTAAACGTTTAAAGATTTTCCTACCAATAATACATTACTCTTTTCAGCTGATGATTCCTTTCAGTCTAGCTAATGTTTCCTTTCTCAATAATTTACATTAGAGCAAAAAATTTCTTTAAGTTTGACAATAAAACATTTGACTGTAGTCAAACTTGAAATTGGCAACATAATTAGAATAACAAAACATAACAGTAAGTTTATTAGTTTTTATAAAATTTCAGAGTCATAACTGAAAAGAAAGAACTTTAAGATGTTTGCTACAGTATATCCTAAAATGATATTTAAAAATTTGGCACGGACGTAGATTGTTAAATTATTATGTGAATTATCTTGGTGACTTGATAAAAGAAGTCACAATATACAAAAAAATTAAAGGTTGGTGGAAGCTTATACAAAGGTACTGGAGGGGTATGTGACAGATCCATCTCCAGTAATATGTTCCCTGAAGAAAAAAAGTAAAAAGAAATTTTTTAAATTATATTATAAAAAGACTGTGAGTACTAAGGAATTCAGGAAGACTAAAAGTAGGCAGAATACAGCCTCTATTTTTGAAAATACAAGCTACTATGGAAGAATAGGCCTAAACCAGACATTTTCTGACAGATGAGGAATTCACCTATCCTTGGTACCTGGAAATATCATAAAGAAAGAATTAATGGAGGTTTCCAATAAACTACTTGCATGTGATTATGTGGTGGTATAAAAATATTGTTAACCATATATTTACCCTTTCTACTAAATGCTAGACCTGGTGAGGTAATTTTTGAACAGGTTTTAACAGGAAAAAAGCTGACTAAATTAAACTGAATTATTGTTTGGGAACATGAACATTGAGTCAAAAATAGCAATGAAAATCAGAAAGGATGATAGGCTGACCAAGAAGCCAGCTGCTAGTTTATCTGATTTTCTGCCAGTATGTTCACCCTCTATCATGCCAATTGGACCCCAGGCTGTAGGGCTGGCTAGAAATCATCCAGAATGTTTGGCTTCTCAGCTTGCCTAGTAGCCAGCTGTCATCCTTGGCTGTTGTGAAACCTGGCTAGCTCCTCAAGTTACCACCTGCCCAGATGGTTTTTCTCAAAGGTTTAAAGGGTTCTTTAAGTTGTCCTGCTATTCAGAATCCGGAGCTGTCTGACTTCCTTGTTAGCTACCCAGCTATGCTGCTGAGTAGGGGAAAGCTCTCTGTTTCTCATGTGGCTGAGAAGTGTTTCTGCTTTTTCACAAGCTGGAAAGTTGTACTTATGTCTAGTTGAGTGTATGGCCTGTCATTGGCCCAATTCTCCAAGTATCTAGGTAAAGAAAGGTTGGCTGGTGGGCATTGAAACAGATAGTTCCATTTCAGCAGCTATTCTGTAATGTTGACATTTTTTTCTCCCAAGGAATGAAAAAAAAGCAGTGACATGTAGAATTTCCCATAAAATAGAATCATAGAATTGTTTTGGTTGGAAGATCATTGAGCCCAACCATTAACCTAGCATTCTCCAGTCCACCTGTAAACTACATCCCTAAGAAACCCATCTACATGTCTTTCAAGTACTTTCAGGGTTAGTGACTCAACGACTTCCCAGGGCAGCCTGTTCCAATACCTGATAACCCTTTCAGGGAATAATTTTTTCCTAATATCCAAACTGAACCTCCCCTAGAGCAACTTGAGGTTATTTCCTTTCATGCTGTCACTCGTTACCTGGGAAAACATACACCCATTTCACTACAACCTCCTTTCAGGTAATTGTAGAGAGTGATAAGGTCTCCCCTCAGGCTACTTTTCTCCAGGCTAAACAGCCCCAGTTCCCTCAGCTGTCCTCATAAGATTTGTGCTCTACACCCTTCACCAGCTTCATTGCCTGTCTTTGGACACATTCCAGGACTGCTATGTCTTTCCTGTACTGAACACAATATTTGAGGTGTGGCCTCACCAGTGCTGAGTACATGGGGATGATCATTCCCCTGGTCCTGCTGGCCACACTATTTCTGATACAAGCCAGGATGCTGTTGGCCTTTTTGGCCACCTGGCTACACTGGTGGCTCATATTCAGCAAGCTGTCAAACAACACTCCCAGGTCGTTTTTCTCTGGGCAGCTTTCCAGCCACTCTTCCCCAAGCCTGTAGTGTTGCATGGGGTTGTTGTGACCCAAGTGCAGGACCCAGCACTTGGCATTGTTGAATCTCATACAGCTGGCTTCAGTCCATTGATCCAGCCTTTCCAGATGCTTCTGTAAAACCTTCCTACCCTCAAGCAGATCAACACTTCTGCCCAATTCAGGGTTGTCTGCGAACATACTGAGAGTGCGCTTGATCTCCTTGTCCAGATCATGGATAAAGATATTAAAGATATTTAGTAGATGTAAATTACTATTTTTTTCTTTCAGATATCTATAGAATCATAGAATGTCCTGAGTTGGAAGGAACCCACAAGGATTTTTGCATCAAACGACTTGTCCCTGCATAAGACGATCAAAAAATTCTTACCACATGTCTGAGGGTGTTGTCCAATCACTTCTTGAATACAGTCGGGCTTGGGGCCATGATTACCTCTGAGGGAACATGTTCCAGTGCTCTACCATCCTCTGAGTAAAGAACCTTTTCCTAATATCCAACCTAAATCTCCCCTGGCACATCTTCCTGCCATTCTCTCGAGTCCTAACATTGGTCACCAGAGAGAAGAAATCACCACCTACCACTCCTCCTTCCCTTTGTGAGGAAAGTATAGCCACGATGATGCTTCCCCTCAGTCTCCTCTTCTCCAAGCTGAACAGACCTAGTTGTTTTAGACATTTCTCATATCCTTCCTTTCTAAGCCCTTCGCCAATTTTGTAGCCCTTCTCTGAATACTCTCCAGTAGGTTTATATTCTTTTTATATTGTAGCGCCCAGAACTGCACACAGTGCTCCAGGTGAGGAGCATTGAAAAATCATGAAGAGAGGTTTTGCTATGACATAAGCCAACTCTTTAAGTACCCTTGGATGAATCCCATCAGATCCCATTGATGGGATCTGCTGGAGCAGAAAATCCTGCACAAGTTCAGGGTTGAATGTGAGTTTATCATTCTCACAACAACGGTTCTCTAACAAATGGCTCTGGGGATCCCAAAGCTCATCTTCAGTGTTCAAGACAAAGAAAGCATTAAACATCTCATCTTTCTCTATGTTCCTGTTTATGAAGTGACCATGTTCATCAAGTAATGGGCCAGTGTTATTTCTGGCTTGTCTTTTGCCATTTTGCCATATTTTAAAAGCCCTTTTTATTGTCCCTCACAGTACTGGCCAGCTTCAATTCTAATAGAGCTTTGGCCACATGAATTTCCACCCTACGGTGGTGAGCAACATCTCTGTAAGTCCTTCCATGATGCCTGACCTTGCTTCCACTGACCATACACTTTCTTTTTTTTTTTTTTTGCCATAGTTCAAGAGGAAGATCCCTACTTTTATCCTTGCCTGCTAGATTTTTGACATTTTGGAATTGCCTGCTCTTGTGTTTTTAGGTGGTGGTACTTAAAAAATTACCAACACTGATGGACCCCAGCAGCTTCCAAAGCTTTTTCCCAAGGGACCTTACTAAGTAGTTCTCTGAGCAACCTGAAGTCTGTTTTCCTCATTTCCAGAGTTGAAGTCTTGCTGGCAGTTTTCCTCCTGTAAGCATAGATTTTAAACCTGACTGCTCTGTGGTCTCTGTGACCAGTCACCACTTAGCCCACAAGACCCTCTCTTTTAGTGAGCAGCAAATCTAGGAAGGCATCTTTCCTGGTTCCCTTAGTACCTGTACCAAGAAGTTATCATCCAGATGCTTTAGGAATCTTCTGGACCTTTTTGTATCAGCTGTATGATATTCCCAGTTGACATACGGCAAATAGAAGTCCCCATAAGGACAAGGGCAGATGACTTAGAGGCTTCCCTTATTCCTTAAAGAATAAGTGACCAGTGTCATCATCCTGGCTGGGTGGCCTACAGCAGACTCCCATGACAACATCCGCTTAATTTTTCTGTCCCTTGATCCTTACCCACAGGCTTGCAACTTTGCCATCACCATCTGCAAGCTGCATGTATTCCAGCCTTTAACCATTCATCATTATATACCAGTCACTGGACTCATCCCACGAGGTTTCACTAATGCCAGTGATATCATATACCTGAGACTGGGCCAAGGCTTCAAGCTCATCTTGCTTTTTCCTCATGTGGTGCACATTAGTGTAGAAGCACTTCAAGTGTGATTCATCTTGCTCATCACCTCATGGTGCAGTCTGAAGAACCTCCCTAGCACACAGCTCCTCGAGTTTTGGCATGCCATCCCATTGTTCATCACTGACTAGCCTGGTAATGCCCCCTTCCTCCTTCCAATCTAGTTTAAAGCTCTATCAATCAGTCCTGTTATCTCCTGAGCAAAACCCATTTTCACCTTCTGAGAGAAGTGTGTCCCATCAGATGTCAGTTGACCTGGTGAAGAATAGATCATCCCATGGTCAAAAAACCCAAAGTTCTGCCAATGACACGAGCCTCAGAGACATGTGTTGATCAGCTGGGTCTGCCTGTTCAATTCTACATTCTTGTGGTCTACTGAAAGGTTTGAAGAAAAAATTACCTGAGCACCTTATCCTTTGACCAACTACAACAAGGCTCTGAAACCCCTTTTGATTGCCTTTAGGCTTCTCTTTGTTACCTCTGCTAACATGAATAACCAATAGCGGTTGATAGTTTGAGGACCTTAGCAGCCTAGGGAGTTGTTGAGTCACATCTCTTCCCCTGGCCCCAGGGAGGCAGCAGACTTTCCTGTGGGTTGGGTCTAGTGGGCATATCGGACCCTCTGTTCCCTTCAGAAAGGAATCACCTATGACAACTACCCTTCTTTTCCTATGAATATAAGTGTTTTTGATGGGTTTGATGTGTTTGATGCTATACATAGCACATGCTATACATACATATATGTTTGATGATATACATTCATTAAGTATGAAAAACACTAAAAAGAAAAAAATATTTTTAATTAATATAAATACAACAAGATAAAAAAAAATCCCTTGTCAAGCAATCTATAAAACTAACATAAATAATAGATAAAATAGTCTGAAAACCAAATTATTTAATTATTAATTAAAAGTAGGATCAACAGCAATTATGAGCTCTTCTCAATGGCATACTAAGGTTTGTTTATCAGTAAGGGGCAGAAACTGCAAAGTCACTGCAGTATTCCTGATGCCACAAAACATTCAAAAGTGATTTAGTAAGTGATACTGTATTCAACTAAAAGGTAAACTGTTTATTGAGATTAAAAGTAGTTTTAAAAATAAAAGCCTAGTTTGGAAACTAAATACTCTGTCGATTCAATGGAGTTTTTCAATTAGTTGTTCAATTCTACTGATGACATTCTTCTTCAAATGTGTATATTTTATACATTCCTACTAAAGGGTAGTTTCAAATGGATGCTGCATTTTATTCATATATTATATTCCACATTTGCCATTCCTTTTCTCTCTTACTGAGGAAGTAAAAATGGAACACATATTTTCTGTGACCTTCTGTGAACAGTGCAGATGTAAAGCATTCTCCACTGATCTGTCTGTGGCACCTTTCGTTTCTCTTTCATTCTCCCTCAATTCTCTCCAAACTGGTGTTACAGGGTCAGTGTTAAGAATACAGAAACAAAGTGCATAGTGCTATAACACAGATTTTTTAAACAGCTTCATTCAAAACAAGCAAAATGTACAGAAATCAACACAATTAATTTTGTAAAACACTTTGAGCATTACATGTAATGACCTGAAGAACTAAACAGAGAACTTGTGCCATAATCCAGTGAAAAGTACAGCATTCAATCACAAACCTTTGCTACAAAAAAAAAAAAAAAAAAGCAAACTTCTAAGAAAATATTCTCCTCCCTCTTTTTCAAAATGTCTACAGCTTTCTGAAGGAAAGAGAAAAGTTCTAAGAGATTCATTGCTAGGAGATTAATTTGCCAGCACTCTACTGTCAAAGGGCTTCAAGGCTCCTCCATAATTTTAAACTTTGGACTTCTACTCCTCAATATGTAGGAGCTCTTACTGAGGAATCATGTTCCTGGAGTTAATTTGCTTGCTCTTGCTTTAAACGAAAAATACATGTCTGATGTTAACAGAGCTGCAGAATTTGATTCAGAGGATGATTGCTAATTCTTAGCAGCAGATAATTTACACTGGTGCCTTACAACGTCAGTCATTTCTGTGCTTGGAACAAATAATTCATGTCTAAGTAAGTGTTCCAGATACGAGATTCTATTGGGCAGTGGAGAATTAAGAAGGAAAAGAGGAAATAACTACATACAAGGAAAATTAAGATACACAAAAAAATTAAAATAAAGATATTTTAAGTTACATACTAGAAAAAAATGTTAACTGAATCTATCACAATAACGCATAGAAATATGTTGTTTCTGATGGCTCAACTAGAATAACTGAAGACTTCTTGTATTTTGTTTTATATACAGATGATACCAAAATGTTTTTAGAACCCTAATTCTAGATGCCAGGAAGAATGACAATCTGAGATATAATCCTCTCCTGTGTAATGCAACCCAAAACAATTACTTTCTAAATGAGTTTGATTTTTCCCTTACTGTAGTGCTGTCAGATAGCAACATGCTCTCTGGGGACTCTATTCATGCTGAGATAGCACCAAACAGTGATTGCACTGCTGAATCAATCTGTAATCAATCTTTCATCCAACAGATCTCCTTTAGTATTTTTTCTTTGATTACTGTCTAATGGGAAACATAACACGTTAAAGAATAATGAAGTTTCAATCTAATTGTATCTTGGCTGTAGAACCTCTAGGCACTCTTTTGCAGCCTCTGATCAAATGACTCTAACTGTCCATGTTTATCCACATGGTCTATAGAAAGGTTATATGATTTACAAGATTTCTTTTTAGTGTAAGCATATGTTAACTTTCAATACATTATTTAACAGCTTTTCCAGTCTCTATGAAGTTATTTATCTGGTTTCTATTATGCTTACAATTTCTAATTAACAGTTATTTTTTTCTCTCTTATAAGAGGGAACTTTTACTTTCATCAGTACTGTTCAGTGAGTACATTAGCACACACTGCTTTGAGAGCACATTCATTGCATAATGAAAGTAACAGATAATTCTAAAAATACCCATCTATCTCTAAGCCAAAACCATGTTTCAATGAACCATTTAAGTTTTGATTCCTATTATTAATTCTTTTTTGATACATTTCCTACTTTGGCAAAGTATTATATTACTAAAACAATGAATGAGAAATGAGGAAGTATTTAGTTAAAAGTGTATAAAATTTTTAACTTTGAATATTTTTATTATCAGTCATAAAATACATGTAAATTCCAAACAAATCATATGGTATTAAGTTCAGTAACAAAAGGAAAATGACCAACCTTTAGTCAATATTATGTTAACTTTCATGCAGTAATGAATATATTGTAACGTTGATTAAGGGTAAAGAAGGAAAAACATTTACAAGAAAGTATTTTAAAGGTTGTTTGGTTTATTTCCTTGGCTGAAAATGCAAGATAACCGTGTTCAAAGTATACAGTACTCTTCAGAATTATTCTCAGTTCCTTTGGGGTTTATGTGTTTGTTTTGTTGTTCTTGTTATAATATGTCTTTGTGGGACTACTTTTTATATGTTACACTAACAACACTATTGTTAAGTGCCATCACTTTCTCCTTTCTGAAATTGCCTGCTCCAAAACTTGATCTTTTTTCTCATTTCTGATAGTTCACAAACTGTTTATCTCAGATGGTAAAATGTCAGGAAAGATATTTACATTTATAGTCTTCTTGATGGAAAATGTAGGAAGACAAAACTTCTAAGGTAAGTGGAAATGCAAATTCCCCTTTTCACAACTGATGTCTGCAGTTGTGGTGAAAACATTTCCATTCAAAGCCAACACTTCCAATCTTACCTTTGAGACATCTGACTACCTTTGAGACATTCTTCCTGCAGTTTTCTGCAGTTTAATTTTCATGTGTACAATCCTCCAGAGCTAGTCTGTCTAACTATATATGTATGCTTGAGAAAAACTTGGATGTGAAAAATATGAGCACAACATTAAAAGCATTGAACTCTTATCTGCTCTAAAAGAGAAGACCTCTGTGTTCCAAAAGCAATATGGTCAGTGGAGTTGTGTTGATTTTCATAAGCAGAATATCTCAGGCTAAATTGCTGTAGCTTTTAATAAAGAAAATATTTACCATGTTTCAGACTTCAAAGAAATACTGTCCACATCACTAAATTGCTTTCCATGAGGTTTTGTCAGTTTTTGCATTACTTCCTGATACAGTCTATTTCAAAAATTTTGAGAAAACAAATCTTGAAGTTGGCTATTAGAAGTTGCAGGAACTGTGCATTTTTATTTGATGTGTATTTGTTTGAAAAATAGGAACATATATATTTGTACATATACACTCATGCTTTTTCCCTCTGTCTTGCTTGGTAAACATAACTGCTCTTTTTTAAGTAATTAATAGAATCACAGAATGGTTTGAATTGGAAGTAATCTTTAAAAACCAACTGGTCCAACTCTCCTGCCATGGGCAAGGTCTCCTTTTAATACACCAGGTTGCTCAAAGTCTCATCAGGCCTTGAACACTTCCAGGAATGGGGCATCCACACCTTCTCCGGGCAGCACGCTCCAGTGTCTCATCACCCTCATAGCAAAAATATTTCTTTCTGTGTCCAATCTAAACTTACCATATTTCACTTTAAAATCCTTGTCCTGTTACCACAAGCCCTAGTAAAAATTCTCTCTTCATCTGTTTTATAGGCCGCTTTCATATACTGAAAGGCTGCAACACTATCTCCATGGAGACCTTTGTTCTCCACACTGAAAAATGCTAACTCTCAGCCTTTTATTTACCATTACCCCTTTTCCCTCCAACCTCTCAAATATTGTATATTTCTGACACTTCTAATTTTTAATATCTTCATCTTCTTCCCTCTGCCATTGATTAATGCACATCAGTTCCTGTGACGGGTAGACTTTGGCCAGCTGCCAAATACCCATTAGTCAAACTCTTGTTTCCCCTCCTCAGCAAGAAAAGGATACAAAAGGTCATGGCTCAAGATAAAGACAAGGAGATGACTTACCATTTACTGTCACAGACGAACAGAAAACTTGGTGAATTTAGGGCAAATTATGGTAGATTTAGATAGTAAGATACAAAACCAAATTTAAAACAAGACCTTTCCCCAACCTGACCTTTTCCAAGGCTCAACTTCACTCCCTCATTCCTAACTCCTCAACCACCTTGTCTAGTAATTTGCTCCTGGTATAGAGTAGTCTGATTAGTCATATGCTCTATGGTGATGATATCAATAAGTATGGACCACTGGCAGGATGATAATGTTCTCCACATTGAGACTCAAATTTGTACCAAAAGTTTTATGTAGGTCAATATTTAGTTGAGGAAGAGTGCTATTTACTATTCAGTATCTAAAATAAAGCTAAACAGGCTATATATTGGATAAGTATTAGTATTTTAAAGAAATTGGGGACATCACTTAGAGTTCATTCAGCTTCTTTACTATCCAAAGATCTGATTCTATGATAAAAATGCTATACTGCACTTATCTTCTCATGTCTTTCTCCCCATCTTACTTCAGAGGCTGTGCTGATAGGAGATACAGAATTTCCTCTATAAGATTTGTACCAGCAAGTTTTTCCCTATAGCAGGGCATTCTTTCCAAAAGCTTTTAGTATGTTTTATACTGCTGAAGAGATGAAATAATTTTCTGCTGTGTTAGTAAGAAATACCTGTGTGTTTTTGAAAAACAAAACAAAACCAAACAAATAAAACCTTCTAAAAATCCCCTACTTGTAATGAACCATTTTAGAGTCAGTTTCTCTGGTTTCTTTTTGTTTGGTTGGTTAGTTGGATTTGTTTGTTGGGTTGGTGGTTTTAATTAAAATGTTCTTGCAGTTTCCCTCATATTGTAACATAAGGGAAATATTTTAATATTATTAATGCACTGTAATACATTCTGTTATTATATCCCACATTCCTTGAAATCAGTTTTGTTGATTTCTAGTTTCTAATACATTTTACTCAGAACTTTAAAAAAAATCTTAAGTAAGGACATTTCTTTAGCAGCTAACATTAAATTATACAAAAGATTAAATATTACAGTGATGAAACAAATTCTTTTTTTCACTGGATCACATTTAACATTTCAATGCTGGTACACTATCTCGTCTACTTATATGTCTGAACTCTAAAAATGCTGGTTTCTGTTTGCAGCAAAGCTAGATCATTCAGATTCTCTTCCAAGATATTAATAGGGCTTTTTTGTTATCTACTCGTGGTGAACACCTGTAATAATTTCAAAGACAAAAATAAAATAAACCCAAATACAGGTGGCTGTCTTGCCTGTTCCAGGCTAATTGCTGGTATAATAGATCTTGTTTCTAGAAATTACACAAAGAGATTTCTCTTCCAGTTAGCTGTAATTTTCTCATTGTTACAATTCATCACGAAGTCTTAGTATAAAAATCAGTGTTCTTAACAGAGGTAGTTATCTGCAGTGTAACTGCAATCTTTGTACCTGACAAAAGGGTGTCCCAGGGAACACAGATGAAAACACTTCTTCTGATTGCAGCTACTTGACTTTTTTCATTTTCTTTCATAACCTGTGTCCATTTGTGGTAGGAGAGTGACAGAATTATAAATCAGACAGAAATATCTTAAACTACAACTAGCAAGGAGATTATTAGCAAGTTCTTCTGGAACACTATACTTTAATTACATTAAGTTTTATATTGAAAAAATGCAATCTAAAAAGCACTATGATTTTTCTTCTCTCAGACATGATAACATTGTAATGGTCATTACGTTTGAAGCTACCTAAGTACAAAATTATAAAGTCAGAATAGGAAATGCACCAATAGAGCAGTTTTATGTACTATATATTTAATTTGAGAAATACTTATTTTCACCCACCAAAAAAATGATATAGAATTTCTTTTTCTGAAAACTTGGAGAAGGGCTTTTTATTTTATTTTACTTATCTTGTTTTACTTTCTTATTTTACTTTATTTTTTTTCCTTTGAGATAAGTCCATTTTCTTTATAAACTGGGCATTACAAAATAATATTCTGGATGACTGAATTTTTGAAAAAGGGATTAAATATTTTTCAGTCTTTTATTTTATTTTTTTGTTTTTATTTCTTAACTTGACTACTGGTAGTGGCTGTTTTCTGGTTAAAACATAATTCCCTTGTGGTGAGAAAGAGTAAAAGTCTGAAAAAGGCAAATTGGTACATGGATCTGTTAAATAGTATGTCACGATTTTTTATAATATCACTATTTCAAATCTAAAATAATGAGGATTTCCAGTAGAAGATAAAAAATGTGAGGTATGAAAGGTCAGTGAAAGATAATATTTTAAAAATACTGATAACAGAAAGAATGAAAGAATGGTCTCAGAGTGTAAAAACAGTTAAGTTCACATGACCAAATTATAGAAAAAGCTTTCTTGTCTCACTAATACTTACCTTGAGCTAGTACCCACCTACAAGTAAAATCATAGTCAGAGGATTTTGATTAATATAATTTTATCAGAATGAAACTCTTAATCTTTTGCTTTCCTATTTTTTCAAGGAAACAAACAAACAGAAAAAAATCCCAAAAGCACACAGTAAAAAAACATTTCACACTTTTTCTTTCTTGTAGTACAGTTTGTAGGAATAAAGCTGATATGCACAATTCACTGGTTTTTTTTATCCAAAATCCCAACTGGACTTTTTTAGATTGCTGTTCTACCGGTTCTGGTATTTAGCAACAGATTAGAAGGCATTGCATAAATTTAATAAGCACTTCATCTTGGTGTTTCACTGTTTGTCTTCATGAACATAATAAAATTTTATGGTTTTTTTTTAATCTGTTGATGATTATTACTAAAAAATACCAGTATTGAGTCTTTAAGCACTGATTCTGTCAACTGACTTAAGTTGTATGAGAAACAAAATGAAGGTGCTGCTGACCCTGCAGCTTGAGATTTAGCTACTTGAGAAGCTCATAAAGTTGATTAAGCTTGAGAATTGTATAGGTGTTTGTATCTTTGTGTGGCCTCCAAGTAGCAACTGATGATACCCTCCTTTATTCGTGGGATGAGTTGCTCAGTCAAGTTGCTTGTTAGTAATTTTACTGTGTAGACCATTAGTCTGAAAGTATTATGAATTACAGTTATGGAAAACTTCAGAGAAAACTTTCCAGATAATTCAATTTTTAGTCTTTCACTTATACACAAATATTTATTTTACTCTTTGCTGTGAAACACTCCCTAAGGAACACATGACTTTCTTGCCTGCATTGGGTAGCAGTTCAATTTCCCTTCCCTAGAAGTTAGAAAAGAGATCTTAAGTTCCATTTATGTTTCTTATGCACCAAAAAAAAGTACAAGATACCTCATAATATGTAGGCATTTCTTCTTCAAAAGTGTACAGAAAGTAATCAAACATAACACCATCTTTTGAAACCTACTGTTTTGTTCAAACAAGCCTATTTCCTAACACTATTAGTATTACTGTAGATAATATTATTAAATAGTCCTGAAAACAATGTCTACATTAAACAACACATTTCCTCTTTATTTTTGCAACTTTCACTTAAAGAAGTGGTTTCATAACCCTTGTGTGGTGAAGTCAAAAACTCTTGAGAGCAGCATTGGGAAGTCTAGCATAACACTGTTTTTATGCTATTGGTTTTCAGCCAGAACAAAGAAGTGTCTGCAGTAGCGATTCCAGTCAAAGGAACATAACATTTCATTTCTTAGTAGTATCTTTAGAAAAAATGAATGTAGTTATAACACATTGCAAGAAATACAAGATAAATGGCTAAATACATATTTATCACTATTTTATTTATTGATGAATAATAATTCTCCAAAACAAGTAATTAAAATACATTAACATTTGTTCTTTCTAACAGTCGTGCCCTTAAGAGAGAAATGAGCAATACTCTGCACAAACATATAACAACCATTAACAGCAGCAAATGTATTAATATAGTCCTCCTTAATATTCATTTCTATTTCTGTGATTTATATCTAACCTATGAAAATCTTGGACTATTTTTTTCTCATATCCTCCTAACAGACCAATTGTCTAAAACATTTTATGCAATAACTACTAGAGCGTTATCATGCTGTGCAAAATTTCAGAATCATTGCATTTCTATTCCAGAAGTATTTGGTAGCTGCCCTGCATTATTATAACTCTAGGCATTTGCAGATATTTGATTATTTTACTAGCATTAGTGCATAGATAATTTATTTTAAATTGCATAAATCATAAATAATAATTTCAAATCACTGTAGAAATTGTTAGCTAAAACCTATAGTCTATAATGTGCAAATGTTTGGGATATAGCCATATGTGAATCTGTGCTTCCCTATTAACTTTCAGGTTATTTATTCTGAAACAATTTTTGACATAAGTATTGAAAATGCCAGAGGGAACATATTGCTGGTCACAGTGCAGATCTGAGAAATAAAAAGATACTTTGGTTAAACTGTTACAGTTAGGAGCAGCATTATTGTTGTACCTTAAAAAAAAAAAAAAAAGCATCAGATTTCACTTTGATAAAACAAATAAGTAAATCTGATTATGAGGGTAAGTACTTATGGAAAAATAAATATAAATATCTATTGGGTTATACAGTTCTGGATATGAAACTAAGTGGATAAGTAAATGTCTATGGAGACAGAGTTACACTGGTTGGAGGATATTGTTGATCTGAATTTTCGGTAATGTATCTGGTGTCCTTTCCTGGATATTAGACACATTCCTGGATAAACCAGCTCTGGGAGCAACGGATTCAGAATATCAGATGGCTTAGAAGTAATAATGTGGGAAACTAACTTTATTCTTAGTAAGAGCTAAGAATAGTAAACACTAATTTCACCTATAACACTTCTGACATATTTTGCTTGCCATGCATTTACTGATAGCATTGAAAACCAAAAAAAATAAATCACTTTGGGAAAGCACATAATACATAAAGATGATCCATTCAAAGTTTACAGAAAAAAATTGTATGTAAGAGTATATTTCCATATTCACATGTTGAATGTTTATTTTTAAAGGTGTATCTTTACAATATATCTTACTTATAGGATACCTCTTACTGCTGTAAAGGTAAATGTTCTCAATTTAAACCCAAAATTTTGGATATATATTGTTTTATATATTCTATATTTGACTCTTAACATGTTACAGAAATGGCAGTTCAAGAGGTTGAAGATACATAGACCTTAAATCTTTATTTTTACATGAAAAGCATAGTCTGTGAGTAGTCCAGACTGACAGTCTCTTTGCACAGATGGTGAACCACACAACACAGTAAAATAAACAAACAAACAAATAAATAAATAAATAAACAAATAAATCCTAGCTACAGTAACTTCATTGAAAAATTATAGATTTGCACCATGATTTGTACCACATTTTGATGTGAAGATGCTATATGGAAAGACTGATTACGTTTGCTCTCAGCAATCACAAGGATTTTTTGAATTAACTATGACACATTCAGAGTATTTCCAAAATTTTCATAGAACAAAAGGTACTCTTTCACTGTAAATCTCCTTTCCATGGATGATAAGAGACACTATTTTCACTCTCCAGGATTTCTGTATCTAAAGTACTTTCCATTAAGGGGTAAAGGCTACTTTTCCTCAAGAAAATTAAAACATTATTCTAACCATGTAAGTAACTATGTTCTAGTTTATCTTTCATGGGATAGAAACAGGCTTTCAGACATTACATTTCTTGAAAAGTTTGAAGCGGGAAAAAGGAAAATAAAAACTTTAGTGGATTATTTTTCATTAGAACTCCCTTCCATATTCTAAATATTAATCTGTAATGAAATAAAGTTATAATTCTTTAACCAGTATGTTTTAAAATCAGATTCCTTAGCCCACATAATACAGGAAATCAAACCAAAATGTCCTAACATGCTTTTTATGTTGTAAAACCCATAAACTCAGAGAAAAGAAGAAAAGAAAGAAAAAAGGCATAAGGCTGGAATTTTCTAATGTTCATGTACTACTGCAATCTTAATTTAAGCATGCAAGTATAAAGATTGTGCCCAGAAATTATGTAGAGAACTGCAGGTATACCTAGACTTGAATTATGCTGGTTGCTCCATTGTTTCTCTGCCCCTTCTTCAATTTGTTTGTTATGAATATTTTGTTTTCTTGTTCTTTCAATTTTTCTATTTTCGATCAGGTTTAACTAATGTTTTCTCAGTCCATTTTAATATATATTTTTTTCAGAATTTTTTAAAAGAAATGTGAACCAAGTACTAACAAAATAGAAGTCCAAGCTTCAATCCTACATAATTTTAGTAGATTCATGTACAAAACTGAATTGCACAACAGCGTTTCTTTTCCTACCTCAAATTTACTCTCCAGACATAAAAGCTTGGCATATCCATAATACATACCGATAATTTTTATTCTCAGTTTACATGATTTGTTCTTGTCTATTGTAATAAAATGTGGTATGTGGGAAAATAAAGTGTTCCTGATATTCTTTTTGGCTTAAACTAAATTCTTGCTTTATCACACTGGGTAAAAGCATTCATTTTGAAAGCTGGAGGTGGTTTTATTCACAGTAGTGCCTTGTCTCATAAAATTAATTGCTCAGACATGTTCTGTAGTACACTAAGCAAATCCTTGATGGCTTCTAGAGGCTTTACAATAGCCTAGGAAATGTCATACTTTGCTGTGGTATATTACACTTGTAATAGTAGAGTCAGTAGTTATAGAACTATAGCTGTAGTCATTATAATCAAACTGTAAAGATAATGACATTGTAGAAATATATTTTCTTTCTCCCCAAGGACAGTTTTGGAGGACTGTTCTACAAAGTGCTCTATGGAGATATCTGAAATGACTGGTAGGCTTCCTCCTATGAAACATTGTAAGTATCACAGCACAGAGCTGGGGAAGCTATACGTGATGTGTGCTTACCAAGGACTTTTAGAATTGGTTTCCTTAAGATGTCTGTGATTCCTACAAGACAGAAGTTCAAATGTAACATTATTTAAGAAAGTAGTCAACAATGGCAAAATGCTGAAAGACAAAGCCCAACAAAACATGATTTTAATCAATATCCACACAGGCTGGAATTTAAAACACTGAAAAATAAAGCTTCCCAAAAAAGGCAATAAACCCATTCTAGCATGTGGGCTCAATCAAGCAATTATCTTACATATTAACTATTAGATTTGAAGCAACCTCAGTATAGAATGCTCACTTAGACAGTTCTGTATTTTTTATTCTTTATCTTCATTTATATACTGCACAATATTTACTTTTTTCTTCAGAAAGACAGGATCAAATACATAAAGATAGGTAAGTGTTTTTGTGAAAGGCTAGGAGATGAGGTTCAAAAAGACTCCCAGGCATGAAGATGATTGGTCTCCTAACAATTAATTCTCTGCCTGGCCCTGTGAATTCTCTAAGCCAGTTATGGACACTTAGGTTTCCAACTGTCACAGAAATTTTACTTCTTTTTTTTTTTTCCTGCACAGTGTAACAAATTCAACAAGAAAGATAAAGAACAATTTCCTCTTCAGCCTTGCCTATGTGTGATTAACTGTTTCTTTTTAGATGTACACTGATATCATTTCAGACCAAAAGAAACTCAAAGTTCGTATTGCTGAGTAAATAGTTATTGATTTAGCATACTAAGTTTCTATCCTTTCTCATTTATGTCTTGAAAGTAAAAAGTTATGTATTTTGCATGAGGCATTTGACGTGACATGACCATATGTTTTTCAAACCAATGAAACTTACTTGGCTGTAGATGAAATATAGATCTAGAGCTGCCCAACTCTGACAAAATGACTTAAAAGAAATGCAGCACTTTCAGTGCTTAAGTAACTTTACATCCAAAACTCTTATGCTTATTGACTCTCAGGGATGCAGGCAGTTCTGCAGTATTGTTGCTGATTTTCAAACATGACTTAAATTCCATCCACACTAAAATATTTGAAGTGCTCCTTTTCATCTGACTCACAGACTTAGATGAGGACTCAGTGGGAGAAGAGAACAAGCTCAAAATAATGTCATGTACTTGTGAAAAGGAAAATCAGACAATAATGCCCTTGACTTATATCTCCTGAAGTACTAAAAAGAGAAAGATCAAAAATAGAATAAAAGAATAAGAAAGAATAAAAGTGGAGTAAATAACAAAAAGAAAAAAATATTTTATGCAAATTTAAGGCAAAACCCCTATATGCCTAGTTTTATAACTGAGCATTTATTCCCTCACTGAAATACGCATTTTGTTTGCCCTGGGGGAAGTAACCATCTAATAAAAGAGTGGATAGCAACCAGAAAACAACTTTGTTATTAAATACGTAAAGCTATTATATTTGGGCATTTTTAAGAGTCTGAGCCCTAGAAATATAGTGACAACCTAGGAATCCCCCCAGCCATTTTGGAGTTTATATATGATAAAGAATAAGAGAGTCTTCAACTGCAGACGTAATACTCCAAGGAACACTAACTCAAAGGGGGTCTCTGGTGGGCTACTTTTATACCATCATTGAATCTGAGCTTGTGGTTATTTATGGTAGTGGTCTAGAAACTTCTCTCAACCAAAGCATTTCATTGGTCAAGGGCCCTGTCTGTCAGCCAAAGGGTTCATACACATCCATCATCCCAGAAGTTTCTGATGCTTTTGAGCAGGGGAGTGGGAGGTGTACCTGTCAGAGTAATTCCTTTTTTTGTAGCTAGGAGTGGTTAGTTGTGCATCTCTGTCATCACTCTCAGCATGTCAATCAAACTAATGATGCAGTGAAATGCTTTTATTGGTTTTGATGCTGCTGTGTGAAATTGCTGTTTAAAGAAAAAGACACTGATTTTTGAATGGGACAGACCCTATTTACTCTCCAACAATTGCGGGTTTGCCTCAAAATGGTTTTACAAAACATCTCTGTGTGATTAATACTGTGAAAAAGTAACCTCATTTAGTACAGTTATTTGTCAAATTAATGAGATTTTAGTGGATCTAGATTCAGTATTTCCATGAAGCACTGATACTGGCTTGTACATGAAAGACAAGTTGCCAAATAGTGCACTTTATACCAAGGGACAGTCAGCAGTGGAGTTACCGGTATTAACGTAAGCAGCTATTGTGGATTGGAGAGCAACAGCACATACATTCATGGAAGACTAAAATTACTAACCTAGTCATATTCACTTACGAAGTAAGACGGTTCAGCCGGTCCTTATAATGGTGGATATTTCTATAAGGCTATATTCTGCCAGTTGACCATGAATAAGGATGGTCTGCATCAGTTTAACTGGAAACTATTACTTATAAGAAGAAATGAATACCAGAAAATCTTGAAGAGTTGCCTCACCCTACACTAAGCTGCCATTAATCCCCAGTGAATTAATATTAGTTTTAAAATCACCAAGAATCTGACCCTCCCAATCTAAAATATTTTTTAGACAACATCTGTAAAAGTAGATATGTGAGTGTATGTAGTGCATATGTGGATCATATAGAAAAAAATGTCTTGTGGATGGTTACAAAAAACTGACCATGTTAAAAAGCAAGATGACCATCAGCCCCCAACTGATGCTGTTAAGAGGAAAATGATAATCAAGATTAAACAGTAACCAGTGAATACTGAGGAGACTATTGAAACAAACTAAGAGTAAATCGGAACAACAGTATAAAACAAACATGTAAATCAGCAACATGGCAGTAGAGACCAAGTAGAGGAAAGAGCAGTAGTGTGAATCTGGTTTGATATGACCAGAACTTCTGCCTAGACAGAAGAGAGCAGTCTCTCCATCAGGTGCTCGTAGCAGCCTGCATCTGTTTCTGGAGTGATGGTGCTGGCTGCAGTGTGTGGGGACGCACAGCCTAGGGGGGCTATATGTGGCCTTCTGTGGGGCTTTGTCACTGGCATTCACATTACCACAGTATGGGGAGCAGCATGGGTACATATAAAGGTGGAGTATCCACATCTCCAACAGAGGTGTGTGCTAGTAGGGGACCCGATAGTCCCAGAAGAGGGACATCAGCTTGTAGCCCACATGCCCTGGAAGAGTGTGTGTGTGGCCACATAAATATGAATGAATATTTGTCTAGGATTAGAATTCACTGGGAGTGTTTACCGAAGGCTGTGTAGAGATCTACAGGTGTTTATTAACATTTCATAGGTGGCTAGTATTGTGGTATATCTGTTTTACTACTGCTACTGATCCTTCTCATGTGGTTCACTGATTTATGTTTAATTATGGATTATTAATAAATATATAAAAAGCTTTGATTTTGATTTGATTTGAACTACCTAAACTGAGCAGTTTTTCTTTGGGACACAGATGCATAGGAAGGATACGGCAAAAATAACAGTACATCACAGTACAGGTAAAAGGGATGGAATTGAACATATAGTACAACAGTTTATGTAATGGGTTTTCCACTGCAGTGCAAAATTAAAGCAAAGAACTGATAGAGCCAGTTCATGCTCTCTGGTACTCCTTTTCATTTTCATCATAATCAGATTTAATAGTGGAACCTGGAAAATAAATTAAGGGTAAAATCTTGAAAAGTACAGAGGTGCCCAGCCTATTAGAAACTACCAAGGTTTAACAAGCTCCCAAAAGAAAAATGCACTTACATCCATATAGGCCATATAGTTGTTGTTATAATCAATATATTTTTTCTGTAAGAAATCTAGTCCAGCAACATCTTAAAATACATGCATTCTCAGGATTTAACTTTTGAATGTGTCATCTTCACATCCACTCTCATGTTTAAAGACTACTGTCAAATTTTGTGAATTTCAACCTTTGTTTTTAGCAAGTTACTAGATATTGAAAGTATTTCATCAAATGAGTGGCTGATAATGAAGACTTGATGACCCAAAGACTGTACAAAGGTTTTCTGTAGGTCTTTAAATATAAGTTTTGAATACTCATAATACAAGATTATGAATTTTTTTTCTGAATATTTTAGCATTCACTTAAATACCTACATAACTCTAATTTTTTAACAAGTTATTGATAACTGACAATTTACAGTGCTAGAATAACAACAATCTTTTCCTAAGGAGATATTGTATATAACAGAATAATGCCAGGATGATAGTTACATGTTTATCTTACACATTTGCCAGATATTTCATTTTTTCTTCTTTTCCTACTTCTGATGTGTATGACGTTACTGTGTGAAAGAACTACTAACATTCATGAAGCCATGGAGAGGACAGTGAGCTCTTGTTCAGTTCTGGTCACAAATTTTCCTGTGTATCAGCTATACGATGTAGCATGAGGCAGTTTGTCTGTGTAAAATCTTGTATTTATTATTGTAAGCGTTTTGAGAGCCCTCCTGCTGGGGGCCTGTGTGCCAGGGCTGGAAGGCAGCTCAGCACTAGTGCAGCCCCATCCTGCTAATTGCTGAGCGGAGAGGTTCCCAGGTGCCCAAAGGGTTAGGCTGTGGCCAGGACAGACCTCCTGCCCATGGGGGTCAGCCCTGCTCCCTGTCTGGAGCTTTAGGACCAGAACTGGTTGGCAAGGTCCAGACCTGCTGCCCCTCGGAGCATCCCCCATGGCTTCCAGCATTCTGGTCCCCATGGAGCCTCTAGCTCCTGCTGTGCACAGACAACTACTTGCTATATCTTTTCCCATACGTCCTCCTTTAAGTGGCATTCTCAATAAATCGATGACAGTTATGCTTCATTCCACAGCTTCCACTTACATTAATATTCATTTTGTGACATGACTTTGACCTTGCAAAATGCCCTTCAGAAGGTTAATACGAATCTGCAAAGCCTCTTTAGCTTTAAGTCCGAAACCTGGGATTATCCCAGTCTAAATCAAGGCTGTAGATTAATGAACATAATTTAAAGTTATTCATTTAATTGCAGAATTCTGGCATCTGTTCTTTTTGATTTAAGTTTACTGTTTTAAAAATCTTGTTTTCAGTTGATATCTTTAAACATTTTTTTAAAAAATATACTTTTTGCATTATGGTCACATTATCAAATACTACCCATGCAAAAGGAGAATAAAGAAAGAAGTATGATACATTTATATTTATTTTCTCTCTCTTTTTTTTTTTGTTTGTTTTTGTTTTTGTTTTGGTGTTTGAACAGCTTGCATGATCTTTCCAGCATTGTTTTCATTCATTTAATGTACTGATGTTTTTTAATACAACAAAACCACCATTTTCATATATCTGGTAACCGCAGGAAGGGTTTCATTGCAAATAAAATTTCAGTTCCAATTTACTGTACTCAACAAATTAGATACTTCTGTGGCCTTTTGAAATCCCATTCTGAAATGTGTGAGAAAATGGGGTGTGGAAGTGGGACACACTGTATCATCACTGACATTGCAAGAGACATGCAAAAAATAAACTCAAGGGCAAAGAGGAAACAATTAATCAAAACCAAAAAGCCTATTAAATAATTATCTGAAAACAAAACAAATAAGATAATTAAAGAAAAAGTTGGCAAAAATATTAACATTCCATGATAGGTTATACTTATATATGTCCTTTAGTCAGCAAACCCTGAAATAATAATGATAAATAATAGTACAACTTAGAATACATTCCAGAGGAAGGGCTTGCAGAGGAAGAGAAACTAAGTAGATTAGAACTCTTCATCTTGTGAAAAGGATAAATAAAGACCAGATATACCAGAAGTGCATAATACTGTGAAAAGAAAAGACACAAATAAAAACTATTTTTTAAGATCTAGTTAAAGAACATTTCTGTTCAATGAAATTACTAGACATTAGGTTAGAAGTATTAAAAAAAAAAAAAAAAAAATTCTGAGCTGGGAACTGTTTGCCATAGATAATTTTTTAAAATGTTGGAGAACACTTCATTCAGCAACAGAACAGCCTCATGAACCTTTCAGCTCAGGAAATCCCTAGGCTGCTGTCTACTTCACTCTTGGTATGTTATCTCTGTGAAAAGTATAATCCTATTCATACTCTTTTTTTCTTTCATTCTCTTCCTCTAAGCTTTTGTTACTGGCCATTGTCGAGAGACACTGGCTTAAATGGTCTTTTGAGTAGTATCTGTAGAAATATTAAACTAAGAAGAGTAAGTTTCAATTTGTAACCATGGTGTGAAGATATAGGTTTTCATTGATTCTAGCGCCCCTGCTGAACTTTGGTAAGAATTGAACTGAAGGTGTATGCATGTATACGTAGACATGCTGATGATATAGATCATCCTCCAGAATTCAGCGGCAGATAACCAGGATATGCTCAAATCCTTCATGTGCAGGAAGGAATGTGCAGGGGAACTACTTCCTCATGGGAAAACTATAGCCTGTGGAATATTGGTTAGAAAGCAGACTGAATCGTGTCAGGCTTCCATTTGTGAGAAAAACCAAATGTGGCTAAAATTATAAGAACTCAGAGCCCTGATAAGGCTTGTTATTTACCCAAAGCCTAGGGAAAGGCCACTACGTCTCAGAAAGGGACTGGATTTAAGGTGTAGCTTTCTACTTATGATTTTCTATTCAATAGTTGAAGCAACACTCCAATATTCATGCAGGTTTTTTGGTGTTCTGCACATACACACTAAGGGGGATTATCCCTTTTGCTAGTTAGGTGCCTAAAAGTACAGATTGTTAAGACTGTTTCTCTTAAACACGTTTTTTTAAATCTAGCCATAACAATTCTGAACACAGACGTAAGATTATGTGAATACATTTTTTAATTGTCCACAAAACTGTTATTCGATGGTTAAGTGGCATGTACTGCAATAAACACATATAAAATAGTACAGAAACCTAGACAAAATAATAATAATGTAAACATAAAAGCTCTTTGAAGACAAAAAATGTTGACCCATAATTCATTTTTATAAAGTGCTTGCAATGTTTATGAGGATAATGAGATATTTTAAACAATTTAAATAGAAAAATTTCTGAAAGCAAGCTGATACAGTTCTTTCTGTTTTAATGAAAGAAAAAGCATATGCAATAAGAAACTAAAAAAAAAACTTAATCTATAAATTTATATTTATAATATAATTCAAAATGCATTATTTTTAAAAGTGTTATCAAATACTACTTGTAAATGGGGTTAACTGATAAAAATCCATTGTTCTCCCAGCTGCATTATTTTTTGAAAATTAAAGTTATTCTGAACTTTTTGGCTATTACATAAGCAGCTTACACTTCTGTGCACAAGAAATAACTCTTTATCTTCCACATTTAGAAAGAACACAGTAACTTTTAATTATTTTAGTTGTTTCTTTTTTAAATCACAGATTATCCACCAGAAAATAAATGGATATTCTACTCAGAGAAAACAAAATATTAGTATAGAGTTCCTTTTATGGTGTTGAAAACAGATTATCATGTATATGTGGTCGAAATTGTTAAGTCAATAAATAATAGATATGATTATGTGTTGATTCAGAATGCCGTCCAGAGACGTTGTGGGGTTTCCCACCTTGGAGATACTCAAAAGCCATCTGGACACGGTCCTGGGTAATCACCTTTAGGTGTCTCTGCATGAGCAGGAAGGTTGAACAAGGTAACGTCCAGAGGTCCCTTCCAACCTCAGCCATTCAGTGATTCTGTGAATGGATAACCTTGCTGAACTCAAGCATTAACAGAATGCATTCAATCCTTAAGAAGACAAATTCAGTTAAAGAATATCTATGTGCTTAAAGTAGTAAATATCTGGCTTACAGAGAAGCACATCTTACATGTTTTGCCTAAACACATCATATTTCATGTGTTCGCTTCTGTGACTGGTTGTTTAAATTTATTTAAAACTACACTCTGGTTTTCCCATGCTGGAACTTTTTAGACAAGATTTATCATCACAAAGACTACCCTACAAACACTGTATTTCTAATAAAATTTTCCATGTTATGTAAGTGTGATTGAAAGCCATACAGATTCTTTTGAATGTTCTCCCAGTTTTACACAGCTGCATGAAATACTATTCAATTTTAAACATATCTTCTCATTTTTCTTCAAAGAAATTTACGATAAATTTAATGGTAAGCATGTACTTAAATGCTTCCCATAATAACAATAACAATAATAATAATAATAATAACAACAACAGCAACAACAATAATAATAATAATATGAAAGGTTATGACTGAGTTTCAGCAATCCATCAATCTGGTGTGGAGAACTTCATGTTTCTGGTTAACTATGTAATTAATATGTTATTAATTTATATTAATTACATAGTTAATTAATAATTAATAAATAACTAACTATGTAATTAACTCAATACTCAGACAAAAACAGCTTTAGTTTTTTACCTTGTGTCAGTTGCACAACCCCCTGAGATGCCGAGCCTCCAATAGGGCAGTTTATGGCTCTTTAGCACCTATTGTGCCCCATTGTGCCTCGACCAACCTACATATCGAGGGTGGTGCCAAGGTGCTGTCAGTCACACCCTCTATCCTAGGGCAGGGTGACTTCACCTCCATCAGCTGGGGGGGGCAGAAGGGGTAGGGCCCTCAGTCAATTAACAGGGTCCTCAACAAAGGAGGTGCCCAGAGAAGCTTGTGAACTGTGTTGTAATGGCTACAGCCAGGTCTTCTGGGAGCAGCAGGCCTGTGAACTGGAGCCCTCCCCTTAGACTGGGATACTGTCTAAGGAC
The DNA here is from genome assembly GCF_964273445.1 of Streptopelia decaocto. Lineage (NCBI taxonomy): Eukaryota > Metazoa > Chordata > Aves > Columbiformes > Columbidae > Streptopelia > Streptopelia decaocto. Next base: position 56,187,915 of record NC_138658.1, on the reverse strand, counting down.
ACTTCCCGGGATTGAGAGCACCTCACTCAGCTGGTGGTGAGTGATTGTTTTCCTTTGCTGGATATATCCTTGAGTGAGTCCTTGCCTAATCCAGGCAAGCGTGAGCCCTTGCCTAAACAGGCGAGTGTTTTTTTTTTTTTTTCTTGTGGATACTCACAAGTGGGAGGCCTCTAGTTTTGTTTCTTGTGAGTGTAAGAGTGCACGTTGTGGATCCTCATTATCCTCATGTTGTTGTACCCCAATAATCTCCCCAACTGATCTCTGAATCTGCTTTTTATGTTGTTGGAGTGCTAAATAATTGTATAAACCCAGTTTCTAGTTGGTTTATTTGCTACGCTTTTCCGGCTAGAATAAAGTCTGTTTTGGAACTTGTTGTCCACCTAAAACTGACTTTGGGCTGCCTCCATGACATACTTTACAAGTGCTTTCATTGTCATAGCTTTTAGGGGCAAAAATTCAAGACAAATTCAGAGACGATTTCAAGCTTTCACCCCTGAACTGCTGGCAGGACATCTGACCTGGTCTGTCCACATGCTCTTTAAGCACAATAGAAATGTCATGATTGAGTAGGTGAAGAACCTCAGTTTGAAACACTTTATTTTAAAACCTTTATTTCCTTTACAGTTAGAATCTATGGTCTGTAGTCTTCACGGTGAACTTTTCTACAAGTTTATTTTCTTTATGTAGTTGTACAGTCTCAGAGGCAGGAAAAATCCTAACTTCTGCGTCCACCCCTTCCCCAGAGCCTAATAGCACTGAAGCTGAGTTACAGGAGACTGTTAAATTAACAGCTAAAAGTCTGGAAAACTCAAAAACTTGCATTAGTTACATATTTAATTGGGATTTTTATAGTTTTTGTCATGGGTTTGTTATTAGCTTTGTTTAAGGAGGTCACAGGTCAATTAGATTTCATTCTAATGAATGATGATTAAGTATATTTTTTTAATCTAAGCTTTATTGTACTAACAGCTATTTATTATACCATATATGTACAACATGGTCTCCACAGAAACATCCATTGCTTGGCATATTTGTCATTATTTAGCTTCCAGAATACAACATTCATTATGTGCCCAACAGCATAACAATAATTTAGGATCTGACAGTACTTTCATGATAGAACTCTATTACCAGAGAATTTTAATTATTCCATAAGATTTCAGTCTTGCTGAAATTTACCACAGAATGTTTCAGCCTGAGTATGAAAATGTATTCACTGAGTTTGTTAAAATTCCAATAACTAAAAATGAACACTTCAGAAATAATAGTTAAAAAAAGAAAAAACTCTAACCCCCTTCTTGGGATTAATAATGAAAATTTTCCATTTCAAATAAACTAATTTTTTTGAGGAAATTATGGAGGTTGGATAAGAGCAGTTTATATCAACCACATGTTTAATTAAAGTGTAGAATCAACTAAGTTTGATACAGAATCTGAATCTAATCCAGCAGGCAACCCCCTTTTTTCTTAAGCAAGTAGATTTTTTTTTCACTAAGCAATTTGTGTAGCTTCAGCATGCTCCCATTTTTATTTATTTACATTTTGCAGGGAAATTTTTTTACACATTTGATGCTTTTTATTGGTTGTATATTTAAAAATATAACCAACGAACACCTAAAATGGCAAATCACCCAGCTTCCCTTTTACTTTTTTTAAAACAGAATTTGAAGGAGACAAGCAATCAGCAATTTCAGGTTCTTTAAAAGACAGCAAGAATTAATGGAATGTTTTAAGTGTTCAGCATGATTTGGGATTATGAGAGCAAAAGGTGATAAAAGGACCTTTATACTGGAAAAGGACAAAGCTGAACTAGGAAGATGGTGCATTTATATCAGCATTAAGAATGCATTCCATTAGTTCTAAAGTTCGTTGAATCGGTTTCCTTTGAATCTCTCAGGGATAATTCACCTAAATTAGCATTTGCTTTAGGAGGGAGCTGTGATCTGAATGCTGCGCTCTTAGTTTACTCAAAGAGAAAAAACTAAATTTAATTTATTTAGTGACCTTTGTGGGTTTCAGACTTGAATGATTTTCTTTCATTTCAGTCCTTGGTAGACTCTAAACAGGAACAACCACTTGTAAATGGTAATTGCCTTTTTCACAGCAATAGTCATAGAGCCTTGAGGCTCTTTTGTGCTTCTCTCACAGTGTAAGTGTAAGCATAGGATAAAATGTTTAAAAGGACGGCATTGTTGAAAGTTCCAACTTAGTTAATGGTTAGGCTGACCACAGTTACATGAAGCCTCTGTTTCTGGGAAAAAAAAAAGTGGGAGGTGATAAAGGTGGAAAGTGTTAAATAGGTTTGATTTTAGAGAAGGAGGAAAGAAAATATTTCAAAAAGAGACAGGGACATTTCAACTTGAAATTATGATCCCCCAAATTTCCAATTTACTTTGGAGATCATTTACATTTGCATTGGGAGTTGTGTATTACACAGTGGTGTCTAGTTACAGAAGATTCTGCTTGTAAACAGAGGTATTAAAACACCTAGACAACATAATGATTTACTCATGCCAAATACTCACTGGATTCTGAAAATATTTATTCCTATATCTGTATTTTCTAAAACATTTGATGTCAAGAGTGTTCAAGTAAGCTTAAAGAGTTGGACCCATGAAAAATGCAAGGGTAGCTATCAAGTTTTTTTTAAATTACTCTGGGAGAGAAGATAATAATGACATTTCCAGTTTTGAAGGCCTGTATTCAATTAATTTATTCCTGCTTTAAAGTAAAATGCAGAAATAGTCTCTTAATTGGAATATTGTTGGCCTCATGCTGCAGACTAAAGATTTAGTGACTAAGTTGATCTTTGGTCACAAGACTGTTTGTCTGCAAATTCTTTTTATGACAGATGTTTACAGATGTGAAGTGTTGGATATAATCCCTTCAGAAAGAAGAAAAACACCTGTCTCTAGTCTTCTTGTAAACTCCCTCTTTAACTTCTGATGAAAACAAGTAAAGGGCAACGCCTTTCCCTGCCAGTCAGGTTAAAACAAGAGTAGAAGAATGATCTAAAACACGGTATTTCACCTTTCCTTACTAATCAAGACTGAGCTTATTATTTGCATAGCGGCCTCTAAAAGGCTGTCTTCTTAGTGTTTGTTTGGTTGTTTGTTTTTATCTTGTTTATTTGCCAAGCCCAAACTTAGGTACTTGGTTTTGATAAGGATTTACTCAGATCTGTCAGCTATGCTAAAAGACAAACATTTCAGGGCTCAAGACTATGGTACAAAAATCCCCTTTTGGACTGGGTTGGAGCAATTAGAAAAAAAAAAAAAATTATCAAGATGTGACTTGAACTGTATTAAGTCTGGATTCCATACAAAGGTGTTCTAGACTTGCAGACAACTAAATGTGTTAGTAGCGAATAACTCAGAAACCTAAGAGACTATATTGTGAACTTACTTAAGCTTCCTGCATCTAGTATTTTCAAGATGATATATGTAGACACAAGTAATGGGCTGCTAATACAGGAAATAGAACCAAACATGGAATGTAAGAAGATTTATTCTGAGTAATTGCAATGAGGTGCAACAACTGTGATGAAATTCACCATATTTTTGTCATATGTGAAATACAGTAACATAGGGACAATTAAAGCTTTATTTTTCATTATTCTAAGTTCTGGTATTTTGATAAATAAATTAGCAACAATATAATGAAATAGAAAACCCAGAGATTATACATTAATAAGGACAAAGAATAAAACCAATCCCAGTTAATTTACTGCTAAACAGAAAACTTTGAGTTTTAATCACTTATAGAATATTAAAGACTTCGGACCTCTTAAACCTTGCTTTTTGTTTCATCACAAATTCTGTAACTAAAATTTTATTAAATGCCCTAAATCAAATAGTAAGCCAGAAAAAGTAAGAAGCAACCCACTGGAGCCTTTGTTCAGTAATTGATTAAATCTTGTAATTATCAAAAAGCAGACAATTAACTTATTTTCAGTTACTTCAATTATTGGTCCACAAAACTAGTTTTCTCTGATTCTTTCCTTTTTATTATTATTTTTCTGTTTTAAACCAAAGCCTTCTTTTTAAGAGGAGAAGATTTTTTGTGTTTAAGATTTCTGTTACCACTTGATTAACAAAGCTGTGTGGTTTCCAGATCATATTCTTTCTTTCTTACATCTGCACTCAATCTGTAAACTTTTTTTTCTGCCTTTCTGCGCACCCTACCACCATGATTAGCTTTATCTGAAGTATCTGTAAATAAACCTATTTGCTGAAGTATGTCAATACCTGTGTTTAAGCAATATACGATGCATTTAATTGCAGAAGTCCAACAATCAGTGTAAAAGTGAGTGTGTCTATGTTAATTTGACAATATGATAATGTTATAGATTAATTAAGAGTTTCCAGTCTTTTCTATGCCAAGGGAAGGATTCAGTGAAGAAAAAAATATAGTTATGGCATCTGACTTTCAAAAATATTTTTCAAATTATGAGCTTTTTGCAAACTTTTGCCAAGTTTTCTTCAAAAGTTTCAGTGTGAACTCAATTAGATTTTTGCTTTTGATAAAATATTACTCTCAAAACTACATCAAGATTCCTTTAAATCTGCCTAATTGTCTTTAGTAGATAACAGGAAGTGTACAAAGATGACACAGAGACATTAAATGCTATCCAAGGAAAAAAAAAAAAGCTTGATGCTTCTGTGCCTTGACAAAATGTATTCTGCAGACAGCTGTGTGTGAAAGTTTACAGTTTTGTTTCACAGATGTTGGTGTGAATATTTCCTTAAGATTTGATCCATGTAGGTTGGCACCCTCTATCCCACCCTTTCTTCAAGGTTCACTTTGAGTTTCTCTTTCAGAGAAAAATAAAAATGCAAAATGAAAATCAGTCAAAAGCACTGAGCTTCATCTGGTTGCCTGGCAAAACTGTGAAGGTTGCATGCTGTTCTCCTGCAATCACACATCATCTTGCTTCATCTCAAAACTGGAAGTAACTCCACATGAAAAATCAATGAAACTCAATAAATTCCTAAGTAAATAAACCCAAATTGCATTTCATACTGCAAACTCTGATCTAAGATTCTGTCTCCAAATGTTTGCATTTCCATATGTTTGCAGTGTCTCCTTAAAGGCCCCAACCACATGTCCTTCAAAAATAACCCTTCAAGAATAACATAGGCTAAGGAAGTATGCAGTGTTAAATCAGTGACTGCTTTGAAATATTCTGTTCTGGCTAAATAGCACAGAAAAAGACGATTCGGGTTCCTAACATTTTTTCTGATGAATTCTGAAGCCAATACAATGGGATGCTTTTGTTTTGTGTTTGCTTTAGGGAAGTGACCATCTTATTCTGCACTGCATCAATGAACAATATCCTTGGTCTGATAAATGTTAAGTTTCAGTAAATGTATTAAGATCTATGGTTTATTACCAATAAATTTATCTATAAAAATACATAAATATAAGTAATTATGCAGTAGATGTAATTGTACTACTAACCTGCAATATTTCAGAGGCTTTAGTTTTTTTTATTTTAGATAGTCATTATGATTAAACTATTCCATATTAATATTTTCAGATAGAAGATGAAAATCACTTTTTTTTTTTCTTGCAGTCTTTCCCTGACCGCATTATGTTTTGCTAATCTTTTCTGCAGTTTCAGTTAGCTTCAGTTGGTATGTACTTGGCTTAAAGAAGTTATTGTTCTTAAATCCCAGATAATTTTCCATCCAAGATACAATGTTCTGGTCTGGATGGGTGGACTGCTAAATGCATAAAAAAAAACAGTTCAGAGGATGCGGCTCAGAGCAAAATGGTTAATGGGTATTATTTTACCTAGAGGTCATAAAAAGTTGTAGGGTTTTGCCTTTATCAATGACCTGAAAGAAGTAAAAGCATGAGCTCTCATCGTTTGCATACAACACCAGAATGGTATGGGAAAGGAGAAGGAAGGGAACCAGTCGATACTCTTTATGGCCCTCATGGAGTTCAGCACAGACTAAGTCCTGCTCCTGGGTAGACAGAAACTCCCTTGCAATGTCACAAGCTGAGGCCTGACTGGCTGGGGAGCAGTTCTGTTGAGAAGGACCTGATGATGCTGGGCATGAGCCAGCAATACGCTCAGGCAGCAAAGACCATGGGGCTTCTAGGCTATACCAACAGAAGCACAGTCAGGACGTCAAGAGGAGTGATTCTGCCACTTTCCCCATTGTTCCTTAGGTTGCACCTAGAATCCTGTGCTCAGTTTTGGGGCACCTCAGTCATGAATAACATTGATAGACTGGGTGAATGTAGCAGAGGGTTTTCAGGAGAGGCTGAGATGGGCTTTTTTAACCTGGAGAAGAAGGGTGTGAGGGGTGGCAGAAGGATGTTAGGCATTGGCATAAATTTAAAAAAGGAGACAGTTGTCATGGCTTGATTGCAGGGTGACAATAAAAGCATGGCAGATGTATTGTTAACCCAATCTCCCCACCTTTTTCCCCCTTTAGCCCCTCCTTCTCCCCACTTCCCACTAAGGACAGACAATTGGGAGGGAAAGAAGGACAGAGAGAAGAGAGTTGGAAAAATTGAAAATGTTTTACTAATGCTACCAATAAAAATAGAGAAAGTAATACAAAATGTACAAAACCAATCTTGAAAGTTCCGGCACCTGCTCTGGCAGATGTAGGGCCGGCACCCGAAGTCCTGGACTGGACTCTGCAGCCAACTGGAACTGGATTCAGTCTGTCATTAGGCCTCAGTTCTCAGGGACAACTCACAAGGTCCTCTCCTAATGTTAGCCATAAGGAAAAAGGGATAAGATCTTTGAGATATCCCATTTTTATATGAAGTATCACGTGAATGGGATGGTATACTCAGTTGGTCAGTTTCAGTCACTACTTCTCGTTGCCCCTCTCGCAGTATGGACATCTGTACTTACCAGTCCAGTGACCTTGCATATCATTGCTATGTCTACCAAAACATGTATCTAGCTTTTCAGGAAAATGCAGTCAATAAGAAGGCTTTAGTTGACAGGCAAATTCACTAAAAGAGAACCTGTTTTTTTAACAAAACCAGGACAACAGTCTAACTGGATACAAGGAAAAACATTTTCCTCAAGAGAACAGGCAAGCAGTAGAACAGGCTCCTAAACAAGTTGTCCAGTCTCCATCCTTGGTGGATTTTCAGATGCAACAGAACCAAGCCCTGATCAGCCTTATGTGATCTCAGAGCTGATCCTGCTTTATGATGGAGGCTGACGATGTCCTGAGCTGTCTTCTAGACACAGCTCCCTGCCAACCTGAATTTTTCAGCGATCTTAGCATTCTGTGATTCCACTGTTGCTAAGCATTTTGTAATGAAATGTTGTTGATGCTGAAGTTAATTGGAGGTCTTCCTTTCATTTCACTGGGGCTAAATATTAAAAGAGTTTTATTCCAATATGTAGTATTTCTGTAAAATCAAAACCTACCCCTTCCCCATTTCATGCATTGCTACGTAAATACTCAGTCTGAAAAAAAAGCAGATGCCATGGAACAATATACCAAAATATAATTTAAAAAATCATTGTATATAGAAAAGGCAAATTTTATTAGGATTAGACACATAAGTCAATAGGTTTTCAAACAGTATGTGCATTGGTCTTTTAGAGATACAATGATCTCTACAGTATCTTGCCTATTTCTAACAGTGAAGGGGCTTCACCATGTGACAATCTACAAAGCATACTTTCAAGGTTATGAAGTACCATTGCTTATGTGTGGGTGTGAGAAAACTGATAATAAATGTTATGTGCTTACAGGTTACAGTTAATTTGTTCTTACCTTCAGCTGTTATTTGATTCTTCCCCAATGAAAACATATTCCTCACAATGGCATATCTGGAATATACATGTTTTATAGATTATTAGATAAAACCGGAAGACTTATTATGTTTTACTAATCTAACCTCCTACATATCACAGGTAACGTTTACAGTAACTGATGGTTATATCTAATTAAAACAAAGTTGAATTAGAAAACAGGTATTATTCCTTTTTTGAAGACGGATTTTCCAGATGTATACCTATTTCTTCACACACCTAGCACCTGACGTTATTGTGAGAATAAATTTTGTACTGCAGTTAAGGCCTCATTCTGAAAGCTTTGTTGGAATGGAAACATCTGTGATATGTTTTACTCAGCAGGTACTCAGAGATTTAAGACTGTTAGGACAGTAAGGGCTAACATACTTAATGGGCAGCTTCTACAAGTGACTACTAGATACTATAAACAGTTCATAATCAACTGGTGAAGAACAGACTAGATTTAAATATCAAGCCCAGTACTACATAAAGTATGACAAGAATTAATTTTATTCCCATCACACAAAAGCTCATGACAGATACTCTGTATAACAGACTCAATACTATGCTAAAAAAAGGTAAGAAAGAGCTTCCTCATCAAAAAGGATGAATACTCGTCACAACAGCTGTCACCAGAGTCCTGAGTTTTGTGATTTTCCTGAGATTTTCTATTCATAGCCATGTCTTCTGATGTTTCTGTGATTTCACTTCGGCTGGTGGAATGAGCTAGTATACAGTTGTACACTGCAGGCTTTACAAGGAGCTTTAAGATAATAACCCTGAGGACTGAAACACAGGAAAGCAGAGAGCAGAATATCAACTTCAGTGATAAGACAGCAGAGACACAATGGGTCAGGTCAGTGGTTTCATGAGACAGGTTCAATATAGTAGATCACTGGGGTAAACAGGAACAAGTAGACAATATCATTGGTATAGGCACATATCGCATATTAAAATCCAAAATTGTTGTTTATTATTAAAATATTTAAAAAAAAAGTCAAAATCATCCTGACTTCATGATTCAAGCAATATAAACGAGCAAAGGAACTACAAAACTTACAAACTCAATAGATAAATATTTGCAAAGGTAGGACTGAAGCTGAAATACCTATTGAATTATTTCTAATGCTTTAGACCTGATTGTCCTGACATTGTTACTTCTGATGTAAATTCCAGTCACAGACCTTCAGTTCAGCATATAATTTGTTTTCAGTTTTGCTTCTCTGTATCGATGAATACTCTATCTCAGTGCATTTTAAAAACTGATACGTTTAACGATATATGACCACCTTAAAGTTTTTAAAAAATGAACATATTTTATTCTAGAGTAGATTCAAGATCCCAGATCTTGTTTAAAAAGCCTCAAAAGATTCAGAGGTTTGTTTTTGTTTTGTTTTGTTTTTTAAAGTCTATATATCACTGTATTAAGTGAAACAATATTCCAATACTTATGGTCAGTTATGAAATTCGATTTCCATAAAGCTGTCTTTATTCAGCTATGCATAAATAAAAACAATGAATATGCTTTTAAAATTTTGTTCCACTGTTACAAGTAGACTACATTATGAATTTCAAAGATTAGCATTATTCTGGCATTAGAATTTGTTTTATATTAAACAGATTAAATGATCTGAAATGCAATTATCTGTAATCATTCTTAAAACTACAATGCTGCAACTCTCACAGAATGCCTCATATTTCTGAGTACACAAATATCATTGGGGTACCTCAAGTATCTTATGTTCAGCAGCTGGAGACAGGGTGCTTTTATTATACTTTTATGTTTAATAACAGGTATTAAATAGGAAATTATCTGGCATGAAGAAATGTAGTGCATTGGAGTTCAGTAGCACACTAAAAGAAACCTTAAGAGTTAGACTAGCTGTGACTTAGTTCTGAGCACTAGCTTGCAAAATAAACCTTTTAGATTTCTTTAACAAATATTTATGTATATCAGACATGAAGTATCAGATTTATTTATTTAATATTTGTGGGCAATTTACAGAGTACTGAATAATCTCTGTAGCTTTATTACATGTATAGTTTGTCAATGAGTTAAAATCATATTATCGTGCAATTTATTTAGTTTTCAATTTACTTTTTTTTATTTTTAAACTCAGATGCAGTTAGCCTTTAACTAGTTCAACAAGAAACTGCGGTGAACACAATTAATGGTTGAACAACCTGTAATAAATGAAGATGCCATCACAGCTTAGCAATTAGTGCACGGATCATCTTCAAAAGCTTACATTCTTTTCTGTCGGCAACATTTAACTTTGCTCCGTGATTTAAGTTGTATTCAAAGTGAATGGCAATATTAAATTACTGTAGTAGTGTATTATGGGAAATTGTCACAATTATGATTAATAGTCCTTATGGAAAACAATTAATTTGGTGTCCTGTTGCTAGGTCAAGTATAAAAGCTAATTTCCTGGAGGAAAGAAATATGTTTATCAGCATATCTTTTTTGATGTTTTAATCTGAAACACTAAGCGCTTCATTTGCTGTAAAAAGTTTTCTTGCATATATTAAAAATGTATTTCTGATACAAAAAGAGATAGTAAAGAAAGTTTCATTGACAACATGAGTGAGGACAAGAAGGACCAGTACAAGAAAGACGACAGTTCTCTCAAGTTTTATCACGGAATTTTTCACACATCCATTGGCAATGACAACACTGGTCCAAAATGGTTGAACTACACAATTTTAGTGAAACAGAAGAATAGTTGAACGCACAAATAGTGACATAAACAGCTTATTCCTCCTTCCTTTAAAATACATGCCAAAATAAAGCTCTTTTCTTGGCCAGCAAGCACTGGAAGGAAGGGCATTTTTTTCTGTCATAAGTCACAAAAGAGGAAGAACAAAGAGCCTTCATTCTATACCACCATTCTACACCATTGTTTTGTAGCTTGCTGTCTTTAATTTCTTTCTTTACTCTTTTTTTTTTTTTTTCTGAGAGAGAGAGATTTATGCTGTACTTTTATCCCAAGATGTCATATTAAGTCACTAATCTCTGTTACCATTTTCAAATGGGTAATTGGATATGTAATATCTTTAAGATACTATACTAGTTGTGGTTTTTTTTTCAAGGCCTCTATTACTTTAATACATTACACAATTTGCTTTCTTTAATGTTTATAAATAATTTCTTCTAGAAATATGAAGATGCAGGATGAACATATTCATCTTGTAAATATGTTATGAATATTTATACCAAATAATTCCACATATTTAAGTTATGTATCTGAATTAGGAGAAAAGTTCGTAAATAAGCCCTTTTTAATCAGTTGAACAGAGCAGGACTTTAACATAAACATTCTTAAAAGACTCTACATCTCTCTTTCTCTTCTTCTCCCTCACTGTTCTATACCTAAGTACTCTAAATAAATTAGATTCCTACACCAAATTGTATCGTTGAAGTTATCAGTCTTAATCATTCACATCCTTCCCACCTTTTTCCATAACTGTATTTTTATTAATATTACTTTTATCTTAATTTCAAATACTATTGACAAAGTAATTGTTGCTGGTTTATTGATTTTCTTAGCAACACCATAAGTATAGAATAATCTTATTTTACTATATTTCAAGAACCCATTAATAAAATCCCAAAGAATAAAGAGAAAGATGAAAAAATGTTAATACAACCCAGCAGATCTCTCAAAAAATAACAACGCTCATATATTTAACCAAAGTATTTTTCACTAAATTAGTTCCCAAAGAAAACAAACAAGCAAACAAAGAAACAATGACACTGGGAAAGCTGGAACAAAACAACTTCTCCATTTATAAACATACTATTTCTAATTTAGGTTTTAATGCAACTATCACAGCTATGTCTATTTATTTTGTTCTGTAGTGACTGTTCTGGCATATTTTAAAATGATGACATGCTTAATAAGCCCCTCTCCCTGTTTCTTTTTTTCTCCCCTTCCCCTTTCCTTTTTTTTTTTTTTTTTTTTTTCAATATATTTTTAGAGCAGAATGAGACTTGTGAAATTCAAAGATAACAGACAATGTACCTCTGGGACACTCCTGAAAAGGAGAATTTTTTAAGACTATCTCAATAATACCCTGTTAGTAAAATCCAGTTAGTACTATTTCTTTAACTCACCCATCCAATATAGACAGTGAAGAGAGGAAAATTGCTTCATTTGTTGTTTTATGGATACCTATTCAAATAAACCATGATAAAAATAGTCTTATTTAACAATCTCAATTCAGCTATTCAGCTATGCTAAAGACACACTACTGCAAGGATATTCGTCATAGTTTTGCTTTGTTTTTTTCCTTTTATCCATTCATTGTCTAATAATATTACCTTAAAAGTTTTACACATAACATGATGGATCCTAGAATGTTAATGATGAAATGTTACCTTTAAAAAGTATTCTGGATGGCCCATTAAAATGATAATAATCCCAAGCTATGTCTTTAATAACATCACATAATTTTCTTGTTCTTCTTCATCCTAATATATATTTATCCAAAAAGGAATACAAAAGCCCTAAAGTTTTGGAAGTGCATTGTAGAAGTATTTAACTCTAAACAATAATGTTGTTCCTTTGAAATATAGTTAATGCAATAAAATTTTGTATCCTGAGTTGCCCTATGTTAGCAGAACAGAAGTGATGAATAATGCATTATTCTTCATGTATAGTAATGTTGGTAAGCCTCAGAAAAATATGTAACCATTTTATTATTATTCATTTATGCATACAGTTAATCATAAGCTACAAAGGATTGTTAGTTTCGAACCCTTAAGTAAAATTTATGAGGTCAATTTTTAAAGAATTATTCCTCTGGGCTGTAATTAGTATTTTGTAGCATATGAAACCTGATGTTATTATAGGAGGCAATTTGAACATCTGTGTGTATTATTTGAAAGATTTAATCCCAAAGAATTTTCTTACTTTGTGATGTTAGGGTGCACATTGGACAAAAAATTAGTAAAGCTGAAGGACTCATTGCCATCACTTTTAAATGCTGAGCAATATACAACAGCTTTGCTTTTTGCATTGCTTCTTAACATGTTTAAGCACATAGGACCGTAGATTTAGGCTTTAAATTGAACACTCATTTACTTCAGAAGCCACTTCACCCATTTCACGAGTTCTTCAGGGCTGTGGAAGGATATAACACATATTTCTTAAACAAGTAAATATGTCGCACACATAAAATTGTGCAAAGGTACATATATAAACTTTACATTCAGGATTCAATATATTGTACACTGAAGCTGTAAATGACTGGGTGTTGACTTATTTTCATCTGAGTGAATTCTGGAATTAAAGAAGATTACACACACTGGGCTGGTGCATTTCAGTAATTATTTGTTGGAATAGATTCAGGGAAATTGTTACTAATTTTTTTGTTTACTCTAGGCAGTTTTATTAATATTAAGAGTGAAAACAAAAATAAAAATCATATATTCAACCAAAATTATCAGGGAAGTCTGGCAGCATGAAACTTTGACTCATGCAGAGTCAAACTTTGATATTATCTCACCTGTTAAAGTAGAGATCCTCAGAACACACAGTATTAGTGAAAAACAAGTTCTCCTTCATGACATCACTGTGATTCCCCAGTAGGAAATTTCATACAGCTAAACAGAACTCAAACATTTCATTCTTGGAAATAGCATTCTGGGATTGCATACTTATGTCCCTGTAGAAAAGTATTGCAGTCACCATCCCCAGTCCTGCAGTGTCATTTGTTTTCTCCCTTTTTAGCAGCTCAAATGTTCCCCTAAGTTATTTTTGTTTAAATTATTTCCTTCATTATATAATTGCATTTAATTTATGTAATCAAATTATTTCTTTGTTTATTCATCAACTTTTATATTTTTCTCTAATATATTCAGAGAAAATATTTAGATTTGCAGGATGCCTTCTTTCATATACAAATGATAAAATATTTGCCAGATTTCATTTTTCATTTATATGTATTTTATTAGAATTATTTTCCAAAAGCTGTGGAATCCCTTAACCTCAATAGAGAGGGGAGATAATAATGAAACCTAAGGATCTTTCAGGTGTCTCATAGACTTGGTACTACTAAAAAGTGTTGTAACTTTGAAAAAAATGTACTTAAATTATTTACCTAAGCAATGGGTACAATTTGAAACATGTATCAAATAGGTAACAATGTCATGGGACATACTTTTTAAATTTTCTAGTAGTTATAAAAAAAAATGAAAAGAATTGTATATTTTGGTTGAGGAACAAGGAATTAAAATAATTTATGGCAACTTCTTAGGTTGTATAATATAAGAAACATTGAAAAATTTGAAACTAATAAATCAGTGAAATACACATGTTTTTGTGATAAATACATCAAATTTGAATTAGATATTGTCATAATAAAAATAAAAAATATATTTCATTTACAAAGTGTTCTGGTTTTGGAACACCTGAAACAGTACAGTAGTAAGAACAATGGGTTTGGTCCAAAGACAAGCAGGAACTTTCATTGCCTTGAAAAAAGATTTAAAAAAACAATTCTAGCTGACAGTAATTACTCTGCATTATTCTGCAGGGAATAATAACGGATTATAGCACCAAACTATCAAATGTATAGATTTTGAGAAGAATATGACTAAAAATCTTTACATAATATTTACATGAAGACTAAAGATTCAACATACAACTATTTACACATGACAGGTCATGTTTTACAGAAACTGAAATATAAACCTAACATCTAATATCCTGTCATATCTAACAATTGCAAATCTGCAATACTACAGACTAAATTATTCATGCAATGAATCCTTCTGAAGAGAAGGACTTCTATCTTCTACTTTCTTGTGCAATTATTCTAAAACAAGAAGTTCATAGATCAGTGGTAGGACAAATACTCAGAATTCTTTTCTGGGAACAATGAATTCTCAATGTACAATAAAAACAAGTTGGATTTCAAATTGCACTTATCCCATGAAACAGCAGAAAACTTCAGGAAATCATAGAATTTACAAGCTTTTTTTTGTTTGTTTTTCTTAGAAGCCATTTTTCGTAATACCCTTATTTTTCAGCACCTGCTTACAGATACTGTCAGCAGATGGTAAAACTCCTGGCTGTGTTGGGACCTTTTAAAAGCAACTTTTTAATTTGACTAACATAGGTTGAAAAACTCTGTTTATTCCAGTATCTCTTCTCCCTTCCTCCTCAACCTTTTTTCTTCCTCCCTGCCTCAAAGTTAAGAAAACACTGTGCTGTCAAAATTCCCACAAGTGGCATGTGAGAAGAGCAAGCAGAAGGGTGCTGCTTACATACTGACTTGTAAGTTTGGTGCAAAAGTAATTGTGGTTTTGGACTGTGAATTTTAATTCATTATAACTAGGTTCAAGCACAACTTCATTAATCAAAATAGGAACCATTACAATCAACACAGTTTTGTTGATGAGAAATAAGTTTGCTTATTCCTGTAGAATAAAAATCCATTGCTTTGAGATTTGACGAACTCTTGGAAAGCATTTCCTGTATCCTGTTGGTTGTGGAAGCATTTTCCCTGCAAATGGTTGCCAAGATGCTTGAAGAAGTAGTCGGTTTACAAGAGGTCAGGTGAATATGGCAGATGAGGCAAACCTACATAGCCCTTTCGAAGTGTTGGTTGTGAGACATATGGTCAGGCATTGTCATGGAGAAGGACTGGGCCCTTTCTGTTGACCAATGCCAGCTACAGGTGTTGCAGTTTTTTGTGCATCTCATCAATTTGCTGAGCATATTTCTCACATGTAAAGGTTTCATCAGGATTCAGAAAGCTGTAGTGGATCAGACCAGCAGCAGACTACCAAACAGTGACCATGACCATTTATTGGTGTAAGTTTGGCTTTGGGAAGTGCTTTGGAGGTTCTTGGTCCAGCTACTGAGCTGATCATCACCAGCTGTTGCATAGAATCCACTTTTCATTGCAGGTCACAATCCGATTGAGAAATGGTTCATTTTTGTTGCATAGAATAAGAGAAGATGACACTCCAAATTAACGGTTTTTGGATTTTTGGTCAGCTCATGAGTCATCCACTTTATGGAGCTTTCTAACCTTTCCAATTTGCTTCAAATGCTGAACAACCATAGAATGATTGACACTGAGTTCTTTGGCAACTTCTTGTGTAGTTGTAACAGGATCAGCTGGTTGTTGTCAACTTCCAATGGCCAACCACGACATGCCTCATCTTCAAGGCTCTTTTCTCCTTTGCAAAACTTCTTGAACCACCACTGCACTGTACATTTATTAGCAGTTCCTGGGCCAAATGCATTATTGATGTTACAAGTTGTCTCCACTGCTTTAGGACACATTTTGAACATGAATAAGAAAATCACTCGCATTTGCTTTTTGTCTAACATTGTTTTCATAGTCTAGAATAAATATAAAATAAACTGCAAGTACTAAGTCAGTAGCAAAAAACAACAACAACAAAAACCCCAAAAAACTAAAGCCAGAAAAGCACATTAAAATTATGTATAATATAACCACATTTATTTAAGAATGTATTCCAATATCAAGTGGCAAATTTCAACAATGCAAAAAACACAATTACTTTTGCACCAACCTAGTCTTTCCTAGCCTAGGTTGCAGATGACAGTTGTATGGTCTAAGTCCTAAGGAGTCAAGGCTCACATCTTTCAATGAAAGCTGTTCATCCATTTGTAAAAGATCTGTGCATTTAGGTTATGTAACTAAAGAGAGTTCTGGTTTGGTTTTTTCTGTTTGCTCTCTTTTCACTGAGGAAATAATTCATTTTGAAGTGAACTGATTATCTGTGAAATTGCATAAACAAAAGGCAAAAATTCAGGTTTATAAATAAGGAATTTGAGAGCCAGATTTTCCAGAGTATTCATTTCTAGCTGCAGTTATTTTCTCAGAGTTAGGAGTAGCCAGTCCCAAAACCTATCTAGTGAACTGTGGGGTTGTCATATGCAGGGACAAGAGTTGGACTCAATGATTCTTGTCAGTCCCTTCCAACTCAGGTCATTCTATGATTCTATGATATGATGAGACTTCAGATATTTTCTCTTTAGTTGGAGGACATCAGGACAAGCATATCCTCCCTGTGAAGCTAGAAATGAGTTCTAGTTATTTTGTTTGCTTTTAATCAGATATATTTCATTGGATTAGTTCTTGGTTTTTTCCAGTAAAATTTCAGTGGAGCACTGCTGTTAGCTGACATGATTGCCTATGATATTTCTGCTGTACCTGTTATATCTTATAATGTGAAAGATTTCTTAGGGAGACCTTAATTTGTCAATCATTGACAAAATAGCCCATAAGAGCACCTTGAAGTGTTGAGCTATTATATGAGGCAGTAGTATTTATCCTTAGAAAACAAACCAGAAGACTGAAGGTAAAAAAGCTTATTCAGATTTCCAGTGATGAATACAACAGGTTTTACTGTTAGATGGAAGTCTTCCAACATATTTAAAATTAAAACAGGATTCATAGTAAGGAATTACCCAGATAACTTAGAAAATAAAACAAGAAAATGTGGTTTTTATTTTAGAAGGCTGGTTGGAAAGTTCAGAGAATCATGGAATAGTTTGGGTTGGAAGATACAATTTGTCTTCTGGGCTGCAAGTGCACGTTGCTGACTCATGTCCAGTCTTTCATGCCACAGTACCCTGAAGTCCTTCTTGGCAGGCTGTTCTTAATCCCTTCATCTCCCAGCCTGTATTGATACCAGGGGTTGCCCCGACCTAGGTGCAGAACCTTGCACTTGGCATTGTTGAACCTCATGAGGTTTGCATGGGCCTAGTTCCTGAGCTTGTCCAGGTCCCTCTCGATGGCATCCCACCCCTCAGTCATGTCAACTGCAGCACTCAGCTTGGTGTCATCCACAAGCTTGGTGAGGGTGCACTTGATCCCACTGTTTATGTCATTGATGAAGATTTTAAACAGTACTGGTCCCAGTACAGACCCCTGTGGGACACCACTTGTTATCTATGTCCATCCACGCATTGTGCCATTGACCACTGCTCTCTGAGTATGACCGTCCAGCTGGTTCCTCATCCACCGCACAGTCCACCCATCAAATCCATACCTCTACAATTTAGAGAGAAGGATGTTGTGGGGGACCATGTCAAAGGCTTTACGGAAGTCCAGATAGATGACATCCATAGCCCTTCTTTTGTCCATTGATGTAGTTACTATATCATAAAAGGCCACAAGGTTTGTCAGGCAGGACTTGCCCTTGGTAAAGCCATGCTGGCCATCTCAAATCACCTTCTTGTCCTCCACGTGTCATAGCATGGCTTCTAGGAGGTTCTGTTCTCAGGCACAGATGTGAGACTGCCAGGTCAGCAGTTCCCAGGATCCTTCTTTCTGTCCTTTTTCCAGTCACCAGGCACTTCACCTGGCTGCCATGACTTCTCAAATATCATGGAGAGTGGCTTCGCAGCTACATCAGCCAGTTCCCTCAGGACTCTGGGATACATCTCATCAGGTCCCATAAACTTATGTATGTTCATGTTCCTTACGTGGTCACGAACCAGATCCTCACTTACTGTGGGTGTGACTTAGATCTTCCAGTCCCTGTTTTGCAGTTCATCCACTTGAAAAGTGTGGGAAGAGAGCTTGCCAGTGAAGAGTGGGGCAAATAAGTTGTTGAATACCTCAGCCTTCTCCCGGTCCATTGTTACCAGTTTACCAGTCTTTCTCATCAGGTGGGGTACACTTTATTTGACCTTCTTTTTCTGGCTGACATAGCTGTAGAAGCTCTTCTTTGCATCCCTTGCCAAGTTCAGCTCCAGCTGTGCCTTAGCCTTCCTGACCCCAGGTCTGCATGACCAGGAAGTGTCCCTATACTGTTCCTATGATCCCTGTCCTTTTGTCCATTTCCTTCTTGAGCTCTAGTTTGACCAGCAGGTCTCAAGTCAGCCATGCCAGCCTCTTGCCCTCGTTACCCAATTTCTTATACCTGGAGACCGAAAGTTATTACAATATATCACTTTTAGCAATGACCAATAACTATAGAAACAAATTACTTGCTTTGTAAAGTATAACAAAGGCATGTGCCTGGGAGAGTGCAAAGTTAAGATGTCAGGAAATCCAGGGCTTCCCAAACCACCAACACATCCTAACAGCTAAGCTACATAATGATATTCCCCCTTAGAAACTCTTGCCTGACACTGAGAATTAATATGGTGAATGTCAACAAAATGTGTTATTTAGTGAGTAGCTGGATTATGAAAATGTGAATTAGTAAATATTTTTAAAAGTTATTTTTCTTGTTAAGTTTGGTTAATTTCAAAAGCTTTCATTTGGTTTTGTTTCATTTTCTTTTCCTTTTGAAAAAAGCTTGATGTTTTGTTTTTCATTTAAAAATCACAGAAAAATCAGTTTCTGCCTTGTTTCTATTGTGTTTTATTGAGCTGTTTCATTTCCAGGTAGCTAAATAAAATACTTCTTCACAAAATCTTTTAAAATTTCTGATGCAATAAAGTAACTTCTGAAATAAATCACTTATTCATTGGCAATGATGGAAATATTGAAAGTCACAGAAGTATGGCAGGGTTCAAGTGAGCTTAAATTTAACGTTCTGTCAAAGTTTGCTGCAAGTCTCTAAAGCAAACCTTTAATAAATCAGCAAGATAAGAACTGAAAGTACCTTCTAGAAAAGTAGAATGGAAAGTAAATAATAAGCTGAAAATAATGAAAATATATTATCTATTTTTTGGGTAGAGAAACTATCCAAAAAGTTTCATGCAAAAGTGTAGAAAACCCCACTATACTTACTGTAAAAGGTTATAGATATATTTGCATTATGTTCTTAAATAACTCTATTCAAGTTAGTGGGCTAATTCGAAGAAGTAGAAATTAATTAGAAATGGGTAGCGTTGCTAAGTGAAAGGTCCCTGCACTTTTATACCGGCCATGGAAGATTCTACAACCTCTCTGGGAAACTTTTTCCAGTGCTCAGTAACCCTCACAGTAAAAGTGTCTCCTGATGTTGAGATGGAAGCTTCTGTGTTTTAGTTTGAGCCCATTGCCTCTTGGCTTGTCACTGGGCACCATTTAAAAGAACCTGGCTCCATGTTCTTTACTCCCTCTCATCAGATATTTTATGAGATGTCCCCTGAATCTTCTCTTCTATAGGCTAAACAATCCTGGCTCTCTCAGCCTTTTTTCAAGCCCTTCATTGTCTTAGTGGCCTTTTCCTGGAACTGTCCAGTATGGCCATGTCTCTCTTGTTCTGGGCAGTCCATAACTGGACACAACACTTCAGGTCTGGCCTTACTAGTTCTGAGTAGATGGGAAGAACCACCTTGCTTGACCTGCTGGCAAGAATCCTCCTAATGCAGCCCAGGATACCATTAGCTACTTTTGCAGCAAGGGCACATTGCTGGACCATGTTCGACTTGGTGTTCATTAGAATCCTCAAGTCCTTTACTACAAAGCTGCTTTCCAGCTGGTCAGTCCCCAGCGTAGTGGGGTGCATAGGGTTTTTCCTTCCCAGGTACAGGACTTTGCACTTCCCCTTGCTGAACTTCATGAAGTTCCTGTCAGCCCACTTCTCCAGCCTCCCTGTGGATGGCAGCATGACCCTATGGTGTATCAGCCACTCATTCCAGCCAGCTTCTCTACCTCCTCCCCTTGAGTAGTGCGAATGGGGATTGCAATCAGTTCATCACACGTTGTCTCTGCTGTTCCTTCCTCCTCATATTCTTATCTTGTTCTAGCGTGGGGTTCCACCCACAGGAGACAGTCCTCCAACAACTTTTCCAGCACAAGTGCTTCCCACAGGCTGCAGTTCTTCATGAACTGCTCCAGCATATGACCTTTCTGTGGGGTGCAGTCCTGCAGGAACAGATTGCTCCAGTGCGCATCCCCCACAGTACTGGTTCTGTCAAAAAGGGGGGAAGCTTCTGGCACCTTCTTACAGAAGCAACCCCTGTAGCCCCCCCACTACCACTCAAACCCAATACACTCCAGTCCTCAGCAACATCTCCTAATTGCCATTGTCACTCAAAGTTTATAGCGAGTGACTTTGCAATGCCACAGCCATAGCACAGTTAATCCTACTACCACCTACTCTGCATTTTATTGAAGACTGACTGATGTTTTCTAACATAAGCATATTCAGTTCAAGCACTTGTGTTCTGTACTGGTTTTCTCCTTCTTGACATAATGGATAATATGAGGGATCCACTTCCTTAAGAAATTGATCTATGTTTTAGTCCTTTGGTTGCATATCTATTGTTGTATCAGCAACAAAAGGTTGTCTGGGGAAATAAGTAGAAATTAAAGGCAAAGGGAACTTGGGAGAAGGGGAAATGTAGAGTGAAAACAAATTGCTGCATAAGTCATAGCCATTGACCCGATAATGTAGGTCCCTTGCTGAAATCAGTCTAAAACCTCTGTGACTGTGAGGTGTTCTTAGCTTTGGACAACATAGTAACCATTTCACAATATACTTTTTGAAATCAAAACAATTTGATATGTGTGCACGAGAAATTTTAAATCAGGTTGTCCATCATTTGACATGACTCACTGACCGCTACAGAAAATAAACGTCACTCCAAATATTCTGTCATTTAATGCAGTTGACATAACTGTGATCATCTCTGAATGACTTGGCAAGTTTATTCGGTCTGCTTAGGACAATCTTGGGGCATCCCAATCCATCAAAATAAAAAACAAAAAAACAGACAAACAAACAAAAACCCCACAAAGTCACTTTCTATAGTCTGATGGACACTTCAGCTTGGCTCCTAAGCAAGCAAATATTATAGCTGAAATAATGAACAGAAGAACACAGCCAAACTTCAAATCAGCAATAAATCTGCTCAAGATTAATGATTTCTGTAAAATTTAGTTAGCCAAAAGTAATAGGCAATTTAAATATATATATTTTCCATATTTCTGACAAAAAGTTGTATACAAGTTATTTTTACTGTAAGCACATTTATGCATGAATGAGATTAATGGATAGGTGAATTCAGATCACAAATATATTTTTTCATTCTTGTGGGAAAGACCATATTTGTATACTTGTAAAATCACCAGCAAATATTTAAAAAATATACAGGTAGTTAAGCAAATCTCTGTGGAAGCATCTTAACCAGTAAGAAGGGGAATATTTTTTTTTAAATTTATTTTATTTATCTAAATTCTTCCTGAACAGCTTGAGGATCTCCCACAGATAGCCATCTGCAACAGCTCGTAGACCTTCTGCAAATGATAAAATAAACCAACCAGGGTGCTGTAAATGAAGACACGTTATAGTGTTTTTTTTCGAGATATTTTCCTCTATTTCTTCTTTATTTATATTATTCATAAATTATTTGTCTGGAGTGCTGCTCTTGAAGCAGACTGATTGTCCATGGGGAAGAAGCCTACCAAAGCATTTTACTCTTATATAAAACAGTTGAGCTTTAACTTGGGAATGAGATCTGCTTTGATTTCTGAAAGGAGGATCAATCTAGTTTGAGAATAGTGACAAACAAGCTGTAATAAATCAGGCCCTGTGGAAATTACCTAGTCTAGCATGGACTTGGAATAAATAGTCATGCCCAGAATAACTCTGGTTTTGTAAACAGTTGTAAGCTTCCTTCCTTAACCTATAACAATCACAGGGGAAATAATAATAATAATACTAAAAAAGCAGTTCAAAATTATACTCCTTGGTGAGCTGCTCTGTGACATATCCCTGATGTAAAAGGGTACAGCACTCAGTAAATATTTTCATGTAAAATCTTACTTTTTGCCTCTTTAGGTCCCTAGCTACTATGGGCTTGTCACTAGTTAGTGAGATTAAGTTTTGTTTTTTTGGGTTTTTTTTGGGTGGTAGGGGGGGTGACGGTGTGGTAATTAGAAATTCCTTAAGGGGTTTGGAAAAACATGCAATACATTAAATTGCTTCTCTTTTGTGACTCTGAATGTATATAATCAGAATAGTATAATTTCTAACTATTCCTTGACTACTAGAGGTATTTTATTCCATATTTAAATTTCAAATAAAATCAATTATTTTTAAAAAAATCCATTGGATCAGGAAGAAATTTCCAGTATTTTATTCTATTCGTGCTTCTTTCAAAAATGGTATATATCCCCTCAGCTGCCAAGATGGTCCACAAAATTGTTGCTTGAAAGCATCGTGCCTTTCTAACTGTTAATATCTGTCTGATTGCAGTCAAACATTTCAACCAAATCCAAGCAATCAATGTCTGAACATTAGATTTAATAATCTAATAAAATCCAATCCAGAAACCCAGCCTACAGACTTTCCTGCAAAGTTTCAGTCGTAGATGAGAATCTTAACCATTCATAAGTACGAGACATGAAAGAAAAGTGATATATATTTTTTGAGCCTATCTGACTACACAGTACACCAACATAAATTAGGATTACTGGAATGATACAGTACCATATGCAATCTTTTCTCAAATAGCATCACCTTATTTTATTGAATGGCATCCCATTAAAGTCAGTGCTTAAGGATTTTTTTTGCATCATATACATACCTCCCCTTCTGATTGCTAACAATGATCACCTTCACTCTTTCTGTCTACCATATTCGTACTACTAAATATTTGCTCCATGAGAGGAAAATTTCATCTACTTTTCTCACTGGGATCTAAGAGACTGAAAATATAAACCTAAACGTGGTTCTTGCCATGCCTACTCACTCTTCTGGATTTTGCTGAAAGACATTCAATATAGAAAAGAGATACATGAATTACAGAATCTATGAAAAAAATCAACCCCTCTTCCCTTAGATAAAAATCTAGTTTTAAAATGTTCAAAATTATAAACATTTTTAAGATTGTCAATGGATATTCTGTTGTTTGAAAGACATCTTATATAAGTTAAATTACCAGTGATAATAATGCCATCTGAAAATGTAATTTCAAATACAAACTCTTATAGAATCCACTGTGACCTTAAAGAAGTGCACATCCTGACTAGCTGAAGCTGTTCAGCCTAATACTTGTGTTTCCAGTTGTTTTCAAAACTTCAGCTCTTTCACTTTGTATTCAGGGTGCTTGATGAGTAGAAATTGTCTCAGTTGAAATGTCTCAGTTGAAATCCTGAGACACAGGCTTGCAAAGGACTGCTAGATAGGGCTCTATTTAAACACAGTGGATGGTAATTTAATCTGTTTAGAATGGGAACATTTTTGTGAAAAAATATAAAATAAGTATATTTTTCTTTTAATAATTGAGGATTCCTTGTTTTGTAGCTTGGTTGATGAAAAAGCAGTGAGATTATCACAGAATGTTAGCAGCTGCAAATGCCACAGATGTTTTTTTCGAAAACACACTATGCCTGCATTTCTAAAGAGCTGCAGTATAGCACAGAGTCATTCTGTCGTTCCAGGTTTGTTAAAAGGCTCTCAAGGCAATGGTGCACATTCTTTGCTATAACAGATGGTCTTTAGTTGTAGTTTCCCACTTTGTGGAGCTGGTACCAGACAGCTGAGGATTTGCCTTAAGCATGCCCTTACAAGACTTCAATGGCCTACCTGTCAGCCGTTCACCATGCTTTTAATGGGCATAAAAAAATGGCTTAAGGCATTTGTGTTGCTCATCATATGTGCCAGATGTCCCAAGCAACAGAGCTGTGTCTGCAGGAACCTTGCTGTAATATTAAGCATGTGATAATGATGTAAGATAACAGTGTCCTAGATTAAGAAATTATTCAAAGACTGAACTTATTAAATATATAATTAAATATATCACCAATTTTCTTAAGAATCATTTAACATTTTAAAATAGGAATACAGATAAATATATCCATATTGAGATATTTTTATTTGAATAAGGCAATGTTATTTGTGTAAGTATTAGACATTCCACAATATTACAAATATTCGTTTCTAGCAATAGTAAGAGGTAGCTAACGTTACACATTTCATGGAGGGAATACAAATATAAAAGTATTAATCAAAAAAATATATCAAATCTAATTTCTATTAGATTGCCAGATTTTAGGACGTATTTTAGAAATATTCTGATTTTCTCTGAATGACCCAGATTAAAAATGTACATATATTTCAAAATTTCTACTCGAACTCCTATTTTCTTATTCTTTTACTTCTTCTGCTATAGTCGTTAAGCAGTTATGTTAGCAGTTAACAAATTTAGCATAGATAAAGCACCTATTGCTTTATTTCTGATGGTCTTAGGCACCTTAAAGGTTTAAAAAATCAGTGTAGTTGGAAGAAAGGCAGTGTTAATTTTAACAACTGATTTAATAAATGTGTGAAACAATTTCTGATTGTGACCATGTGTTCTGCACCAGGGGGTTGGGTGAAGTGCAGGGTTTTTTTCCAGACCTCAATAAGAAAAGCCTGACAGGAAATAGCAAACCAGAATTGCATTAATAAGATGAAAATAGAAAGAAAATTATAGATAGTGAGTAAATCATGTGCCCTCAGTTTCTGGGAGCCCCTCTGTTACACAGCATCAAGCCTAACCCAAATGAATTCCCATGGCATGCTGTGCAAATCCCATCCATGGAGAGGTTCTACTTCTCTCCTGTGCCTTGGTGCCTTTTATTTTATGTAAGAAATGAAACCACATATCTTCTGACCAGTAGAAATGCTGTCACTTTCATGCTATGCACTAGAGCACAGCACAGAGCGGTATGGGGCATTCCAGCATATTACCTTACAACATTGGAGCTAAACAGCTATTATTTGTGCTAAAATTTGGGCTTCTCAAGCCTTAAGTACAAGGTCCAATAGACCTGGCTTGCCCAAAGTCACAAAATCCTCAAATATGATGTCTTCTGCAAGGTTCCCAATAGACCACAGATCATAGAATAATCACCTTCCTGTCCTTCATGAGCGTGGAGATGGGTTATATGAGGACTTCCTCCATAAACTTCCCAGGTTCTGAGGCAAGACTGACACTCCTACAGTTCTCTGGATCCTCCTTTTTGTCTTTCCGTAAGACAACTGATACATTTGTCTTTTTCTGGACTTCGGAGATCACTGCAATTCACATAACCTTTCAGAGATGGTATACAGCTACCTTGCAATGACATTAGCCATCTCCTTCAGCAGTTTTAGATGCATCTGTTTCACCCTGTGGAATAGCATGCATTCAATTTACTTGAGTCATCCCTAATTCAGTCCTCTTCTCTCATCAATAGAATTCCTGTCCCTCCAAATTTGCAACTAGTAGCGAGATTTGGGAGGACTGACAATAGACTTTTCTAAAAAAGATCAAGACAAAGCAGGTGCGGAGCACCACCAGCTTTTCAGTCTTGTCTTTAGATTACATGCTCTATCCAGCAATGGGACAACATTTACCTTGGTCTTCTTTTTGCTACTGACATAACTGTGCTTCTACAGGTTTGTTGTTACACCTAACATACCTCTTCAGTTTCAGCTTCAGCTTAGGCTGTAATTTCATTCTATATGCTTGAGATTACATCTGTACTCATCCTTGATAGTCTGTCCCTGCTACTACCTCCCGTATGCATCATTTTCGTATTTGAGTACAGGGAGGACTTCCCTGTTTAGCCAAGCTGGCTTTTTACCATGCTTCACAGAAAAAGGTGAATTGTTCTTGTGCTTGGAGGAACTTGTCTTCAAATACTAACCAGTTCTCCTAGGCTCCTTTGTTCGTTAAAGCTGCCATGCACAGGAACTTCATTGCCAGTTGCCTGAACAAGTGGCACACCCTCACAAATCCAGGTGTCTTGTTTAGGGTTTTAGATTACTTGCTGGTTTCACTTCAGGATCTTAAACATTGTGGGATCTCAAACCATCCTGTCTCATGGTAATTGCAGACAAGGCTCCACCTCACCTGCTTGTCTATTATCCAGATTATTATCAATGATATCGAATGGGACTGGACCAATTATTGGCCTCGAGGATACATAACTAGTTTCTGGTCTCAACTGGACTTCATGACACTGATTAGCACAATCTGGGCCTGGGCTGGTCTGCCTCACTGTCTGCAGATGGTTTTGCTGACTTTTATTTTACTTCTGTGACAACTAGGGTTGGTTAACATATGTATTTGATTATTTTCTTGTTCTTCACTATTATCAATGTCAGCTTTTTGTTTATTATTAATAATTTAATATTTAATTTCAGTTATGCTCCTAACAGTGCATAAATTATCTTTAAATATATCTCTAAAGATTCAAAAAAATAATGGTTGGGACTTAGCCATGTATCTTCAGCAAAGAACACTTTAGGCTGTTTACAAATTATTCAGAATAAATGTGTAAAATTTATTTTCTATTGGGACAGACACCTTAGCATTTTATTTTCTTTTTGCCCTGAAACTGCATTTATCAACTGCATACATTGTCGTTTTTGTAGATACACAAGTAACTGTTCTCACTGAAAAAAATATGTTTTTATACATGGACTCTTCAAAGCAAAACCAAGTTTTTCAAGTTTTAAAGTAGCAGTAGTTCCTTGTGAGCTTTTAAACTGTTTTAGGAAATTTATGGAGTAAAGTATACATTCTTTGTATTT
Source organism: Streptopelia decaocto (assembly GCF_964273445.1). NCBI lineage: Eukaryota > Metazoa > Chordata > Aves > Columbiformes > Columbidae > Streptopelia > Streptopelia decaocto. The sequence goes on along the minus strand of NC_138658.1, from coordinate 56,160,694 downwards.
GTGCATTTTTATTTAATAATAAATGTGGTATTCATGTTCATAGGAAATCTTCCCTACTACCATCAGTTTTTCCACTTCTCTAAATACCTAGTTTCACTCCAGCCTTAGACATTAAATAGTCCGTCTCAGTTCATACATGAAAACATACTAGCTCATCAAGTTTGCTTTCTTGCCCTTAAATTCCTTCTTTAATATCTATATCTGTTAATATAGCTAAGAAAAGAAAAAAAGCAAACTTCACAAGAGCTATTTGGTTAAGGGACTATGACAAAAAGGACAAAATCACAGTTTTAGATTAGAATAAAACATATACATACTACACAAATGTTTGCATTGTCTTCTTCCTATAGGTGCAAATTTTTTTCAATTTTTTTAATGTACATTAGTACGGTGAAACAATGCTGTAAAATGAGTTGACATTAATGTTACCAACATGTATTTTCTGTTTCATAATTTTAAGTAAGTTTTAAACACACAGTAAACAATTTCAATATTAAAGTTATTCAGAAAAAAAATAAAAATTACAATTATTAAATGGTAATTCAAACTTGACTGTAATTAGATGCCCCTTGTTTCATGCAAAGCCATTTTTTGGGAAAAAAAAAAAAGCAGTAAACAATAAAAAATTAGCTTAACTTCTCATTGACATTTTCATTTTTCAACAATAATTATATTATTTAAAAAAATTAGTTATAATACTGAAAATATTAAGTAATTTTTACTAAGACTAGTCAAACTGGATATAAGAAAAATATTTAAGTCTGTTTAAATAAAATCTAATGATAGAAGATTCACAAGGTACATAAATAGGGTAAGAAACAGATTTTTTTTTTAATGTTTCAAAATTATAAAGCATTTTTTTAGGTGAATTTATGTTTTTGGAAATATTTTTCCAATACTAACCTTCTTCTGAAGGTTGTTAATACGCCTTAAATAAACTTTGAAATAATAGTTGAAAAAGCTAAGTGGTGTGTCTTAACGTGCTTAATTTTTATCTGCTTTTGAGATTCAATTAAATAAAGACATTGAATAATATTATCAAATGTGATCTGAAAGTCTCTTATTTGTCTACCCAAATCTGTAATTTAAACCTTATACTGAAGAAAACAATCTAAGTAATTTATTCTTCAAAAAGAACTGTGATCACTTCTACTTAAAAAGAGACAGTATCTTGTGAAATATCCTTGGGAACATACGTAGTAGTTATTTTATCTTGCAAGAACACTGTTCTTAAGCTTCGGTCTTGCAAGCCAGTGTGGGGCTAGTTACATGAAAAAACTGACAGGATCATCTTCAAATCACTTTTATAATTCTGTTCTGAACTTAACCTTAAAAAGTGGTGTAAGAAGATACAAAGAAGAGTTGAAAATTGTGTGTTACACTTTTGAACAGCTGAAGGCTGACTGCTGGCAAGAACTGTGATCAGAAATGTTTGACAGGCTCAGTGGTTAGGGAACATTTGCTAACTGTGTTTGCTTCTTTCAGTGTTGTGTTTCAGTATTCATAAAGCAATGATGCAGAGGTGGCTGTGGGAGAGAGAAAATGTGGAAAATAATGGGTTCTAAAAACACAAAATGTAAGAGAGCTTCTACACTTCCTTGTACAAGAATCAGACATTTAAATTTATTCACATTTTTATGTTGCTCAATACTATGCTGAGAAGCTATTAATAATTTATATAAATATTTCACGTGAGCAAAATGGTAACATAACAGTATCTCATTATAAAGAACTATATTTACAAATAAAACATTAAACCAAAAATATTTTTAAATGAATATTTATATGCATATGGGAATGATGCAAGAACCATAATGCAGTACACTCTGAACTAATACTGGGAAAGGACAAAATAATGTGCTAATGCAATTTTATGTTGCACTAGGTTTGGAAGTATTGTATTGTATTATTTTGTTGTATAGTATAGCAATACATTCTTAATTAGACGCTTGCTTAAACAAAAATGATCATACCTTGCTTCCAATATCTTTCTATGGAGTTTACAAGCTTTTGAATCTTTCCACCTCTTCCTTGTCATTGACTGACAATAGGTGCCAGACAGCTACACTGTCTTTGATTTATTCATGCAGGTAGACAATAAGTAACCATTGCCATACAGGGTGTGGTGGTTAATTTTGCTATTAAAAATCTTTGCAGTAAGGCAGAACAGTAAGAAGAAAGTAAAATAATAAGAGTAATTTTTGAGAACTAGTTTTATAGGCAGATCTACTATGTGGTGTTGTAAAACTAGTGCACTTATTTATTTTCATAACATACTCAATTTCTTTTGAGCCCCTTTTCATTCTCAATCATGTGGAGGAAGCTCTGCTCTGCACCCACCCTCCCTGGTCCCCGCCTGCATTTTGAAGTGATATGCTATCCTGTGAAGGGGAGTGTTATTTAAGTTGAACATACCTGGGATGGAATCTAAAAGAGTGGGAAAAGTATATGGATTGTTTTGACGAGACTTAGGGAGAGCTGCCTGTGCTCACACGATAAGGAAGGTGAAGTCAAGCCAGCTTCTGAAGACTGAAGATCTCCTATTAAGGTAGATCTATGTGTTATTTTGCCAGCAGAGGAAAGCTGGGTCTAGACTTACACAGTGAACTGTGTCTGCATGTAAAGTTTGAAGTAAATTTGTGCAATTATATTCTGTCTCTCAGTAGGGCTTGTTATTGTAGGCTTAGAGATGCACCAACCACAGTGATATTGTGCTGATGTACCCTGAAGCTCCAAGGTAGCAACATTCTGTCCATTTAGGATTCATAGCTGAGAACGGTCTCCTGAGGATGTCTCCAAAGTAATTGTTAGCATATATCAGGTTGTTTTGATCAATTTGCCTTCAGATATTGTTAAAAAGCAGAAGGCTAACTAGTTTTTTGCCAGATGTGAACGTGTCTTTATGTGAAAAACACCCTGTTTTTTATAGTACTATTTCATTGTTAAACAGATAGAGAAAATAAATAGTTTTAGATATGGTAATCAGAGCTATTTCAATGAGTAAAAAGACAATAGAAACTTAAGGAAAAACAACAAAATGAAAACAGGACCTGTAGAAAGGGAACAGCTCCTGTTAGATTTGCTTTGGTACTCTGAAATAGAACTTGATTCATTTTTCATATTAATTTGAAGTACTTGAGCTAACTAGTACTGTTCAAGGAAAATGCTAGTATGTTTGGAAAACATAAGATCTCAATTCTGGAGCAAAGCAAACAAAATGAGGAAGACTTAGAACTTTTTTCCACAATATCTGAATTACAGCTTCAGAAGATTTAAAGTGGATATCTTTACAAAACATCCATAAATACTGGCTCATTTAGCTTCTGTTGAGTATGTTATGAAAATAAGTAAGTGCACTAGTTTTACAACACCACATAGTAGATCTGCCTATAAAACTTGTTCTTAAAAACTACTCTTATTATTTTACTTCCTTCTTACTGTTCTGCCTTACTGCAAAGATTTTTAATAGCAAAATTAACCACCACACCCTGTATGGCAATGGTTACTTATTGTCTACCTGCATGAATATCTCAAAGACAGTGTAGCTGTCTGGCACCTATTGTCAGTCAATGACAAGGAAGAGGTTGGAAGATTCAAAAGCTTGTAAACTCCATAGAAAGATATTGGAAGCAAGGTATGATCATTTTTGTTTAAGCAAGCGTCTAATTAAGAATGTATTGCTATACTATACAACAAAATAATATAATACACTATTTCCAAACCTAGTGCAACATAAAAATGTGTTGTGTTATCCCTGGGATAATCTTGACATAAATTTTGTGGAGTTTTTTTGGCCATGTTGGGTTGATATGTTTATTCAAGGCTAAATGGTAACTGTAAAGCTTTATGTAGAGATGGAAAGCTGTATACTTACCCTTTGTACATTGACATAAAATACAGGGTTTATTTGATGTGTAAAGTATAACGGAATGTCTTTGTTTTTTCTTTCTTTCAACTGTATTTCTGAATGTTTTATGTTTGTGGTCTGTTCACAGCATGACAGCAACAAGGAATTAATCTCTCTCCTTGCTTCATCTCATAAGATGCAAAATATTTATGAATTTTGTTGGAGCTCATAGAAGGTAAAATACTGGTGTTGCTTATAGCTGTCTTTAATAACATGCTTTCTAAAATATCAACAGATTAGTTCATCATTAGGATAGTTACGTAACTTAAAAAACGATAATGAGAGCATTTAAAAGATATGCAGATTTTATTTGAGAAACAAATTATTTGAAAAATGTGACACGGAAATAGTGGTTTACCTGTTTTCTTGTTTGGCTATCGCATTGCTTTTTAGTCCACATCAGTGTTTTGGGTGATATTTGACAAGGTGTCATCCTTGCATCTTGGAGAAAATTATACAGGAAGCAAGTATTAAGTTTCAGATTATTAACCCTTTGGGTGCACCAAGGTTAATATAAGTGCACAAATACCCATCACTATGACATGATCTTATTTTGAGCAGCTGAATCTGCATTTAAAAACATAATCTGTAATAAGATCCACCAGATGTACAACTTCTTCAGTATTTAGAAACTGGTAAAAATACATATTAATACAGTGATGTCTGTACTAGCTGGTCCACTGACAATTCAGGAATGATTAAAAAAAAAAAAAAAGAAATTGAAATATTCCAATCAATTTATATCCTTTAAATATTTGTATTCATGTTTAGTTTCTTTGAAAGGTCGGAACACTGTAGCTGGTCTCCTAAAAATATCATAAACAACTCTCCGAAGGTCAGCATGTAATGTTTATTCTTTTTGTATACCAAGTGTTTGTATGTGTGTTCACTTAAGAAACAGTTCTCATTTATTTTCCTCCAACTTACCAGTGGGGTTTTTTGCAGCACAGATATTCTATTTATGATCAAGAAATCAAGTAAAAATACCAAGAGAACAGAACATTACATGGGTTTTCTGCATCTAATTTCTTCAAGAGAAAAGAATTTCATTAAATTTTTCCCCGCCCAACTCTCCAGCCTGTCCAGGTCTCACTAGATGGCAGCACAGCCTTCTGGTAAGTCAGCCACTCCTCCCAGCTTCATGTCATCACCAAACTTGCTGACAATGCACTCTATTCCCTCATCCAAGTCGTTGATGAATATATTGAATAATACAGGCCCCAGTACTGACCCTTGAGGCACTCCACTAGATACAGGCCTCCAACTAGACTCTGCCCCGTTGACCACAACTCTCTGGCTTCTTTCCTTCAGCCATTTCTCAGTCCACCTCACTACCTGATCGTCCAGACCACACTTCCTCAGTTTAGCTGTAAGGATGCTGTGGGAGACTGCGTCAGATGCTTTACTGAAGTCAAGGTAGACCACATCCACCACTCTGCCATCATCTATCCACCTCGTTATGTACTCATAGAAGGCTATAAGGTTGGTCAAGCATGACTTCCCCTTGATGAAGACCCTAATGACCCTCTTATCCTTGATATGCCTTGAGATGGCACCAAGGATAAGTTGTTAAGATTTTCTGAGGAATATCTCTGCTGGTCATACGTTGAATGTTCCAAAGCAGGACAGCAAATTAAAAGCACAACACACTCTTGATTGAGTGCTCAAGAATAGCTAAATCAGGCAATTCTTAAAACCTCCTTTTTAATGGATTTTTGATTTATTAGTTAACATTTGATTTATTAATACTGTTTTTACAGAGGAACCATCAGCTTAGCTGAGGGGCTCAGCTGTGTCCTGCAGTGGGTCCATTGGAACCATCTGGAACCAGCTGTGTCTGGCACAGGGCAGCCCCAGCCCCTCCTCATGGAGGCCCCTGCAGCCCCTGCTGCCATGGACATCCAATAGACCACTTCAATCTGTCTTACATGTGCTCTTTACATAACATCTCTCTTTATTAAAACAGGCTGTTTTCCTATAACTGCTACTGAAGTTTTCTGTGACATTTTATAGGATTTTTATTTCATGTCATATTTGACTTTCACAGACATTATTTTTAGCTGCTAGCTTAAACAACCAGCAGTCTGTCTTCTACACATTTATTCCAAGTGCTCACTGGGTTTTGCAAAACATTTATGAAGGTACTGAGGTCACAGGCAAAGCTTCTATTCTCCCTGACTTGCATGGAATACCAAAATTGTGGTCTTAACAAAATTGAGGAGAGACTTGCAGTTTTGTGGCATGGTCACTACTGTCTTTCTGTCAGACCCATAACCCAGAAGGTAGATGAACTACAGTCTTGGAGGAAAGACACTTAATGTCATCACTAATACCTGTGAAAAGCTTCCCCATTAGAAAGTAGGGGAAAAGAAAAGCTTTAGAATCTTAGGAAAGGTAAAGGATCCACTGAAGATTATTTATCTATTGATTGATTTCTAACATGAGTATTAACTTCTCAAACCTTCTTACGTGTGGAGAGTAGACTCACTATGACCTGCTCATTAGCTTTTTTTTTTTTTTTTTGTGCTACGGAAAATGCATGATCTTTGCCTGATTTGCTAATATATAAACATGTGTTGTCTTTTTTTTTCTTTTTAAATTTTATTTTGTAATGTGACTCCATGCATGTTCCCGTAGACAAAGAAGATGGAGAGGTTGAATGTGTGATAGGCTTGGTCTTCTAACATTCAGCAAGCCACATACTTCTGTATTAGTTGATTCTAGGCTGTCTTGCATGCCATGGTAATCATAACATTGCATAGCTGAAAATGTTACCTTTTTAACATTAAAACTGTATTTCTGACTTCTAACATTCTTATTTATCACATGAAGACAGAAGACTTGTGGATCACCAAGTATAATAAATGAGTCTTGTCAGAGATTCTGTATGCTCTAAACAGCAAGGCAAGACTGAACAGAGCTAGGTTAAGGCCTAGCCTGAAAGAAAGAAGATAACAAAAATGAGATTATTAATCATGGGTCATTGTTTTAAAGTGTCATATTTCTGTTGTTTCTTCATTGTTTTTGTTTGTTTGTGGTTTGGTTTGGTTTTCTTTTAAAGGACTGCAGTGTAATTTATATAGAAACTTTAAAAAGATCTTAAAACCTTAGTTAAAAAAATCATATCTGAATTAAATTTGTTCTGAAATTATTAAACTAAGTCAACTCAAATTTCTCCTTTTCATTCATACCATCAGTTAAATTTAGTACACCTATTTCATTCCTATGCCTATGGTAAAACGTTGTGAAGTGTAACTGCTCTGTTAAACAGATCATGTCCTCACAGTGGGAAATCCTGTTTTCAGCATGGGTAATATACCAGCTGTTTACAAAAATTATAATACTGATGAAAACTTGCAAGATTAGAAGTACTGATAAACATAATGTTATTTATTGATAGTCTATATTAAAAACAACAGAACTGTGATTTCTAGATCCTGCTACATTGGGTATTTCTGCTAATATTACATATTTATTTCAAGGAAAATAAAAAATCTTGGAGATACAAATTGAAGATTAATATACTGAAAATCTGAAAGTCATGCTTAAAATAAGCAGATTTTTTTTTAATTTATTAGGTTTAGACTCTTCTCTAATACTTATTATAATGAAAAGATCCTAGTGCTTGTTTCCAGCCATATCTCTACATCAAGTCTGAATAACATCCTTTTGCCATATAAAGATGTGCTTGCAGAAATCATGTTCTGTGATATTCTTGGACTGTGTTTTGTTCACCCATGAGTTTATCCTTGATTGAACATAATCATTCTTGCTGACATGGACCTGGGCCAGGGTGCCTCAGAGGCTAACCAAATTTGTCCAATTTAGTCAAAATGATTTGATTTAACTAGTAGTTGTTACCTTTCTGTTCTTTCTCTTGACAGGCAGATTAAGACACATATAAAATGCAGAGGCTGAAAGCCAAGGCATCACTGACCTACACAATGCTGGATCACCCTGTCAAAGCCCTAGTAAAACAAACAAATTAGCATTCCATAGTCAAAATCGTCAGCTCTGGGATAACTTGAAGGGACAGACTTTAAATAAGCATAGTCTTTCCTATGCTTTATAATGATATATGAATTTCTTCTTCAGGAATGCTGACCATAAGCCATCCCACAGAATATATCTCTGGCGATTTTTAAAAACCAAATTTTAAAGCAGACACAGTTAAAATATTACAATCAAATATGAAAATGTAGTCTCAATATAATAATCATTAGTGATTTATTCTCTAACTATTCAGTAGTTCTCTTGGCTGATGATGGCACATAGAATCAGCTAACAGGAAAAATGGCAATTGGAGCTTTGATTCTATAATCGCCATGGGATACCAGACCTGGTCTGGAGATCTGAAGTATGCTACTAACTAAGCACTTTGGAAGCTCCTTGGACTTCAAAGAGAAGCAAATGAGAAAGCCTGGAAGATAAAAAAGTCTCTGAAAACACCTAGATTACCTATAGCTGAGGAAAAAATAAAAGCTGCCTAAAATTAAACAAACAAAATTTTCAGGTGATCTAGCAGGTTTACAAATAAACAAGAGGAAGAAAAGAAAAGAAAAAAAAATATATTGAATGAGTGCAAATAAAATAAAAGGTATGATAATAAAAATGAATGATGATTAATTATAAGAGATTTACAGACCTTAAAAAAAATGTTTTAAACTCAACAAAAATTCACACCTCTCCTGACCCACCCCCCAAAAATTCTTGTCCAGCCTCAGATGAAAATTATTTTTTAGTTAATTCACAATATCTACCTATTTAAGAGATGAGGAGCTGTTTAGCATTGGAGTAAATTGACTCCCTTCACCCTTACATGGAATTGCCCTCTAATTTCTGCTTTCCATTCCCACTTTTTTTTAAAAAAAAAAAAAAAAAAAAAAAAAAAAAAAAAAAAAACAAGAAAGAAAAAAAAACACAAACAGTTAACAGGTTTTCAAAAACTATAATCACTTGTGAAATACTACTTTGTATGTGTTCATGTTCTACTTCGGAAAAAAATAATCCACCACAAACTAAAAGCCTCTAAAATATATCTGTTCCCCTAAACTTGAAAATATTATACATTTAATGAAAGTTTAATACTCTCTTTGTCTTGCAAGAAGTATAAATAAATCTGACATGAGATCAGTTTCATACTTCTTAACAATCCTTTCCATGTAAGCATTATTAGGATCCTCTTCAAAAGGGTCAGTTTCCCCTTCTCTTCTTGTAGGCTCTCTGGAAGGGGACATTCAAAATGATGTGCTGCATTTATTGTCATTGAAGCTAAGCATAGGACTTGTGCAGCATTTTGAGTATGCCAAGCCTCTAGCAGGTTTCCTTATTTATCCAGGACAATGTTAATATGAAAGCCACAAAGAAGATTGAGTATGTGTTAATAGTCTCATAAAAGCTACCTATGTTGGTTTTGTTTTCTTTTTCTTCATAGTTGTAAAAGTTCAAATGCATAGGAGATTCTACTGTTAGAAAAAGTTAAAAGAATATTAGCAACTAATAATAATAAAGGGATGTATAAACCCATACATTCTGTTTTAAGCTTACTTCCCAACAGCTTTAGCACAATATCAGAAACTGTTGCAGCCAATAGACCTCTGTAATACAGATGCACAAAAAATATGCAAAGAAATGTCAAACAAAATGTTCATACATGAAGATGGCGTATTCTTTTTATATGTGCTGATTTTCAAGAAAATGGAAACTGCACAAAGAGGAACAGTTTACAGTTTTCATACACATAGCTATGTGAAACTTCACTAGTAAATTGTTAATATATGTGGATAGATACATACATACACACATACACACATAAACAGAACAGAACTCCACTTAAAGTATTTCCCATAAGCATTTTTTTTTTCTGTGAGATGTTCAGAGAATCCAGAAGCAGAACTGTCTTCAATGACTGTGGACAGTTTCTACAATATCTCTATAAGAGCTCTTGATAGCATTCTATACTACAATACCTGAAGTTCAAGACTAAAAGCAGTGCAAAAGAAGAAGAATGGGAAAGATAGGATTATTAATATCTAACATAGTGATCTAATTTTTTGCTGTAGTTGAGAATCCTGACATAATCACAACAGGGACTGTAAATGAGACTTGGATTATTTTAGTCTTCTGATATTGGTGCTTCTGAAAATTTCTGTCATTGATGCCTGTTTTGTTGTAACATAGTATTTTCTTTTGAAAGAAAAAGAAAGCAACAAAACCTTAAGGTGTTGTGTACTAGGGGAAAAGGATTTACTTCCATACAGTGAAGAGTTCTAGAAATGTACTGTGTCCAATCTGTACTACTTTATGAGTTTAAAATATTTTCAAACAATATATAATAAGGCATCTTGGGATAGAGATTGTGTGTTGTGTCGACAAGGTGACTTTCAAACTCTAATTTATTGTGAAAACCACTATTGTCAAGTATTTGATCATCAGATATGCAACATTAGCTCTGACACACTTGAATAACAAGTGGCTGATTCTGGTGTTATTCACTGGAAAACACATATTTTTAATTTTGATCTAAGTTTATTGTTAATTAAATCCATTGAATTTGTTCTGTAGAAAGAGAAACGAGACTAAGTGTTATGGATTCGTTTTCTATGAAATAGTCTCAAAGCCATCACAAATACATCATAAAACACCATCAAAATGACATGAAAAAAAAAAACCCTAGCGTTGTCAAATGAAAGTAATTTTAAGCTTTGTTCTAATTGTCTTTATTGGACTGTTTCATCCTCCTTGTACCTGAAGAAATGAATTTTATCCTGGAAATTGTTACAAAACCTCATTGATGTTAATCATATCACTCAAGGCATTTCTAATTGTGTAGTCTTCATTTTCTTGTTTGTTAGTTTTCACTTCAAAATTGTATTTATTGAAGTGGTGAGAAAACAAGCTCTAAATTTCTTCACAAATTCCGCATTTACCGAGAATGGAAGTTGCAGAGCTTGTATCTGAAAATGATTGCACAGAGCTGTAACTTTTAAGTATTTCTTTAAATCGAAGTTAGCAGATCTTCTATTTTTAAAATATATTGCTTTCTAATTTCTACTATTTTTAATGACATGTTAGTAAAGTTATCTTTCTAAGCAAAAAAAAACACCCTAACAATCAACACTCCCTCTCTCCCCCTCAAGAGAACCCTGAAAGTTCAGTTTGCTTGGTTGGTTTTTGATTGTTTTTTTCTTTCTCTACTGATCTGCATTAAAATGCATGTAGCCTGGAGCATGAAAACATATTAACTCTGTGTGCTTTCTTAATTGTAATCCTGACTGGAAACAGAATGAAGTTCACTGTCTTCTTCTGAGTACTAAATGTAAGAAAGTTGCCAGAAAAAGATATTGAAAGGTCTTTCCATGAGATTTTTGTTGCCTTTGAGGTCTTTCTGTTTGTTTTAATTTCCTTTAAGAAAGAAAATGGAAAGAAAAAATACACACACACACATCCTGAAAATCCACCAAAATACCCTACCAGAAACAAAACAAAACCAAAACCAAAAAAGCAAACAAAAAACCCTAGCAAGTTTAGGGAGACATTTGTTCTCAAACTTTTCCCTCACACATTTCTGTATGTAACTTACTTCACTTTTTCTTCTTGATTCTAGAATTAGCATATGAATTCACATAGGTAAGCTAAAAGAAAACACTTCTATGTCTACAATCAATAATTGAAATAATGTCTAAATGAGCTACATAGTGTAAGAGGTTAATAGGGAAACTTTTATATTCAGTAATCTTTTTTTATAAATTGATTTGACCTCTTAAGAACATATGTACAATCTACATACCTATGGTCAATCATCAGATACTTTGTGGGGTTTTTAATTTGTGGGCTTGTGTTTGGTTGGTTGTTTTGGTTTGGTTCATTTTTAGCTATCAATATATTAATTTTTAATTAAAATGTTTTTATATCCTACAACTACAAAATAGCCACTGGATTACTGTAGTGCAAAGCTCCACAAAAAATTATTACACTTGTCCACCCTATTTATTGTAAATTATTAGAGATAATTGTGTCATTCACTGTCTCTGTAACATCACAGTTCTCTGAAAGCAGGCTGTGCAGTATATTCCTTTAATCAGTTCTTCTGCCAACAATTTAGAACATTTTGTCCTTAAAATAGCTTGAATACAACAAAAAATGGACTGAGACTAAATTTTGATCTGTTCATGACCAAGAAGAATATGATTTCTGTTAACAAGTAAAGTTTTAGTTGAGTAAAAAATCTTTAAAAAGTAACTAAATTCTGTCTTTTGCATAATCAATATTCTAAGTACAGGAACGCTATATGATATAAAATGGTTTCCACAATGTACAATTCCAAAAACAGTAAGAGAATTTCACTACATCCAAGCTCAAAATATACTGTACATCATATTTTCTATGAGTGTTCTTACTGACTTTTTGTCACCATTTAAAGGACAGACTGTTCAGCTTGTTTGAAAATTCAGTTACCTGAATGGCATTTGGAGTCAGAATGTCAAAGATCCACCTCTGTAAAGTTTCCTTCCTGGAAACTTTAAAATAGCACATTTCATTCTGCTTCTACCATGAGGACTTTAGTACTTTGAAAACACAGAGTTATCCTCATCTATTCTGAGCTGACTAAACTCACAGAGCAGAATTTGGTCACCTAGCTCTTATTCATGACAGTGCCTTCCTTTTCCACAAGAGCTTTCCACAACAAAAGCAGAAGTTTCTTATGTACTGTTATCTGCATCTAGCAAAGGAACTTGGAGATTCAGCTTGGATTTCCACTTAAACATATGTTTTTTATGGGGTTTAGGGGTTCTATTTAATAGTTATTCTTTAAGAGCTGTTGTAGGTGACATCATGGGAGAGGTCAAATCTCATATGCTAACATGGTGATTGTCAAAAGCAGGAACAACGGATGTTTTGGCAGTAAATTATGCAAAGAGCACTAAAGAATATAATCACAGTAGACACAAGCTATGATGTGGGAAGCACAGTTCAGTGAACATGACTCGCAATACAGCTTTTTTTTTAAAAGATAACCTTATTGGTGGAGAGACAAACAAAAAGACCTTTATTAGATTAAATGGCTTTGTGACACTTCTACTTTGTTTTCATACATATCATAGCTACAAGGTCATGAGAAATGACCAAAAGAATTTATTAATTCAAAATGCTAGAGATACTGGATCAGAAGAGAGCTTGTTTAATCATTTTGATTTGTTTTTCAGGTTTATTTATTAAATGGTTCTAGAACTGCCAATTTAAATCAAGATTGTATTACATAAGTGTCCAGGTTCTGCTTGGAATGGAGTTAATTTTCTTCACAGTAGCCTGTATGATACTGTGTTTCTGATTTGTGACCAAAAGTGTTGATAACACATCAATGTTTAGATTTTTCCTGAGCAGTGCCTACACAATATCAAAGTCTTCTCTTTTTCTCACTCTGCCTCCTCAATAAGTAGGCTAGGAGTTGGCAAGAGGTTAGAAGTGGATATAGCTGGGACAGCAGACCCAACTTGACCAAAGAATATTCCATACCATATAATGTCATGCTTGGTGATAGAACTGGGGGTAGTCTTTCCAAAGTAGCTATTGTCAGAAGACTGGCTGAGCATCAGGTTTCTTGTTCAAGGTGGTCACCTTTGTATCACTTCAGGTTTTTTCTCTTTCCTTCAGTGATTAAACAGTCTTTATCTCAATCTATAAGCTATATTATATAATATTTGTATTAGTTTTCTGCCTCTCCCTCCTCTTAAACAACATTACCAAACTTTTAAAATATTATTTTAGGAAAGGTATTTCCACTGAAATAGATTTAATCATTAATCACATTATTGCCTGCTAAAAAGGTACGTTTAGTGCTTGTTGCGCTACTAAAATTGCAAAGTATTTCCTTTCAAGGAACATATAAAAGACAGCTAGATGTGTTGCATTTCTCTGTCTTTAATTTGGATTCTCCATCCTAAAAGGCTTCAAAGCAAAATGTACCCCTGTTCTTCCCTTGAAGCATATTTCCAGGCTGCACACTGAAACATCATTAGTGATATGTGCCCACTTACAATCAAGGTGTGGTTTTTTTTTTTTTTCAAAAGTTTAGTTTTTTTTCTTTTTTCAAATTTCTTATGTATCTGGGGACTAAATAATTGCCTTTGTTTCTTTGATGCAACTTGGTGTTTATGGAGCTTATATGCTACATAATTAATTTTGATTAAAAAAACCCAAAACTATCATAACTACCTGGATTATTTTTTTCTATTTAACTAGAACTAAGAGACATTTAAACTCTTTCCTGAAACTGAAAAAAAAAAGATTGCAAGCTCAATTACTTTTTCTACAATAACACATCTTCACTTTAGCTGTACAATCTAAAATTTAACAGATTCTTGTTGTGTAACTTCAAAACATTTTGGGTTTTCTTTTTAGGATTTAACAGTACAAAAACTAAGGATTTCTAGTCACTTACAGTGATTTCAGCCAAGTACAGATTCTATTGCCTGGTCTTATGCATTCAGTTTCCATTTATGGATTGGTTTTTTTTAGAGCAATGATACACTGTTGACTAATACAAGAAACTAGAGCTCTTATTCACAAAGTAGAGTGAGCTTTTTATTTCAGACCTATGAAATGTGAATCAATCCCATGCACTGAAGAAAAATTAAAGATTGGGTGTGCCAGACAGGGAAAGTCATGTCAAGATGATAATCCTGAATAATTTATGAGAAAAAGTGCAAGACAGGTTTCTGTGTGTATGCATAAACAAGTATTTAGTTCAATCTATCAAAACAATTGTATTCCCATTTATCAGAGTTGACACAAAGAACATACACCCAGTTCTACTTTGCAGCATAGCTCTGGTGTCATGATTTTAAATATCTAATCTTTCAGTGATGTGGCAGTGCTGTCAGAAACATCTTATGTAAATGCAGTTAATGTAGAAAGGTTTTATAAAAAGTTATTTGGGGGACACGAGACAAAAGACTTAAGAACCCCAAAATTGTTCATCAAACAAGTTAAGCTACAGGATGGGTGAAATCTCATAATCAACAGTCCTGTTCAAACGAAATAAAACAACAAAATAACAAAGGAAAAAGTACCTTAGATGAACAAAGGTCGCATGTTTATTTGTTTTTCTGTTTTGCTTTATGAAAGTGACATTGCAGGAGAGCTCTCACATCTTGAATTCATACTTTTCTCTCCTTGGTTGGTAAGCCCTTGCCAAAATAGGGGTGATTATGAAACCTAATTTAACACCTCAGATTGTCCATAAATAGGATTTCTTTTATAGTTGGTATACGAATAGCAGGATTTTTATTTAGCTAGTGACTGTTTTACACAAAATAATGAATTCCTCTTTTTTTTTTTTTTTAAGATATCAAAATTATTTTTTATATTTTGTGGCACGGTCGTTATTTAATCTTCAGTTTACCTCCTAGATAGCCATCCTTTCTTTGGTAAGGAAAAGCCCATGTGGGAATTTTGTAAAACCAGATAAACCAAAAACAACCATCAAGCAGGCTAGACTGTTATTTAGAGTGGTCCCCACTTTAACATGCACTGACAGTAACCATAGACATAAATGTACAGTTCTGAGGCATTTGAGTCCTCTTTGTTTTATTTTATAATTGTGACTCCTTCTTTCCTCCATCACTTCTTGATACCAGATACTGTCTTGGTAGTTTTTTTTGTTGATATGTCACGTATTACATCACTCATATAATGCTATAGCTGCTTACGAAGCGTCTAGAGTTTCATGATATATAAGCAATCTCAGGCATAGCATCATGTAGGGCAATGTGAGATAATGTAGTCTATGAGAAAGGGGTCAGATGTCAGTGTACCTTCAGAGTGCTGCAGCACATTGTTATCTGCCTCACCCATTTTCCAGCCTTAGTAGACCAGCAGAGAAGTATTTGGCTTCCACTGTTATGGACTGACTGCAACCCATCATTCTCCTTTCCTCTGCACTGTTTGGGGAAAGGGGAGAAAACAGAAGAGTTGGGAATGAAGAAGTGCAGTTGAGACTGGGATAAAAGGTGGGGTAAAGGTATTGGAGTTTTTGCCTTTGTTTGTCACCATTCTAGTCTGGTTTTAATTGGCAATAAAGTAAACTTATTTTCCACAAGCTGAGTCTGTTTTGCCTGTGGTGGTAACTGGCAAGTGATCTCCCTGTCTTTACCCATTTGCTTTTCCATCCTGTTTTCTTCCCTGTGCTGTTGAGGTGGGGGAGTCAGAGAGCAAACGGGTGGGTGTCTGGAAGCAAGAAAAATTCAATCCACCACCAGTGCTTTTATATACTGTAGAGCAGGTACCATCTGTAATGCATACACTGTCACAATCTCCTAGTTGCCCTGTTGGGAAATACTTGACTCCCTGTCTGTCTGCACATAAAGTTGTCTTTCCAAAGTAAATACAACTTCGTGAAGTAGAGGATGTATACCTATAACTCCTTGCAGATGTGCAGATAAAAATGGTAAATTGAAAACACAGGAGTCAACCCTCAGGGCAGCTGGTGTGGCTATACTCTGCAAAGTGGACATAGCCACTGAGATCCATCATTGCTTTTTTTGATGTTCTTATTTACCTAAACTAGGAAAGTTATGTTTCTCTTCACTATTGTTATGTTTAATCTCAAAAAGAGGAACTGCTATTTCTCATTACAGAGGTGCTAGAAGGATTAACTGCAAGAGTAAAACCTTTTTTATAGGAAGAAGTCTTTGTTCACTGTTTCTTCTACTACAGAATTTTGAAGCATAAAATAAAATTAAAAGGAGGCAGATTCAGGAAGAAAAGAAAAGAAAAGAAAAGAAAAGAAAAGAAAAGAAAAGAAAAGAAAAGAAAAGAAAAGAAAAGAAAAGAAAAGAAAAGAAAAGAAAAGAAAAGAAAAGAAAAGAAAAGAAAAGAAAAGAAAAGAAAAGAAAAAGAAAAGAAAGAGAAAAGAGAAAAGAAAAAAGAAAAGAGAAAGGAAAGGAAAAAGAAAGACATCTGACTTTAAAAATATCTGAACTGCAACCTATTAGGGACTGGGAAAGCATTCTGAGAAAGAATCCAGCATGGTTTTTTATTCCATAGTTGCCTTGGCATTTTTCCAAGGCCATTGCCAAAAATGGATGAGCATACTCAACTAAGCAGATCTTTAGTCTGATCTAATTTAGCTTTTCTTATGTTACTTCCCTTATTATACCAGATAAAGTTCTGCATGTATCACATTCATGTAAATATTTTGCACAGCAATATAATATTAAAACGGACATTGTTACACAAATGAACATAAAGAGATATGAGTTTAGCAGTAGAAAGACATCACTAATGTTTTTTTTTTTAAACCAAGCTAGCATGATGTCCTGCACAATTCAATAGCTCCCCTCTCCCTCTCCCCCTCCCTCTCTCTCCCCTCCCCTCCCCTCCCCTCCCCTCCCCTCCCCTCCCCTCCCCTCCCCTCCCCTCCCCTCCCCTCCCCTCCCCTCCCCTTCCTCCCCTGGTGGATTCTCTGCTTATTACTTTTCTTTACAGAAATTCGTGATATCCTAATGGAAACAAACAAGTAAACAAAGAAAAACTTCTAGAAGGTACTTGAAGATACCGTAATAAATCATTCCTGGTTTAATACTGGCTTTGGTTGACTGTCTGAATTACTTTTTTATTTATATTTTTTCATTAGATAATTGTCCTTCTACAAAGATTACTATAGTTTTGGGGCTAATAAGGAATTGTACTTTGCTTTTTATTTCTACTCCCGCATACAAAATTATTTAAAATTGTTGGCAGTCAGCTTTTCTTTTCCTTTTTGGAGTTTTTTCATCCTTCATCATCCAGACTATTATCCAGAAAACGAAAGTAGAACGCAGTCCTTTAAGGAAACCTTGATGAGCTAAATATTATAAAATTCATACAGGTAAACTCTAATGGCAGAAACACTCCTGTGTTAAGTGAGACAGCTTAACACACGTTCTTTAAAGTGTGTATTCTGTTTTAGAACCAATTATGCACATTGTCTTCGGAATAAGAAGATATTTTATTAATTTTAGATTTCAGAATTTGAAATAATTAAAAGTTCAGAGTGATTTTCTCATTGCAGTTTGCTAAGAACTAGTGTCATGTGTTACCGATGTCTTTTAGGAACTGAAAAGCATGGCAAACTTTTAAAAATGGAGTCTGCTTGAATGCTTGTTCTCAAATGCTATTAAAAATACTTAATAATAATTATTTTTACACTAAACTACCCTTTGGAGGAAAATTATCCAAAAAAATCCAAATAATTCCAAAAGAAGTCAGCTAATGTTTTGAAAGTAGATCCACGAATAAAAATTGTGAAAAAGATAACCTTTTAATGCTGTTCCATTTTAATTTTTTTCTAGACAATTTAGAAAACCTCACTAGACCCATGTCAGCATTCTATATAATAATCCAAAGCACTACCACTGAAAAATGAATTTCAAGTACAGATAAAGCATAAGCTATCAAGGCAGCTTGCTGCTTACATTACTTTCTTCAGCTTTTGCACACAAACTGATAAAGGGAAACTTGTCAACAGGGAATCTTCAGTATCTAATCAGCCAGAGTTTCCAGAAATTGAGCAGTAATGATGTTTGATATTCAGAAGTAAGGCAAATCACTGCCTAAAATGGAACAGCAGTAGATTAACAATGTAAGTGTTAATTCACAGAAGACTTCATAGGTCTCAGTGCTAAAGAAGATGTAGTTCTGTCATTCCTGTAACCAGCCTCTTGTGTTGGGAGCTGAAATATAGACAACATAAGACAAGCAGGAAAAAGCTATGATATTACAGAAGTACTTCTACTATAGTCATAAATAATTTTTAGGTTTTTATTTCCCAAAAAATGTCTTGAGCATGCAGTTTTTCCATGAAAACCAAGTTTCTGTCTTTTTCTAAAACATTTGTCTGTCTTCTTGGTTTTTTTCACCAACCTGATAAACCTCTCTGGAATGAAGTCTTCTTCCACTCTTAGATGGTCATGATTTATTTTCCTTGAGGTGCAGCTACCTTTTTTCTTTCTTTACCATTTAGAAGGACTATTATTATTTAGAACAGGCTTAGATGTTATTCCTGCTATTCACCCACTTATCCGTTGTTTCTTAGTGCTACCACTTCTGCCCTGTTTCTTTAGACACTTCAAGGAAACTCCAAGATCTGTTTAATCTATAGAGACTGCACAGGTAATCCAGTTGTCTGGAACTGTTAGTTAAACAATAAGGTCCCATCACAAAAATAATTAGTGACCAGAACTCTCACTAGAAATGCATTCAGGCATCTGGAACACAGCCTCAGAAATAACAGCCTGCCAAGTGACCATGACTGATGCTATGTGAGTTTAATATTTCTTTTGAAATTTGCATATTACTGCTTCCTAAGAAAAACAAGTTAAATAGAACAATAACAACAGCAACAAAAGAAGAGGATGAAGACTCACATGTTACTTTAAAAGCTTTGAACTTTTACTTCCTTTCAGGTCATATGGTATCTGTACCCTTCTCTGACTGTTCAGTTTTCCTTAAAATTGGGACTGTTCTATGCAAACTGTGACTGAAAATCCGTGTCTGCCTTTTACTCTGAGTGTAAGACTCTGAATACTGTCCCACCAATTTCTGACAACACAGTGTTTGTACAAACTGAATCCACATGCTGAGGATCTTTTCAAATGTCACTAGAAGTTATTTGTCATTTAAACTCAGAACAAGGTATTCCTCTCATTGCACTCAACTTCAGTGGTAGAAAAACTGACCCCTCAGATCAATATAAGTGATATCAAAATCACCCACCAAGCGCTGGAGTTGATCGTCTTTAACTTCAGAGTTGAAATGTTCCTATAAATACCTACTAATATTCTCCAAGACAAATTTTAAAATGACTGATTGATACCATTGTTCTAATATGTGAGATCACAAAAGCTGTTCCCTGAATTATTAAAAAGTTTGAGTTTAATGTAGAAGACAGACCTTTAACTGCCTAAGGCTGCTTTGAAAACTTGAGCAAATGTTGGATTGGTCAGATTTAATATGAGCATGTATATTTTTAGGAACACTATTTCCCTTATTTTTCTGCATTATTTGTTAACATATACTTTACCTAAAAATCTAGTAAAAATTTGCAAAGTGCTTAAGTTGAAAAAATATAATATTGCTTTCAGTTAGGTAGTACAATTCTGTGGTGTTAATTGAGACATCAGACTATCACAGTTGACTTGGAAATGGAGTTGAGATTGCATTTATTGCACTTGTATTGTGTCTTTTTGTTTCTTATGACATCTATTTTTGTTCACTTGCAAAAGTACAAGTGATATGGATATGTTAGAATACTAGCAGAAGTATAAAACATGAGTTAACAAGATCGATAAAATCTTACACACCACACATTGAAAAATTGCATTGTTCACTAAATTTGATATAGGTCATAGATACATAATCTTTTGAAAGACATTCATAAATTATCCATGACATGACATGGTCTTCCTCTTGAATCAGATACATTGTACTTGAATCATTTATGTTTCTTGTTGAAACATATATGCTGACTATCAGAACATACACTACAAGCATCATCTGCTCAAACCTGCAAATAAGAAAGATTTCATATTGAGACAGATACCATGTATCAACTAACAAACTGAAGTAATTTCTTATCAAATTAGAAATGTCGCTTGTTGAAACAAGTTATTCACTTTTTTGATATAGACATATTGGCTATTCTACATATGTTGTCTCTCAGATTAGATGCGTTGCTTATTGAAGAAGATGGATTTCTCTTTTCAATAAAAATATTGTTTTTTAACAGCAAAGATATGCACTATATGTCTATGCAAATATGTTGTCTAGTTTTAACAGCTTGCTTCTTGATAAAGGAATGTGTTTATGAATTAACATTCTCACAGTCTAGAGAAATATATCATAAAGGTGCAGAGATCACCAGGCATTCATTGTATGAAATGTAGTTTTCTGCCCCACACTTTCAGTCACAGTCTCAAAAAGTCTTTTAGTAGGGATAAATCAAGCCCATATTCTGTCTTTTTCAAAGCACGTGACTATACTTACATCAATAATGTCAATATGCTAAATATCCTTCAATAAATAACTAATGGAAGTAATTTTTTAAAAATATAATAAGGATCTGATTTTCACATGACAGTAAACTGGGTGTAATTCCATTGAAGTCAGTGAGTTTGCTCTATATGAAAACATACTAATGGCTAAATTTTGTTCTTGGGCATTGAAATTCATTCAGGAATGCTTCCCTAAGTTCTGGTTACTTTATGTGGTGGTAAAAAGCTATTAGATCACTGAAATTTTTTTTTTTAATTGTTTTTACTAGAATTGGTGGATAGCTACAGTCCGAAGTTGTTTTTCAGAGGTTTGTGGCAAACCTTCTTGGATGCATAGTATTGAAACCATAGATGAACAGCTGCTGGAGTAGTTATGGTTAGCATTTCTCCATTTATAGACTATTACTTCTCATTATTCAGTGACTTTTCCTGTAAGCATTTTTTACTTGCATTGTGAATTTCATAGCCTTCCACAGTATTCCCTCTTTGGAGGGAGCTGAAATTGCAGAACAGTACTATGATGGATTGATCTTGTCTGGCAGCCAAGCACCCACCCTGCCTCTCATTCCCCTCAGCTGGGATGGAGAGAGAATAGGAAGAACAGGGATGAGAAAGCTTGTGGAGTGAGAAAAAGATGAAGAGGTAGCTTACCAGGTACTGCAGTGGGCCAAACAGACTTGAGTTCGAGAGAAATAACTTCATTTATTGACAATTAATATTCAGAGAAACTACATATAATGCATATTAATGGTTTGAGTTACCCTAGAGGTGGCTGACATTTCTAGAATTAGATGTGACATCTCCAGAATTAAAATGATAAATTAATTGTGCTGAGAAACTAGAGACTCAAGCTGAGATTTGTCTCTGACTTATGCTTTTTCCACATTGAGTACAGAAGGTGGGTGATTGGTGATTTTGGCTAATCTCTATCGAGGATTTTCTCTCCAAATTAGAGTACTTCCATAAATATCACTCGAAATATGAAATGCTGTAAACCTGTAATGAGCTTAGAAAATAAGAATATCCTTAAATATTATGAGAATACAATAAAACTGTTTCTGTATGCCTGCGCTTATTCATGGAGGGAAGTAGCTGAGACTGCTTCCATAGAAAGAAATGACCCATATAGGTGGCAAGAAAAAATCCTTTTTTTTTTCCTCCTGTCTTTACACTTTTGAGATTCTATTACAATTTGTGTGTGTATATATATATTCCTGTTTTCTCTTAAAAGGGTTTTTGGTCTTTTTGGTTTTGGTTTTTCTTTTTTGTTTTTTGTTTTTTGTTTTTTTTTTTTCCAAATGAAAATATGTGGTATTCCTTTAAATTAGATGTTGTTTTAGTGACATCTTTTTCTATTTTATGTAGCAGTCCTACATTCCTTCTCTTCTTCATACTTTTTTTCCCATATATTTCCTGGCATGTATATGCTTTTTCCTTCTTTCACTTCCAGAATCATAACAGGAGCTTAAGTATATTATAATACTTTCAGCTGTTCTGTCAGAAACGTAGCCACTGAAAATATTTTCAGGACCCGGGTAACTATAGACCCGTCAGCCTCACCTCCACCCCTGGGAAACTGATGGAATGACTTTTCCTTGGTGTCATCTCAAGGTATATCAAGGATAAGAGGGTCATTAGGGGCAGTCAGCATGGCTTCATCAAGGGGAAGTTGTGCTTGACCAACCTCATTGACTTTTATGAGGACATAACGAGGTTGATGGATGATGGCAGAGTGGCGGATGTGGTCTACCTTGACTTCAGTAAAGCATTTGACACAGTCTCCCACAGCATCCTTACAGCTAAACTGAGGGAGTGTGGTCTGGATGATTGGGTATTGAGGTGGACTGCGAACTGGCTGAAGGAAAGAAGCCAGAGAGTCGTGGTCAATGGGGCAGAGTCTAGTTGGAGGCCTGTATCTAGTGGAGTGCCTCAAGGGTCAGTACTGGGGCCTGTATTATTCCATATATTCATCAATGATTTGGATGAGGGAATAGAGTGTACTATCAGCAAGTTTGGTGATGACACGAAGCTGGGATGAGTGGCTGACATGCCAGAAGGCTGTGCTGCCATCCAGCGGGACCTGGACAGGCTGGAAAGTTGGGCGGGGAAAAATTTAATGAAATATAACAAGGGAAAGTGTAGAGTATTGCATCTGGGCAGGAACCACCCTGAGGGGTGACCTTATTTATGTTTACAATTATATAAAGGGTGAGTGTCACAAGGATGGAGCCAGGCTCTTCTTGGTGACAACCAATGGTAGGACAAGGGGTAATGGGTTCAAACTGGAACACAAGAGATTCCACTTAAATTTGAGAAGAAACTTCTTCTCAGTAAGGGTAACAGAACACTGGAAGAGGCTGCCCAGGGGGGTTGAGGAGTCTCCTGCTCTGGAGACATGCAAATCCCACCTGGACACCTTCCTGTGTAGCCTGATCTAAGTGTTCCTGCTCTGGCAGGGGGATTGAACTAGATGATCTTCTGAGGTCCCTTCTAATCCCTAACATTCTGTGATTCTGTGAAATTTTAGGTGAATTCATTTTATTTTCCTTTTTCTTTTATATAATTCTAGGGAGTTCACAAATGCATTATTTTGCAAGGTAAATGTTTTTCTCTGGAATATTACAAGTGTCAGTGTTGAGGATACTGGTTCATGGCAACTGGGTAAGCCAGAGAACAAGCCTTAGCATGAGATGCGTTTTGGCAGCCAGAGACTAAGACCTAATGTTTGGGGGCTTGTGCAAATTATTTAATGAAGCTTGCTGTACCTGAAGACTGGTCCACAGTATAACCTCACTGACTGAACTGAAAGTATTTCTTCACTCTTCTGATAGGGCTATTGCAAGATCTAACCTGCAGCAAAGCAGATATTTGTGAAAAGATGAGAAAAAGATTGTATTAATCATTGCATGAAGTAGTAAGGAAAATGGATTTGAAGCCTTACTGCTGTTCAAGTTCTGCAGTGCCTAAGGCAAACAGAAACTTTGAATGTTATTCCTTTTAAATCTTAGAAAACATTATTGTGCTGGGAGATTTTTTTTTTTTTTTTGGAAGCTACCTGCAGCACACTGAGAAGCAGCACTTATCAGCGTAGGGATTTTCTTATCCATTTTACCTACCCCAAATTATGTAAATTAACCATTAAATTCTTCCAGTTTCTATAAGATTTCTTTAAAACGTATCTATAAAACACATTTTCCTTATTGTGTCTCTTCTAAAGGAACCAAAGAAAACAACAGAACCAATAAACTGTATTACAACTGAAGTTAAAGTCTCCACACGGGGAGCCTACCTGATAGACCACACTTGGAGTTTGCATCTAGGTAACATTTTCAATTAGCATAACCCTGCAATGTACCTGGATACCTCTTCTCAAATTAATTTCAGTGATTTCGTGAATGCAAGACACCAGGGATAAATCTCATATAATTTATCAAATTTAAGTGGAACCTCTTGTGTTACAGCTTGATCTCATTACCCCTTGTCCTATCATTGTTTGCCACCGAGAAGAGCCTGGCTCTGTCCTCGTGGCACTCACCCTTTATATATTTATAAGCATTAATAAGGTCACCCCTCAGTCTCCTCTTCTCCAAACTAAAGAGACCCAGCTCCCTCAGCCTTTCTTCATAAGGGAGATTCTCCACTCCCTTAATCATCTTTGTTACCCTACACTGGACCCTCTCCAGCAGTTCCCTGTCCTTCTTGAACTGAGGGGCCCAGAACTGGACG